>NC_091827.1:19696964-19996964 GCF_038994185.2 Dermacentor albipictus | reverse complement strand
AAAGCGAATCGAATCACAATATCGAATTCTTTTCGAATAACGAACAGCCGTTGTCACCATTATTATATATATATAAATAAAACGACGTTCGCCTTCTATAGTATACTGACGTTAGCAAACTTCCGTCGTTGCATTGGTCGTTATTAAGCGTTATTTATTGAAAGCGCAGGTGTAGAATTGCGAATAAATAAGCAGTTTCTCTGCATCTTGAGGACTTCGGTGTACGCATGCGGTAGCGGCTTAGCCGGAAAATAATTTAAATTATGGGGTTTCACGTGCCAAAACCACTTCTTGATTAAGGGCACGCCGTATAGTGGGCGACTCCGGAAATTTCGACCACCCGGGGCTCTTAACGTGCACCTAAATGTAAGTACACGGGTGCTAAATGTAAGTACACGGGTGTTTTCGCCACCATCGAAATACGGCCGCCGTGGCCGGGATTCGATCCCGCGACCTCGCTCTCGGCAGCCCAACACCATAGCCACTGAGCAACCACGGCGGGTTTAGCCGGAAAAGATCTGGTTCCCCCAGGTTACAGGCCGCTCCACTACGCAGTATGCAGATGCACCGCTACGCTACTCATCGTGCTGTTGCTACAATTTTAGCTCTGATCACGAGCGACTGTTCGACTTGATTATATCGAATCGAAGTGTGCAATATTCGATTCGCTATTCAAAAGCACTGAATATTCGCACACCCTTATATATAGATATGATCATCGCCTTTCTGGTGCTATCGAAATGTTTACTAAGCTGCTAACACTTCCAGCGTAGTGTTCTGTCGCCTTCGTCCTCTATGTTGACTCGTGTACTTGATTGTCTTTATCGGGCGACCACGTTTCACTGCCTAACAAACGTTATCGCACAGCGCAGGACGCGCCTACATGTATCGGAAGTTTCTGGAATGTTGTCGATGGTTCCATCCGCTGTCTGTAGCCGAACCTTGCGCAATCTAGGCACGGGTGCCGCATAATTTACTCAGCTGCGTTATTCAAAAACTTCGAAGCTCGCTTCCTTGCGTGTTTTGTGCAGCTAAGCGGAGGACGCTATAATGTGGAGCTGTTTCCTATGCCTGTCGTTGGCTGCCTCTGAATTTCGAATTTCCTTAGCAAACGCCACTTTCTTTAGAAACGCAACGTTATAGGACACGAGGGGGAGGGAGATAGAAGGCATCTCGTGCTCCACAAGGTGTCGGGAAAGCTCCGCATATAGTGATGCAAGACTATTGATAGCAGTAGCGATAGCTAGTACTTATTATCATCCATAGTGTTAGGATAGTTCTGTAATGTTCTCAACTTATGCTACCGGCGGTTTACTAGCGATATCAGAAAAAAGAAATTTTTCAATAGCTGAATAACAGTAACATTAACTTCGTGCGTTTTAGCTAGGGTTATATTTTGGCGAGCGATTTCTCGAGCTGTAGCTGTCAACTAGTAGATAAATCCCTTGGTCCACACCACGGCGTAAACCAAGCGTAACATTTTTTTTTCTTTTTTTCCGTTATCTGCCACCAAGCTGCACTCGGCGAGTGCACACGCGAGGCAGGGAACCGTGCTGACGTCAGATGACGCAGAAGCCAATCAACAACGGAGCGAAAAAAAAGATAGCTTTGCACATCCCACGCTGTGTGGGAATCAATGTTATACGAATTAGTTTTGCTGTTAGCTGGCTATCGAACATCGCTTGGGGCTCTGCAAAGCGTTATACTAGATGGACCACTGCGTGCGTGCGTGTGCGTGTGTGCGTGAGAGAGAGAGAGAGAGAGAGAGAGAGAGAGAGAGAGAGAGGGGGGGGTCGACTGTGTGTATGTAAAGCCCCTGCATCCATCCACGCACCACGGCCGCAGGAATAAAACGACGGCCGTCGTCTCATGTCATCGTCGCAATGTCGTCACAATGACGTCAATGACAATGACGTCGCAATGTCGTCATCGTCGCCGGCGACGATGACATTGCGACGATGACGAACGTGTACAACGAATGTATAACACGAATGAACGCGGATGCATAAAAATAAATGTGTAGGCGTACCTTTTGCCACGATGACCATCGATCAAGACAATAAATGCGTTTGTAACTTTGTTCGAAATTCTGTGTCATATCTTTGTTGCGTGCCACACAGACTCGCTGGTCGTCCTCCTTCTGAGAGATATGGCTCACAATTTTTTTTCTCTCTCTATCTTTTTCTGTTTGTAATAAGAAACAAAATCTCGTTGTTTAAGACAGCGTTTCGTTCCCAAGATGTCAGGCGTCACGGGGCTTCTTCCAAATGCTTTATCTGCGGGGTCTTGAACGTTCCCGAAAACTCCGGAATTGGTTTTTCCCGCAAAAGCTTTTTGCCGAACACTGCGCTTCTCTCGATAAGCTGTTCTGCTTCTTTCCTTTCTCTGTTTCGTATGCCCAAACCCCTCCCACAATTCAAAAAAAAAAAGTAGAAGAAGAAGAAAAGAAAGAAAAAAGATACTAGCGGACAGGAAAACAGAAAGCAAAGGAAGAGTTGGAAGTTTCACAAAGGGTATGTCCGGCGGTTGGAGAATCCGCGTGCTGGACACGCACTCACATGCACGCGCATGCGTTGTGCGCGCTCGTCCCCTGGGCAGCAGGGGGCGCCCGCTGCTAAAATGGCGAGTGACGCATGGCGACGCTCGCGTGTGAAGTGATTACGAAGGGAGACGGGAGAGATAAGTGCAGCGCCGTAACTGCCTCTCACAGGAGGACACCTCAACGGCACTGCACAGGGAAAGGGGAAGAATAAAGGGAAAAACGGACATCCACCCGTTCGTAGCAATTGCTACAAAGGAAACGAACGGGTGGATGTCCGTTTTTCCCTTTATTCATTACTTCTCTCCACCTTGCGGGTTTCCGCAGAACTACTACGTCGAACACTTGCCTTTGCTTCGTGTTGTCGACAAATTCGACTTCGCTCTGCCATCTGCTAGCCGCCTGGTTAGCTCAGATGGTAGAGCGGCTGCCCCGGAAAGGCGGTGGTCCCGGGTTCGAGTCCCGGACCAGGACGAATTTTTCTTCAACTTTGAGGCTTTCCTTTCGAGGAACCCGTTTGGGTTTCCTTTGTAGCAATTGCTACGAACGGGTGGATGTCCGTTTTTCCCTTTATTCATTACTTCTCTCCACCTTGCGGGTCTCCGCAGAACTACTACGTCAGGGAAAGGGGAAGAGCCGCACAGAAAGGGGCAAAGGGATACGAAAAGATACCAAAGGTCGGCCTGATTCGACGCGTCAGGTGGACGATGAAAACCACATTTACCAACGGCCCATCGCGCAGAGAAACCAATCTTCGATGACAACGATAGTCATTACTAAGAAGAAGAAAAGACACAAATACAAGGAAGCATAACGGAGAACAAGTGCTTCGTAACCTCCCTTGTGATCGTCTTTTTTTCTTTCTTTTTTCTCTCTCCTTTTCTTTTTTTGCGCTGCCTTCTGTTACAAGTGCGTCTGAACACACTATCGTATGCCACAAAGAAACAATGCTAAAAAATTAAATTATGGGGTTTTACGTGCCAAAACCACTTTCTGATTATGAGGCACGCCGTAGTGAGGGACTCCGGAAATTTCGACCACCTGGGGTTCTTTAACGTGCACCTAAACCTAAGTACACGGGTGTTTTCACATTTCGCCCCCACCGAAATGCGGCCGCGGTGGCCGGGATTCGATCCCGCGACCTCGTGCTCAGCAGCCCAACACCATAGCCACTGAGCAGCCACGGCGGGTGTGAAACAAAACAATGCTCGCCGAATCACTGTGGCACCTGTACAACGATGCGCGTCAACTGGTATGGTAGGCCAAATTCAAAAAAGTTCTTCGCACGTGCGGATGACGTTGGCGGAGCCACTAATCATACGCGAGCTGAAGTCGTTCCTGGCTTCCGTGGTGCTCCACGCTTTCAGCGAAAGTCTCAACACCAAGCGTGAAAACGTGCGCTTTGCAGCTTCTCCTGCACTCCGCTCTTCTGCGCGTGCCCTTTATTTTTTTTATTTTTTTTTCTGTAGGGCTTTCCTTCGCCCCCTACAGAAAGCGGGAAACGTGCAACTGACGCTTGGACAATTTGGTGTTTTACAATGGAGCGGTCAGGGACTCGGACGACGGAAGGCGCGACTCGTACAGGCTCGGACGTTTACGTTTTCTGCGAACGCATTAGGGCAGGCAGGCAGGCAGGCAGGCACCACTATGACAGGCATCGGTTGTTCGTTTCCAGTGGAAGCTGCGTTGACCGTAACGATCTTGCTGGTTTTAACCAAAAAAAGCTTCCCCCGGTTAAAAAGAGAAACATATCAGCGAATCCACAGACACACACAAACACACAAACAAAGAAACAAACAAACAAAAAGCGCTGGTTCGTAACACTCACGGCCCAGCCTTGGGGTATCAGTGAGCTCTGCGCCCGGCGCGTACTACTGAATTATGGTTTTTCTGCATGGTTTTGAGCTAGGCGCGTTGCATCTTGCAGCGCTGCTGCGACTATGAAGCAAATCGACGAAAAGATACGTTGTAAAGAGAACTTCTCCTCATGTATGATGCTGAAGAGAAATTGTGTGTGTTCTAATGGATGACGCTATGTGTAGAGCAGTAACCATAGATGTATTTAATTTGACGGTTTCGTCAAAGTGTATGACATGCTTCATGTGACTGTTTTGTGAAAAGTGTAGGACAACGTAAACAAAATGCTTCTGCTGCTGCCTTTGCCAATATATGCGTGTGGGGAAGGGGGTCGAAAGACCCCCTCCAGCCATCCTTAAATGGCCTTTCCCTTCGCCTCCCATCACGTTTACCGTGATATAAACTAATACATAACCATTCAATCGATCTAATATGACTACAACCAATTCAATGCTGAGCTTACGTTGGTTCCATTAATGTTAACTGTGAGTATGTATCTGTAAACTTACTATAAGATACCATCAGTACGGCGTTGGACCTCCAGAGGAGTGGTGAATACATGTAATAAATCAGCACATTAGGACACCTGCAGAATAACACTTTGGCAAATCAATACAGTAACACGAACAAAACAATAACTCAATACAAATACTATTCTTGCAAGCATTTCGAGAAAATATACGAATCCTGTTACGCGGAAACTCAAACACAAACCCCTTTTCCAGCGTTTCTACCAATCATAGAGCGGCGCGCCCCGCTCGGCTCCTTGCAACACCATCCAGATGGCGCTCGCCTCCGCGCATGCGCGATAGCGGCGCACGGAGGCGAAGGCGGAGAAAGAAAAGAAAGAACCTTGAAGCTCGCCTTTTGTGCACAGCGTTTGCCGCCAGCGTTTCCCGGTAAACATTACGGTTACATAAGCTGTAGTTGCCGGGAAGCGTGAGAAGCAGTCGGGGCTCTTTGAATGCCATATCGCGTTCCACTCTTAAAAGGCGAAGCTTGTAAGCGTCCTCCGAATTTTGCGATTTACGCGGGAATTAAATAAGCGACGGCCTGTGCATACATCATCGCTCGCTGCTTATCGACATTACGTTTCTCCCGAATCTGGTCGGATCTGGTGTAAGGCGTTGTCTGTTAGCGCATCGGCGTGGTCTGTAGACGTCTCGACGGTTTAGGCCCATGGAGCGCAGGTCCAAACCGAGCCTGGGATGCTGTTCTGACCACCGTTTAGTTCAGCCGCCGTGTCGAATTCCGCCATATTGGCGTCTTTGAGTCGGAGATGGCGTAACCGTCGCCTGTGAGGTAATCAGAGTTGACGTTAAGATGGCGAATTTGACAATATGGTGATCTTTGCAAATTGCACCCCTGGTAAAGTGTACATACGTTCTGTCGCAGCGCTCGCCCGTTCTATTCAAGGTTCACTGCACATTCAATGAACATAATTATGGACTACGGCGCTGCAAGCAGTATCTATATATAGATAAACGCGGTCCGTACCGGTTCCTACGAAGCCTAACCTCGATACGCATTCTCCTTTGTATGCAGTGGACGTTGAACATCGCCCATACACACACGTATACGTAGTCGTTGGAAGATCCGCAGAGGGATCTGTGCACATATGCCGGACTCGATCGATCAGACAAAGACTGCAGTGTAACATGGAAAGTCGCTGAGAAATTCGTATCCTCCTCGGACCCAAAGACTGCTCAGAGGCCATAGTCGCTTTTCAAGTAGGTTCTTATTACTGATTGGTACGTTGTCAACTGTGAAACTGCCTCCTATAGCCCCCTCCCCCCTCAATCTTTTACTGCTACCAAGGGCTCAAATCGCCACACGCACATCCGAAATAGCTCTGGAAGCCTGCCAGTACAATTATTAGGCGTATTGGTGCTTGTAATATTATAGGAGATGGCGTGTGCACACATGTATAAATAAAGAATACATGCTGCGTCCCGTGACAATTGGCTCTTCCCACTCTTAGTACGCTTCACCGCAATACTTCGCATATGCTTCACCACATAATAAGACTGTATTGAGGCGAAGCTTACTTTCGAAAAATCTGCTTTATACAACGCGTCGTGCTTTCCTAGCTTCGAAGCCATTGGCTAGGATCATAAAGGCGGAGGTTTTAATGAAAAGCACCGAACA
Source organism: Dermacentor albipictus (assembly GCF_038994185.2). NCBI lineage: Eukaryota > Metazoa > Arthropoda > Arachnida > Ixodida > Ixodidae > Dermacentor > Dermacentor albipictus. The sequence goes on along the minus strand of NC_091827.1, from coordinate 19,990,420 downwards.
GCGAGAAGGTTGGTAGCGAACGTCGAAGTCGCTAGGCCTAGCGTTGCTGCGGTAGTGGCTACGGCTGCGTGCGAGAACGCCTGTTCGAGGCGGCGAGATCATCAAAGCGGCGGTGGTGGTGGCTTCAATCAATGCCATTTCGGACCTGCGGTCATGGCAAATAGTCCGGAATATAGGACGGCGAAGGGTTCTTGCGTCCGAAATTTCAGACGTTCTTATACATTGACTCGATGGGGCACCGCGGCGGTGCCGCGAAGGCGTCCGAATTATCGGGCGTGACCGAAAAATTGGCCGTTGACTGCAGTTGCATAACCCTACTGAAAACATTGTATTGCGGTGAAAACTCGAAAATACCGCACTTTTGCACAGTTGGCGCAAATGGCACTTGAGTGGGCGGAGCCAGAAGCAAGCAAGTCGAACTGTAGCAAAATGGCGCAGTTGGACCACCACTCAGTCGGGTCAGTACAGTCACTTCTACTCACACCTATCAGTACCCAATCACGCTTGTACTTGCATCCACTCCAACTCACTCACTCACTCACTCACTCACTCACTCACTCACCCACTCACTCACTCACTCACTCACTCACTCACTCACTCACTCACTCACTCACTCACTCACTCACTCACACTCGCAAACTGTCACTCACATTCACAGCGACATGCACTCAAAATTGCCGGCGTCGACTGTCGATCGCACTCACGTTAAGTGGCACTCACTACCGCTCATATACTCACCCCTCGTCACACTATCTCACGTCTCTGAAATCAGTGTGGCGCGAGTATTAGCCCGAATACTCGCGAGCGAGTACGCTGCATGACCAATGCATTCCCATGCTCACTGAACCGCCGCGCTTGCCGATCTCTCATAGACACTAGCGCCATAGTTCCCCCTGGTGGTTGTTTGTAGGAAACTACGCGATTGGTTTCTCAAGGGGCTCGAAGAGGTTATCGACATCGCTGACGTACGATAGTACACCAGCGCCGCTTTCGAGACTGCCCTCAATGCTGCCCTGACGGAAAGTCACTGAACCGCCGCGCTTGCCGATCTCTCATAGACACTAGCGCCATAGTTCCCCCTGGTGGTTGTTTGTAGGAAACTACGCGATTGGTTTCTCAAGGGGCTCGAAGAGGTTATCGACATCGCTGACGTACGATAGTACACCAGCACCGCTTTCGAGACTGCCCCGACGGAAAGCTATATCCCCGCGGGCCAAGCGCGAGGCCACTCCATCTGCGGCACGCGCCCAGCGAGGGCCGGTGAAAGAGGAGCTCGTCTGTCGCGAGCCTCTCTACCGGTTGCACCGCAGGCCTCACGTGCCGGGCACATGGAGCGGCATCCGTCCGCGCGGACTCGCGTTCTTTCTTGTTTCTTTTCCCGACATTCTTTTGCCGCCGCGGCGTCGATGACGCACGTGTGGACACTGCAGGAGCCGCTAGGCCGATGTGGAGTACGCCGCCGGCTCCCTTCTTCGACCCCTTTGACCCTCGCCCCGCGCAACCCTCCCGACGACGTCGACGGCGACGACCTCCCGTGTGCGGCAGGAGGCTCCCCACCAGAAGAGGGTTCGGGTTTCGCGTCACCGGTGCGGTAAACAAACAAGCAGAACCGAAAGAAAGCCTTCCCGCTAAAGATGGACACCACCTGCGCACCCCTCTCTCACCCCTTGTCCACTGAGCCTAAAGAGAGAGAGAGAGAGGGGGGGGAGGGGGAGGGACATTAGAGAGCGTGAAAGATTGCGGTTACGCGAGGCTCCCCCACTCTGACGGTTCTTTTTTTAGTGTACTTTAGGGATGCGCGTGCGTGCGGCAAACGGAACAAAGTTGTCCGTCTGGCGGCGGACGCCGGATGTCGTGGTTACACAACCCGGCCCCGTGCCTCCACGAGCAGAACTACAGAGAGGCCAGGTCGCTGGGATGTACCGCGGGTCAACTCGAGAAGCCGTCCGAAGGTGGCTCGCGACAAATGCACGCGGCCCGCGCCCGCGGTCTCTGCTCTTTGAGTGCCGCGCGACACCCGCGTAAAAATAGCGTTGGATGCAAGTATATACCCGGTCTTCAATTTGCTTCGTTGCTTAAAGAAACACGTGCGCGCGTTCGTCACCGCGGTGCGACAGTAGGTTGTTCGCGCAGTTTACGATGAACGCCTCGAGTATTTAACGTGGCGGTTTTCGTACCGGCATGAAGAGCACCATGCATGCGTGATAAAAGCCCCCGTTCACATACAGCCTGAGAGAAAAGGTCGAACCCTTTGGAGCTCGTCTCGCCAGGACAACATACCCACCCAAAGGTGTTAACATTTTTTGAGTGTATACACCTCCGAATAATTAAGGACACACGTCTGTCACATCTCAAAGCTTTTCTCTCAAGGTGTTTGCCTCAAAAAATTAAATTCTGGGGTTTTTAACGTGCCCAAACGAGTTTGTCTCGTCGTTTGCAGCTCCAGTGCGATTCGGGTGTTAAAAATTAGACCAGGAAAACGATCGTGTCCACGTTTCCAATTTTCTGATTGGTGCTCTGTTAAGGGACCTTCACCCAGTGTATCAAACGCTCGTTGTCTCTTTAGTCTCGATTATACATACATGCAACCAAAATGGAAGCTGTAAATATGACAATATGACGGACGTGACGTCATGCGGACATGCTCCTCGAAGCTGGGCTTGTAACGTGACGTCGCAAGCTCGTGCATGCAGACGGTGAACTGCGCTGATGCTATAGCACACAGCACCATAGTGTATAGTACACAGAGTGTGTATACGTGCCGGCCGTAAAGTTCGCAAGTAACAAGTTAACAACACATCGTGCTCGGATGCGGACTCACAGTAGCCAGGTAAAAGTCAGTCGCCTTCGGCTAGCTCGGCATCTGCAACGGCAGCAGTTCAACGCCCGCTTCGAAACCGAGTGTTAAGGCGCGCTGACCATTGTGGTCGCACCATCTGCGCTTGCGATGCGACGCGACGAGAAATCCGGTACACACGGGCACAACACGCGCATGCTGCAGCGATCGCCATTGACGCGGAAAAACCCGTTTTATTGCCCAATAAATCAGGCCCCCGGCGCATTTCTTTGCGGACGGGGTGCGCGCGCGCGGAAGGGGGGGGGGGGGGGGGCGAACCACGAAAAACGTACGTTCCGTCCGTGGCATCCATGGTCCGTCGGGTCCGCGCTACAGTGTGCTAGTATCCGCGCGCCTGTCGAGGATTCGTCGGTGAGGGTTGCCAACGGAGTTCGCGAAAGAGGTCTGGGTTTAGCGCCTGCGAGTGGGAAAGGCGAGGGATCTCGCGGCCGTTTGTTCACAGCTTCGGCGTGCATGGAGCCATTTGGCGCCACAGCAGGGAAATGGTGGCTCGAATTGTGCTTCTTGCGGGTTTGACGACCGCTGCTCGAAAGGAACTGGCACGCGAAACTCGCGCGGCAGCCGCATGCTTCTCGCACCTTGATTCTTTCTTTTTCTTTTTTCGTTGTCTGTTTTCGTCTGTCTCCGGACTGTCGCACAAGCCCTGCTTCTTCTCATGCCAGTGACAAATAGAGGAGCAGCCGGGGAACTGATAAGGCCTTGGCCTTCTCTGGTATTGGGAGAATGGCGACGACAGTCGGCATCAAGAGAGGCGTGGAACTCGCAGTATCTCCGCAGCGCCCAGCACTAAAGGCTCAGCTGTACTGTTTTACTCGCTCACATTAAAGGGCAGTTGCAGAGGCCACGCCTTCTATATATATATATATATATATATATATATATATATCGCCTTAAAGTTTGTGGCTGAAAGCACGAATTGATGTCTGACGTGTTTAATGCTATAGCACTTAATTCACCCCCCGCAATTAAGGACGCCTGGCGAGCATGTGTAGCACAAAGTCTCAGAGGTGTTGTGTTCGTGCCACGTCCAAGTGGTTTTCCATAGCTTTATTCTGCACGTTGTCTGTCGGGAAAGCACGGCAGTGTCGTCCATTCATCGACTTATAGTTTAATAATTGCATCATGAGAGCTCCCATAGTGTTTCGCGGTATTTCGTAGTGTTTCGCGCACGCTATAAACTGAAGCTATTCCAAACTGTTCCTATATTCCATTTCTGCAATCAGCCTTCCACGATTCGTCAAACATTTTTCGCCCCCCCCCCCCCCCTTCTTGCCTTTCTGTCAAGCGACGTCACGAGATCCCCAAGAACTTTCCATCTGCTGTGACGTGCACACACTGATTATGCACGATTAGGCCGAACAAAAGAAAAAAAAATTATTTCCCATTCTGCGTATTTCTTGCCGTTAGCCCTCCGCACTATTGGCCGAAAGTTTTCGGGCTACACTTCGCCTCTCTGTTATACGACGTCACAAACCTGCGAAATCTCGCAGCATCAAAGTGACGTGCACGCATTAAAGATGCATTAATATGCCGAACTAAACTTTTTTCGGACTGTCCCGTTCTGAGAGGAATAGAAGACCGCTGCCCGCCGATCACTCGACACTGGCTACTCGGAGCTGCCGGGGAGAATGTATGTATTTGCTCATAACAACAGCAAAATACGTTGTAGTATAACGTTATCGATTCCTTCTGGCACGTATACGACATCGCTCTGCGAACTCTACTTCACTGAGGATCCCTTTTCGCGGCATTTTTAATCTTCCGTTGCACGCCGCCGCAATCGTCTACTGTAGTCACCGCAAGCTAAGCTACGGCAAGCGGACCGATCGTAGACACCACCGGCACCACCCTCCTCATCCGGTTATTTAGTTTCACGGCGCTAGCCCGCGGCCCCACCGAAATTCTCTTCGCTTCTAGATGTTCATTGTCTCTTGTCAGCCAATTAGATAAGAAGAACCAGTCAAGGTACGCAATGCTATTCTCTTTGAAAGCAAACAAAAGTGACCTCCTATAATATCGACTAGAGCGTTTGATTGGGCTGTTCGAAACAACGGCTGCGAGTCACCGTCCGAAGCTTGCGTCGGCGGTTCCGTAAATTTGACGTCGGAAGACACGGGACAGACTGGCATAGTTTTACGTCAAGGGCCCAGGGCTGGGGTAATGTATCGATTCTGGTGCAGTATACGTTTCCGTTTTGTTGAGCTTCGCCATCGGTCCGCGGAGCGGCGCTCTGCCTGCGCGATCACCAGAATCGGCTGGTCGTGAACGCGGAGTACGATAAGAAAGGTAAAAATCGAGCGGAATAAATCGCCGAATTATAATAATATAATATTTGGGGTTTTACGTGCCAAAACCACTTTCTGATTATGAGGCACGCCGTAGTGGAGGACTCCGGAAATTTCGACCACCTGGGGTTCTTTAACGTGCACCTAAATCTAAGCACACGGGTGTTTTCGCATTTCGCCCCCATCGAAATGCGGCCGCCGTGGCCGGGATTCGATCCCGCGACCTCGTGCTCAGCAGCCCAACACCATAGCCACTGAGCAACCACGGCGGGTTCGCCGAATTATACCGGCCGTGCCGTGTAACAGTGTAATACAGTGTACTTATTCACAACGCGTATGTCACACCGAACCTATATAGTTTGCAAGAGAGAGAGAGAGAAAATAATGCAGAGAAAGGCAGGGAGGTTAACCATGAGATAGTTCCGATTGGCTACCCTGCGCAGGGGGAAGGGTAAAGGGGGATAAAAAAATGGCTGTGGCTTAGGTAAGGTTAAGCCCAGGATGCGAAGCATACTAGCCTTTATTTTAGTTGTTGAACCACTGTTTAGCCTGGTGAACTGCTGTTGCTTGGCTATATTTGGTTCGGCTAGACGAAGAAACAACTCATGCATTACTTCTTCGCCTTCAAGAGTGGAACGCGACAGCGTTCCCGTCGACCCGCCAAGGGGTGTAAGACAATGGGCTACAGGGCAGCGACTACGCGTCCCGCATTGGACGCGGTGAGCGTCGAGCAAAGCAGCGTTCGGCGCGGCAACGAAATGTGCGCCTGAGCAAGAGACGCACGCCTTAGAAACAGCGCGTTTCTAAGGCAACACCGCATTCACTAGAGGCGCTTTTGTACCGCTTTGAAGCGTTGTACTCGTGGCTCAGTGGTAGCGTCTCCGTCCCACACTCCGGAGACCCTGGTTCGATTCCCACCCAGCCCGTCTTGCAAGAGTTGAGCCAAAGCCACTTCTCCTCTGTCGTGACGTCACGGTGTCACGTGATTTCATGGTCACCGCCGCGCCTGAGGAGCTGGGTTGAGCCCTCGTAATATGCTTCGCATAAAAGAAAAACAGAGTGGAAGGGGGAGATAGAAAGAGCGGGAGATAAGCACGAACAAAGCGCGTACACTACAGAGCGGTAAGAGGCGGCATTCTCAGAGTCTGTCGTGAAGCCCCGTGGACCGCAAGAACCTTAATAGCGCGAGTAAGGCCTTCAACGCGGATGTTCTTTCGGAGCATCGGCCTAAAGCTTTTAGTTCTGAAAGTGGACGATCGTCCAACTGGTCCAGTACTCTGCACGTCACTTGTCTCTCAGCACTGTATTGCGGGCAGACACATGATAATGTGTGCGGGCGTCTCGTCGATGTTACATGTGTCGCACTATATAAGTTTGCAAATTTCCTATGCGATCTATATACAAGAAAAGCGCTGGCTTATCGATCTCTCGACCCTTGGTTAACCATGTGTCACAAAACTGAGGACGCTTCGCCTCCTCTTCTCTCCGCAGGTCCGATGCGTGAGACCGACATGGACGACGACCCGCGCGGCGCCATGGCCGAAGAAGGCGGCCGCGAGCGCTCGGACGCGTCGTGCGGCGAGGACAGCGACAGCGACTCGGCGCTCAACCCGCTGGCGCAGCTGCAGAGCGCGCTCCAGAAGACCGGAGCCCTGGGCTCGGCCCTGGAAGGGAGCGCCGACGGGAGCCCCACCGCGCCGGGCCAGACTTCGTCCACCGAGGCGGGCGCCGACGCTCCGAGCCCGTACCGGTGCCACATGTGCGCCTTCCAGGGCCGCTCCAAGGCCGAGTACAGCGGCCACATGGCGACCCACCTGGACCACAAGTGCCCCATGTGCGACTACCGGTCCCGCACCGAGGGCCGGCTCAAGAGGCACGTCAAGGACTTCCACTCGGACGACCAGTGGCAGATCCTGCCAGGCGCCGACGACTGCAAGGACCGGACGTTCCGGTGCCGCCAGTGCGGCCACGTGGCCGCCAGCAAGACGGACTTCTGGGAGCACAGCAAGCTGCACATCCGCACCGAGAAGCTGCTCAGCTGCCCCAAGTGCCCGTTCGTGACCGAGTACAAGCACCACCTCGAGTACCACCTGCGCAACCACTTCGGCTCGAAGCCGTTCAAGTGCCCCAAGTGCAACTACAGCTGCGTCAACAAGAGCATGCTCAACAGCCACCTCAAGTCTCACTCCAACGTGTACCAGTACCGGTGCGCCGACTGCAACTACGCCACGAAGTACTGCCACAGCCTCAAGCTGCACCTGCGAAAGTACGCCCACCGACCGGCCGGCGTGCTCAACTCGGACGGCAGCCCCAACGCGTTCCCCATGCTGGACGTCTACGGCACCAGGCGGGGACCGCGTCGGGGCCCGCGAGGCTACCCGCCACCACCGCCACCGCTGCCGCTGCCGCTGCCACCGCCGCCGCAGCTGCAGGAGACCGCTGTAGCAAACCCAGATCTGAACGGTGAGATTGCAGCGGTACGCATGGTTACATGGTACGCAGAGGTTACGGTATAACAGCTGACAGTGAAGAGAGAGAGAGAGAGATGCAAATGAGTTGACAGTGAAAAAAAAAAATGAAAGAGCCCCTAAGTCTCCCTCTCTAACATTTCCCCATGTAGCTCGACACATTGTAGCTTGACATCCAAGCCACAACGGGGAGCACCAGGATTTGCGCGATGATTGCCGTTACCGTTAATTGAAAAAGCTTAATTGCGACTATGTAACTAATTAATAATTTTGCTAATTATACTTCAGGGTGCGGTGGGGAGGGGGAACTTGTAATTTCAGATTTGAAGTCAGATAGTATTCGAAGCATAACACTTTGCTAGGAATTGCTGTACCAGTTGACGCGTTTTCTCACTTGAAGAATTCAGCAAGGTAAACTTGACTGAAACAGCAGTACATTTTGAAAAACGGCACATTCATTTTGGGCCCGTTTCTTTTTCCGAAATTAGGCATGAAATTTTTTTAGGAAAAGGTTATGCTTTGAGTACTGCCCGACTTGAGTTACACAGTTATGCGATTATGCAATTTAGTTAAATAAACGTTCATTATTTGTTAATGCAACTTTATCACACTCGTATTGGCATTCCCCACCACTGCTACGACGCTTGATTGTATAAAAAAGCACCTATTTCATCGAATCTTTATCTTATCCCTCTCTCTAGTAACACAGTCTTTATCTCGTCCGTAAACTTACTACTCTGTGCGGATTACCAGATAACCGCGCAGCCGCGTGAACGGTAGCATCAACGCCGGTAACGACATCTTATAACTCTTTGCCCGACTACAATGCGTTCGAGACGTTTCTTGTGTCGCGTGAATGTTCTCGTGGAAGAAAAACCATAAGAGGACGCGTCATGCTAACGATTGTGTCGCAACGTTTTACGCCCGCAGCTAAGTATAAACTACGGTATGCCACAGCAGTGCTAACTGTGTGCTCTCTGGATAGGTTGGCTACTCCGGTTAAGCTCTGCGTCGCAAGATGTCGCAAGATGTCGCTACCAGTGTTGCAGATGTAACGCCGTACAATTCTTCAAACGGTAAACAATTTAAGGACAAGTATAAGACTGTTCATCCGAAAGCTAGTCGATTGATACATAGCAGATAACTATATACAAACGCTACGTCGGCGACATCAACAGTGGATTTTCTCATATCTTAATCTTCTCCTCCCGTTTTCCCTTTCCTCCAGAGCGGGGTATCCGGCAGGGCTCAATTAGTCCATGTTAACCTCCCGGCATTTCCGCTTATCCCTGCCCCCTTCCCTCTTTCTCTGTAGCTATAGTCGACAATGTCTTGACCGCGGCGTCTCTCCTCCTTTCCCCACTAGTGCAGGGACAGCAGCTGGTGGGCCTGATCCCGGCCGTGGTGTGCGCACAACAGCAGCAGCAACAGCAGCAGCAGCAGCAGCAGCAGCTGCTCCGAGCCGCGGCACTCGTGGCTCCGGGCACCGTGCCGTGGAAGTGCAGCGTGTGCGACTTCACCACGGCCGACGAGCAGCAGCTCAGCCGGCACGTGCTGGGACACGCGGAGAGTCAAGACCTGTGTCGGCTGTACGGCATACGGAGCCTGCCGGGCGCAGCGCCGCCCATGCCGCCGCCGCCGCAACCGCCGCCGCAGCCGCCCCCCGCGGCGATCGCCACGCACCAGCAGCAACAGGACGCCCAACCGGAGCGACCGGCGGTCGTGTCCTCCACGTCGAGCCACGAGCTGCCCCCTCCGAGGGACGAGAGGAAGGGCTCGCCCCTGGACCTGAGCCGCACGCCCCCGGAGACGACGCGCAGTCGACGCAAGGGCAGGGCCACCAGGATCGACAAGCTGTGCATGCGACTCCAGGACGGCCCCGAGGTCAAGACCGAGACGTCGCCGCCGGGGAGCCCGGTCCAGACGGGGCCCCCCGCGCTGGCGTCACGCGAGGGCTCCGACCCGGCCGACGGTGCGAACAAGCCCAAGGACTCGTTTCGCTGCGCGTACTGCGACATAGCGTTCGAGCACTGCATCATGTACACGGTTCACATGGGCTACCACGGCTACCACGATCCCTTCACGTGCAACATGTGCGGGCAGCGCAGCGAGGACAAGCTGGCCTTCTTCTTGCACATCGCGCGCGCTGCGCATCTGTGAGACTCCTTACGCGAGCGCTGTAGGTGGCGCGAGACCGTTGACCATACGGTCACCGCGGATAATGCCGCATTGTATATTCGTAGAGAGATACCACACGTCTCAGGGACCGTATTATTGTCGACAGTAAGTGCACACGTAAGGTGCAGATTATGGACAGCCTGTTGTACAAACGAAGAGAGAGAGAGATAGAGAAAGAGAGAGAGAGATAGAGAAAGAGAGAGAGAGAGCGGCGAGAGACAGAGACAGAGAGAGAGCAGATTTATTGATAGGAAAGGTGCAGAAGCTGGCCGGTGAAGCTTGTCTGGCCTGCTACTTCAAAACTGGGATAAAGTGTTCACAAGAGGAAGCTTTAGCTCGGAGCCAACTGCGATACCGCCTATATAGGGTGTGTGCATTTTTTCGCTGCACCAAATTTTCGAAATTGCCAGTGGCAGATGGCACAGTTCTAACCATTGAGCTAAATTACTCGACGCGGCGGCAATTAATTCTTCGAGAAATCAAAATGCGAATGTGAATAATTACATATCACTAATTTACTCTTTAATCACGTTACGGCACATATTTCAAACTACAAATTGTACCTACTAGGTTTCCAAGACAAACACACACACATAGTGTGTGTGTATACATATATCTATCGTCATGCAGCCTCGATCAGACAATGCCCAACTCTTACATGCAATGATTCCGCTGCCGGCAAGACGAGCGTGTTGATGTACATATTTGCAGACCTATATATAGGAGTGGACTGCACCGATCTCGTTCGTTGTCATCCAGAGCCCTTTTAAATCGAAGAGGCAGCACCTGCCTCTGCCACTATGTGGCTGTGACGTTGCGATACCGAACGTATTATATATGTCGCAGGCGCGCTTTCCGGCCGCGATGGCCGCATTCCGACATGGGCGGAAAATGGCGCAAACGCTCGCGTATACCGTGCCCTGGGTACACGCTACGGGAGTGCTGACGTGGCATTGTCAACCTGTTTTTGATGTCTAGAACCCTTCGTTTGACGAAAAAACAAAAACAAAAAAAGAGTCGAATAAATCAAACCTCCTTATAACGAAACGGGCTATAACGATGTAGGTGAAATTTCCCTTGTAGATATTCACATTGCAGCACATGCAATAACGAATATAACGAAGTAATGGGTATAACGAAGTGATCCTGGCTCCCCCTAGCAACTTCGTTAAAAAACGAGATTTTACGCTTTTCGTGCGGTGTCACTCCCAAGTGGTCAAACTTAATCCGGGGTCCCTACTCGAACCCCCACAACCCACTGACGAGTGAAGTGATAATGCACGGGGGCCGTATTCCGTATTCCTTTTTATTATTATTATTATTCGTAACTGCCACGCACAAAGCGACACCTCGACGGCTAACGCCGGAATCGGTCTCTGTGCGGCGCTCGTGAAATGCGGCCTCTGTATGCCGTTGGCTGAGCGCTTCGCACGTACGGACAACTCTTAGATAAGCCTTCGCGTACGCGGTTGTAACTGGACCGTTTCGCGAAGCACACTCTGCACTGACCGGCGATCAACTAGTCAGGGTGAAATGTGATCTCGGCGGCTTCGCGTCTTCACGCCGCCCAAGCCAAGCCAAGCCAAGACGGAACCGCCTCGACGCCGGACACATGCGAGTCGAAATGCAGAATCAAAACAAGCCGACTGCACTGCGTGGAGTGCAGTCGTACATATGTAATATAACGATATCTATGTATACGCGCCAGATTAAGAATGTAGTGTTGGACAAATAAAGATATGTCATCTTGTCCTGGAGCCCGTGTATTATTTTCCACGTGCACCTGAATCGGATGCACTTCATCACACTGCAGTTGTTCACAGATATATGTTTAATGTGCGGATATAGTGAAACAATGAGACTTTGTCAGAAGTGAAAGAGAGAAGAAAAAAAGAAACATGCGCAGAAAGCACCGTGATTGTGAATGTAAGCGAATAGCTGAACGCTTCTATAGAAAGCAATTTGCTCTATTAAATACGCTTGAAGGCGTTTAATCGTCACAGTGAGGATATTTAAGCAACGTTTGTTGTTTCATTGCGTAATTCTGCAGAGAACAGAGTCGTTAACCAGCACAACTGTATACAGCGATAGCATATAGGTCAACAACGCGCCCGTACTCAAAGAGCTGTGCGTAATAGTTGGCGTTCAGCGATCAACGTGCCCCACAGTGCATTTTGCATCGGTGTCTTTGTACAGCATAAAATAATTCTAAACCCTAAAGGGTGAAGAAAGGGTGTAAATCTATAACTCACAACCTTAAACCCTTTTTGGATGTAAAGGTGTTGGGTTATAAACAGATTTAAACTTTTTTTTTTCTCACTTTTGAGGGTGTAAACTATTTTACGGTGACATGGGTGGTGAAAACTGAGAAAGCCAAGCCGCCAATCGCCGGCTACGTCCTTTAGCTTTATACGAAATCAAGGCCTTCGTATGAATCCCCCCTCATTAAACAATCAAATGCTTAAAAAATTTAAGTACTACACATGAAGTACACAGTTTACGCTCGTGCAAACAATGAATGTGCTTAAATAATCGTGTTTTGCACTTTGTGGTCACGAAACACAAACACACAACAACAGTAACAAAAAATAAACGTTCCTGCAAGCATCCGATTTCCGATGATGTGCCTTCGTTGTGTTCCCCTGGTAAGGAAACGGCGGAATGGCTCCGACAAGATGTCGACCAGCGGCAAACAAAATGCGTGGGATATCTATACATTCTTTTATATTGTAACGTTGCATGTATAGTGACGGCAAACAACCACAGTGGCACAACGCTAGTCAAGAAAGTAATTACTGTTCATTGGTCGCGAACCTGTGCCCAGCAAAACAAGTAACACTCCGCACAACGATAGCGGTGAGCACACTCGCCTATATATCGTCGAATTATGGCCTGCGGATGAGATGCGTCCGCTATTGACGCATGGCTCAATGAACCTTCCAGCGTAATCGCGGCTGTTTCAGTAAAACTTCATTTAAGCCTAGTTGGTACATAATACTGAACTTAACGTTACAGCGCAAACACCTAAGACGAACCACAAGAAGATAGACACGACACACACTGGCGGCTGTTGCTTGCGCAAGTTCTAGTATGTAAACACCACGCAGTATTCGGTGTCGCGCACAGAACCTGATTGCACAGGGCTCGGCGACAGCGTAGGCAGCAGATAGAACCATCGATAACCTACGAGAAACTTCCAATACACAAAGGCGCGTCTTGAGCTGAGCGATAACCTTTAACATTTGTTGGCCGAAGAAATACGATCACTGGAGAACACACGGAAGCATTCGTAGCGATATCTCGCTTCTCCTTCCGATCCTGCTTTCGTCTCCCCCCTCCCCCGCAATAAATACAGTAATAAATACAATAATAAATACAGGAGAAATACAATAAAGGAAAAGGACCCTCGGCAAGCGGAATAACAAGGTATGTCTTCGCATGATTTACTGCATTCCGGGTTCTTCGGACGTCGGAATAACGCGACTGACCCATGTCGACCGCGGATATTTCGTAATGTGTTTTCTATGAGGAGCGCATGTGTGTCGTGCATGGAGTGTGCTGAACAGTTGTATGGTTGAGTGCACGTTGTAGGCAATCGAACATGCGCATAAGATTGGACGTGTAGTTTATAGACGACAGGCACAGCGCTGGCAATGTAGCAACCGTTCTTTATGGTATATATCAATTTCGGCAAGTAAGAAACGTAACTTGCGCCAAAAACATAAAAACGCGGATTCGTGACTGACGATTACAAGCCTGCGGACTATATCGTACATTCGCTAAGCGGCGTATAATGCACTGCGATGTTGAGACACAGAGGGCACGCTAACACATGAATCGCCACCGTGTTGGTAGAGGTGTTCGATCTTGGGCGCGGCGGCATGCAACATTTCGGTGGGAGCGAAATGCAAAAATGCTCGTGTACCTATATATCTAGGTGTACGTTAAGGAACCCCACAATGTTACTGCGGGTTGCCCATGGCTACGGCCTTGCCTCAATCATATCGCGCTTTTGCTTCTGGTACGTATAAAACACCAGAATTTAATTTTACATTTAAACATTCACAAAGCAAAAATAGGGTGTCCCAGCTAGCCAAGCAGTTAAAATTAAAAAAAAAGAGAGGCGATGTAAAAATACGATGGAAGTTACAATTTTAAGACCCACGATGTTCGGTGGTCAGACCTCTGATGACTGGACACCGCAGGTCTTATATAATCGTATTTCACGCCGTGATTCTTTAATATTTTTTTTTCTCTTTGAACAGCTTCGCTAACGTCAGCTGGGACACACGGTATATGTCCACAAACTGTATATATAAGCAAAAATAAAAAATAAACAAATAACAAATTAAGGAAAGAAGACGTGAGACGCATATACACATTCTGGTTTGCAATCCGTACCGCCTTACTGGTTTTGTTTAGTTTCAGCAATGTAATTTCCTGCCACGCAGTCAGCGCAATCGAAGGTATGCTGATGCACTCGAACTGGGGACGACGTGCTGAAGCTTCGAGTATTTCCCGTTTCGCTTTGGCGATGGAGTGGGCGTAACGTTGCGTGCAAGTGTGGGCGGATGATCACGCGAGAAAAAATCATGCGCTACTTCCTTTGTCATTGTGCCACGAACAGTACTCACTCTTGCAGACGTCCCGCGGTTGAAGTCCTTTCCTTCGAGAATTAGCGATACTACGCTGGCAGATGAGTGACTTTTTTTTTTCTTTTATCGTCGAGGAAAGCCGTGCATCGTGAATGGCCGGTAACCCAGGCAGTCCTTATGTATAGCAGCGGTCCGCGAACTTGGTCACACAGATTCATCCCATTCCTTAATATGCCAATCACTGTTTCACTACTACACACACGTCTTCACTCTACCGCTCCAGATTTTGCAGCACGAATGGATCACTGTGCGTTAGCGAAAACCCAGTTGCACTTACAACAGCTCATCGCACAGAAGCAGGGCAGAAGCGGTAATGGTTTCCTATGCGTGCGCTTTCGCAAAGGCACCGTTCTGCCGCTGATGATGATGATGATGTGGCTTTCCCCTTTGTATAGGGTGGGCACAAGTTTTGCACCTGTTTCCGTTACATCAAAAAACAAATAAAAGGGGGGGGGAGGGGGAGCGCCGCCGAAAGCGCCATCTCGTTTCTTTAGAGTAACATCGCGGCCGCGCGCCGTATGCTGTGGACGCGAGCGTGAGCAGAGAAGGATGGTGGTCCGATCTCGCGCGTCCGAGGGAGGAAGGTGGGAAGAAGCGCGCCGTCTTTCATCGCCTACAAGGCAGCAAGCCGTGGAGGGGGGGGGGGGGTTACTCCGGTGGCGGCTGCGTATGGTGCGACTCTGCCTTGAAAACGATCTGCGGTGGGCACGGTGTGCGCCGAGGGTTGTCTTCGTGTGCGCTGTGCTCTCGCCGCTTCAGTCGCGTTGAAGATAGAGGCAGCAGGAAGGGCAATTCGCTCGCTGCTGCTGCCTCTCTTCTTCACGCAAGCGTTTTGACAGCGAGTGCCCGCGGTCATCGAGCGAGATGTGTTCACGTTTGCTTGTGCGCGCGAGACACCAAGCTTGTTAATTTAGTTAGTAAGCGAATGTTTACAAGTTGTTTACAGCAAAATTATTTCGACGTTCCGGCCGAAAACAGAAACATTAGCAGAAATGACAGAAATAAAGCATGCGCGTGTAACAGTTGTACAATTAGCAGCCACACACCTGATTATCATTCACACATGGTGAACCATGGCCGGGGGACGGGAAAATTATGGAATTTATTCCTCGAAATCATAAAATCTCAGATCTCCAATGATGCAGGGACGTAGTTTTTGGAGCAATCGCAATAAGTTTCGGTACCTGTAATTATGTCGCATACTTTAAGGCATTGACTATACATGAGTGTCCCCTTTGAAACTTTGCTCGCATGTAACATTTTCGAGCACTCATCATTAATGAATATTTACAATGCCAGTAATTTATCAACACATTGTTTACTTCGCCGCAACATTGACCGGAGCGTCCTCACCCCTCCCCCCACCACCACCACTTTATTTCTGCTAGATTTGATCACGGTTGCGTTCGCACTTCTCACGTAGGACAGCGGCAGAAATTCTTTCTTCGTAAAACACATTCAAAAAGCTCCGGATCACTTGCCTGCGTAATTTACTACAAAGGTGGTAATTAGTCCCCTCACTTTGAACTTGGCCTACATATTACCCGTAGTGTACCCTTTATTTTTGTCCCATATATATAAAGAAGACGTTTTGTTTAGTTCACTGAAAACATCGGAGCAACAGGAACGCATGAAGGTATAGAAGAAAAAAAAAATAATCAGGGTTCAGTAATTATTTGCAACGCTTCTAATCAGGCCAGGAACATAAAACATTTTGTCACATTAGCACGATCCCCCTTTCCACGAAAAACAACCTGTTGTAACCTACAGCTATGCAGGGAAGCTTATCTTATAGCGGCCATATCATACTTTCTAACAGTCTATTAAGATTTTTTTTTTTAATAAAAGCTGTGTTTGAACCAACAGCACTAAACTTCGCACGGAGATATGCCATGGCGGGCCACCCATTTTGGATAAATTTGATCTTGATGGCATTTGTATTTCTGCCAGGGCAACGGTCTCGTAAGACAAACTCATAACGCTCTAGAGGGCTTGCGTTTTTATTGCCCCAATTACCCACCCATTTTTGAACACTGCCTACACATCAATCATTACTTGGTCCTTACTGTCACTAAGCATAAAGAAGTTGCCTCGTTTAGCTCACTAGTGTAAACACCAGACGAACCTCACATATTGCGCATTAAAAGAAATGAAAGTTTAATAATTATTTGTAACGCGTATAAATAAGTCCGAAACGCTAAACCATCGCGACGCATCGCAATTAAGATGCCGCCCGTTCCTTCTTGTATAAAGTTTCTGAAACGCGGATTCGCTTGGGACGTTGGGAAACATAGCTGACAACGGCACAGGGACACTCTCACTTGTTTAAGATTGTTTTCTTTTTTTTGCAAAAGTTGTATGTGAGCAGCGCACAACCCACTTGCAACTTTGCCTACACAGTAACCATACCTTATCCTTAATTTTCCCCAATATGGTGGTGGTGGTAAACTTTACTGAAAATGGGAAGGGTAAATGGGCAGGTCGCTGAGGGATCGGGCTCAAGTAAGGCCCTGGGCCAAGCAGGCCCTGGGCCTGCTTGGCCTTCTCCGCCCAGTCCACCAGTTCAAACTGTCGGTCGACGTCCGCGGAACTGAGCCAGGCTGTCCAGTCAGTTTCGCTACTGAAGGGGGGATGAGAAAACGGGAGCGAGGTGCATTCCCACATTATGTGTAACAATGTGCCTTGTTTAATTCACCAGGAACACCAGAGAAACAAACCACGAACCTCGTACGACGCACTCAAATAGAGGGGAGATTAAAAAAGAAAACGAGGGTTCAAAAATTATTTGCAACGCTTCCATTTAGGCAGGAACGTTTCACCAATCCATTAACCTAAAATTCTCCCTGACAGAGCTTGAAGTTGGTATCTAGTGCACTTGATTTAGAAGTCTGGGAAACATTTAGGATAAGCGCATGTATGACACCCTGGAGCGCACTTCAATAGGTAACTTTCTACAACAGCTCTAAAGAACCTAGACAGATCAAACATGGCATACTTTGCCCCCTTCCCCCCAATCACACACGCGTACATACACACACTTAAAAATTATGGGGTTTTACGTGCCAAAACCACTTTCTGATTATGAGGCACGCCGTAGTGGAGGTGTCCGGAAATTTCTACCACTTGGGGTTCTTTAACCTGAGCCTAAATCTAAGCACACGGGTTTTTTTGCATTTCGCCCCCATCGGAATGTGGGCGCCGTGGCCGGGATTCCATCCCGCGATCTCGTGCTCATCAGCAGCACAACACCATAGCCACTGAGCAACCAAGGCGGGTATACACTCACTCTTGACAATGAAAGGGCAAATGCCACGCTCCTCCCCCTTTCCCTGCGGTAAATGTGCCATCTCTGCCATCTGCTGTGGCAGTCTCAGCACTGTATGCTGTCATCGCACTTGTTGACGAGGTGCTAAAGAGACTATCATGTGTTCCATTTATTTTTATTAAACCCAGAAAGAACAGAAAATATTCACAAAAAAACAACGTGAAAACTTTTTTTTCCATAATGACACATCAAGCACGATAATTTAATGTACTTATTTACTGTTTGCTTAAATATCTTTCAAGTGGGCATTACTATGTAGATAATTCATAAGTTATGAGCAAAGTGTCAGTTATCCGGAACACAAGAACCCTAGCCGCCGTCTTTAGTGGTTCACTTTATCTTCTAAACGCTTATGCAACTTTTTAGAACGTGCTACATATATTTGCATTAAGGATGTGCGAATATCTGAAAATTTATATTTGAAACAAATATAATAAATTGATGGCAGTGCGGGAGCAAAAACGGTTCTTAGCGTTCGTTCCTATCTAATCTAAAGATAAATTCTGAGCTGAATTTTGTGACGAGTTCGTGCTGGCTGGCGATATTTCGTCTGTAAAGTGCGCTCAGCCACTGAACGAGTAAATTATGCGGAAAAACCAGCCTCTCAGCTCCACGGGGCACGATTTTGCGAACAGCGAGGGCGCGTTTGGAGAGCAACAAAAGGTGCAGAGGCAACAGCGCACAAGAATCCAACAGCAATAAGAATGCTCTTTCCGGCAGTATAGGCAGTACAAGTCCAATGAGCCGATCCTCAGCACGATGCCCGTCCTAGCGGCCTCACTATGAAAAATATGCCAGCACCCGTCCGCACACCCATGTCGCTACCGCGACTATGTGCAGCGTATCGCACACCTGCTGCAACATTTCGGGATAGAACGATGAACCCTCCGCAGCCGCAATGCATGCCAGATTGAGAACCGGTACTTGTAGTACAGGGGCCGTATTCTGCAGGTAGCCACCTAGCGGACATGTCCATTTCGTCTGCTGCCGATGTGGTGACTGGTTGAGGGGCGTCTGTTTCCTTCTCATCTGTATTCCAGCCCATCCAATCAGAACTTCAGCAGCAGACGAAATTGACATGTTGACTAGATGGATACTTACAAGAAACCTTCGGGCACGCGGCGGCAAGGCACAGTAAAAACTATTGTTCCCAGCTTTCGTGCCTCTAGTCCAAATAGTCCTAGTTTGTGCAGGAAAGCGCTCCCGGGTGGCGGAGATACGAAGAGATACGGCTCTTCCTTCTTCCTTTCCTATCATGTTTATCGCTAAATTCTTCCCATCGGCATGGTTCATAAAATTAGCGGATCTCACGCACTGTGGGAATCAATGTAAGCGAAGCTTTGCAGGCTGTTTGCTTTGATTGACGATAATTAGCGGCGATGTTGGCGGCAAATGTGTAATTTCCTCAACGTTTGTCCCGATACGAGAGTGGTGAGTGGATGT
This sequence comes from Dermacentor albipictus, assembly GCF_038994185.2. NCBI lineage: Eukaryota > Metazoa > Arthropoda > Arachnida > Ixodida > Ixodidae > Dermacentor > Dermacentor albipictus. The sequence goes on along the minus strand of NC_091827.1, from coordinate 19,971,209 downwards.
AGTAGATACGAGAGTGGTGAGTTGCCTTTCATGCACCACTGCTGTTTGTCTGCGTGGTCCACAGAACACACAGGGAGGCGAGTTTGCTTGAGGCGCTGTTGTGCGTCACTGTTCATAATCTCTGAGAGGGTTGAGCATTATCATTCTTCACGTGACGCATCGCATCGTGGTAGTAGAGTTAACATTTTCGCGTCCGCTAGAAAATTGGCAGCTTTTTGGCCTAGTAAACGATTTTTTTTTTCTGCTACAGCAAATGCTTGATTTTAGAATGTAATGGTATCAATTTGTAGAATAAGGAATGTGCTTTCTAATCGCATTGTTTTCAAGCAAACATTTATGAACAATTCTCTGAAAAAAAAATTCAATAAGAATTCCCGAACGAAATCGAGAGAACTTCGGAAAAAATATCGATGCTGCTTTGTACCAAGCGAACAAAAGAAAGAAATTTAGAAATACACATTTCGAAAAATGCCATCTACAACATTCCGGCAAATATGTTTTTTCTATCTTTAGATAGATGGAAACTTTATTGAAATGGAAAAGATTTGAAGGAGAGGTGGTCGGAGCCTCTCAGTCCAGGGCCCCACTGGCCTCTGCCGCCTGCCTGACCTGGCTAATTAAGGACTTCTGTCCTGCCAGGTCGGAGCGGACGAGCTGTGCCTCCCACTGCTCCATTGTGGTTCTTCATACACAAAGGAAAATGTTAAGTGGCTATCGTGCCACCGCACAAGCCACCGCAGTACCGCTACGCGGAACTTCTCAGTGCTGTCTTCTCATGTCTTCTCATCAGGCTTCTCGCGTACAGCTCCACTCGACTCCATTCGTTGCGCCGCCGCCGGCAAATGATCCTGCCCAAACGACTTTGACACCCTGCATATGGTAACTGTGACCTTTAGAACACACCGGAAACCTTTAGGTCTGAGCGCGGACGCGACAAAACGGTTCGGAGTACAAAACAAAACTTACTGGCGGATACCTGTTGATGTTCCGGGGCTATTCGGCGCACTTTCGCCGTCCGCGCTAAAGTCAGGTGAACCAAAATCATCTTCCGAGTCCATGGTGCTACCACCATCGCAAAATTCTAGCTCAGACCAGTCTGAATCCGTGGAAATTCGCAGTTCCCGAAGGGAAGCTACGCGCGACGTCAACGCCATGTCGGAGATTACGAGCGCTCATCACGCGCGGCCATGGAGGAAGGAAAAAATGCATCAAAATGCAGGCCCTGCAGTCCAAAAAACAAACACGAAGGCGAAACTAGTATGGTCTCCGAGATCCACCGCGGCGCGCGCGTTTCTAGAGAAACGCGCGCGCCGCGGCGGATCTCGGAGGCCATAAAACTAGAAACATAGTTGCTTTTTTAGGCACTGGATGGTGCTAGCTGTCACAGTTCGCAATAGGGTATCAGAAAATTTGGACGTGGTAGTTCATAGTGTGTTTTTTTGTTCTCATGGGTTAACCTAGGTAGGATATTAGGCAGCATAGTAGCAAGAGCTTGGTGGCGCAAGCCACCGCCCCGTTCCAAAGGGGACGCTCATAACATCCATCCATCCATCCATCCGCTCCGAGCGTGGCAAAATTTGAAGTTGAAAAACAATCGACAATATGTTATCGATGGGTGTGGTCGCAGGAGTGTTGAACTTTAATTGAATTACGGGGCTGTACGTAATCCAATGAGTTATTATAATTGTATGTATACATCGTATACATACATTAGCGGTCTGCGCCACGTTTCGCTGCGCAGCGAAGACACACCTGTTCCGCCGGACGCTTCTTTCAGGCCTGGGCGTCCCCGACGCCGAGTGCACCCTTTGGAGCCATTTTGCTGGCGCGTGTTTACGGGCTCCTTCTGCATACGTGGCCGGCACGCTGTTGAGATGCCAGTGCAAAGCGCTCTCTTCAGGCTACGGACGATTGTAATGTTTACACTATCACAGCCCAGCACGCGACCTGCACCCCCACCAGCCCACCACCTGCAGTTTAGTCACGTAGGAAAGCAAGCAGAGTACGCGCAATACGTACAAACTGTTAAGTGCTGGCGCGCGGCGGTGCCGGCTGGGATGCGCGGAGGCGAGCGTCATCTGTTGGTGTTTCGAGAAACCTAGCGGCGCGTGCGCCAAGACGATGCCTCCTTTACTAGATGCCAGCCGCGTTGTCCGTAAACTCGGTTCCTGGCCCTCTCCCTTTTCTCTCCTCCGCGAAAAGGCAACGAGCGCCGCTTGTGGCGGACGTCTGCAACCTAGATCACGTGCTGCGGCCTCTGAAATTACCAAGGTGTCTCTTGCCATCTCGGAGGCCCGCGATAACGCTCGCTAACAGACGCCCGCGCATATAAAGCGCCGGCGGAGCATTCAGCCGCCGCTGCCACAACCGCCGGAAGTTGAAAAGGCAACGAGCGCCGCCTCACGGAATTTATGCTGAACTAACTTCAACTAAGGGTACCGCTGCCGCAATGGGAAAGCGAGTAACGCGGCTGGCATCTAGTAAAGGAGGCATTGGCCAAGACAATAAAGCAGCGCCCGGGAAGTCGGGAGAAGAGGCAAGGAAAGCTTCGCTGTAATAACCCTCCCCCCTTTCCCTGATCTCCCAGGCGATGGGCGTTCCACTAGTTTGCCACGATGCCCGAGCACGTACATCGCGGTATGCTAAAAGGCGCTATTCAAAACGAGTACAGATGTATACACAAGCTTATACTTGGAGTTATAATCAAAACAACCTTTTGTTGCAATGGAAGGTGCTGTATACCTCACATTATATTGATCGTTCCGCTATGTTTATGCAAATGCAATATCAACCACAGTGAGTCAGTCATTCAGACGTCTCACATAGAAGCAAAACAACAGAAGGGGGCTCAATGCACAAATTGTGCTGCAGTGCATGTGGCACAAAACATAGGAAAAATAAAAAATAATGTTCTTGCAATTCTTTTATAAGCGACGATCATAGCAAACATTGAAACACCACTTTGTTTTGGTTGGATGTGAGTGCAGCTTTTGCCTTGCTCATTTGTTACTTTTGTAGCACCATCCAAATCCTGGGCTTATCGCTTGACAGCAAGTGCAATGAGTGACGGCTGGCACAGGGTCAAATGCCTCAGTGTTTACGGGCACTTGATGATGTATAATAAAGCACAAGTTGGCAAGAACAGAGAGCTACCGGGGCTCAACTTTCCACATTAACGTGAGTGAGCGAGTGAGCAAAGACACTTCATTAGGAGTGCCTGCAGAACAATTAGCCTTCCGCTGTAAGGGAGGCGTCACCGTGACGCGGCCATGTCTTCCCAGCATGTGGCGCCACTACTCCGGTCATGGCTGCACTACTCCCTTTGGTCGACCGCACCTAGTCAGCTCTTTTAGTATAACAAATTACTACACTACAGTCTAATTTTTTACCATTGACAATAATTGCACGTCCCGACATCTTAGCTAGTCAAACTTGCTAATAAATGCATGTGCATATCATTATTCAACAACTGATTCAATATTCAAAGCAAAGTATTTGTATTCTATTCCTATTTGAAAATTTTTATATTTGCATACTTTGTACTATATCATACAAGTAATCACAAATAATACACTAGCTTGAGACACTGGCATGAAAACTACTTCAAGACTGCAAAACTTCATTTCTGCTTCATCCATTCACAAGCAATAAACTGCAACACATACCTCGTATATTGATTTTACTGTACAACCTTAGCCATATTCAACTAGTATAAACACAAGCCCCTCGCAATGCAAAGGCTTTGACAACAGTTTCGGCCCTAGGCTGCCCTTTTTGTCACAGTTTTGCCAATGTTTGAAAGCAGCAATCGCGGGAGCTTGTCAGTTCTTGTGGACACGGATACCAGTTTTTTTCAACACGGATATCCCTTGCCAAGCACGCAAACAGATGTGCACTTTCCTAATAAGGCTGTAGCAGTGCTGCTACCACTGCTGTTTTAACATCGTTTTTTGCAAGTCTTTTAATGCTATTTCATGGCATGTTCATTTTTTTTTCTTTGTTTATCATGCTGTGCTGAAAGGAGTTTTGTTAGGGGTGCTGGTAGCAGACGCTTGTGAAGGCAGCCAAGGAAGATGATGATCAACTAGGCGCGAGCTCAGCATGCTGCAGGCTACAGGGCCAGACAGACGACATGCTGCTTTGTGGGCCACCTACCACTGGACATAGCCACCACTTACAGCTAACTAGGGGTGTGCGATTATTCGAAACTTTCCATGAATGAATCAAATAGTGTCTTACTCAGTTAAGTCTTTGAATCGAATAGTCACTATTCATTGATGCCAATATTTTTAGAATACTTCTCAAGTAATTCAGAACCTGAACTAAATAAACATAAAATTGGAGCGGAAGCATGACAAATTTACCCCCTCTGTGGTCATAGTACAGACATAAAACATAAGAATTTACGTAGTGGAGCAGGCTACGTCATTTAGGTAGCCATACTATAATTACAGGCTGTACAGCCAACATTCGCTTTCTCTGAGAAGACCAGTGCACACAGAGAAACTACTTGCTTGCTTCTAGTGCTCCATCGGTGCTTTTAATGAACAACACTTCATAACATACTATGTGATGACACAAACTTTCAAAACTTAAGAACACAAGGAATGTGAACATTGTTTTATAGTAGTTGTGATAATGGCTGTTCATTATTCGAAAACTATTAAAAAAGTAGTCGATATTTGATTCAATTCACTTCTGCCACTATTCGGTTCGTAGTATACAATTTGGCCTCAAAAATCACTATTCGCATGCCTCTACTTAAATAAAATGTAGATGGCTCAAATATATGAGCTGCCTACAATGCAAAATGGGGTCCACAAGTTTCTTGAGCACATCTTTGCTTCCTATACAAATCACAGCAACATCAACTGCCTTTTTTCACAGTTGTCAGCCATGAAAAAAATGTCAACGTGAAAACTAAGCAAACAAAATAATGAGAGAGCATATATAAATTGCTGGCTATGGCATCTGTACAACAGAGCAAGTACACATTTTATTACACCTAGCTAGATTTATAAAAATAAGTAATGGGCATGACCCTTCAGCTCCAGACAGAACACTGTGTCGTAGGGTTCATCTCTGTGCCAGAGGCACACTGAAACGCATCAGCGAATTCACGGTTGTTGCTCAAGGCCAGGTTTGTCCTGGAATGCAAAAACGAGGAGTATGTCAGCAAGACCACGTATCTACGGTATGAAAAACTTTATTCATGTCCATCAGGTCGCGCTAGATTCCTAGCCCAAAGCGGCCCGATCCCCAACGTCGGGAATGAAAGACTACTACTACATTGAGAAGTGGCCTTCCTGTTAGTAGGTGGAGGCTTCACTGACCTTCAATGCAGGACAATGGGCTCTCTCAGCGATCTACAGTTACCTCTGCCTTGGTGAGCCAATTGCATCCTGTGCCAGCAAATGTTGGACAATGTGCCTTCAACTGCATTGTTAACTCTATCAGCCTTACGTGCGACCGATGGCAGTGCTGCCATTGGCACTTCTGTGACGTCCGCAAGGGAACTCGCATTTGTCATTTCCCCTCTCCGAGGAAAAGTATATTATATAAATGTTTTTTTTTTAGAGAAGCCATTTATTTCTGCTACGTCGTACGATTTGTTTAAGCTGGCTCTCTTTCCGTGTTTGTAGCATGACGCTGTCAGAGTACAATCTCTGTATTTTTTTAGGTGTCAATTTTATAAAAGCGAGTTCTGTCAGGCCAGCCGACATCATATACTATATGGCAGAAGCAAGGCAGCAGTAGGCAGAAAATCTTTTTTACAATCTTTTAGAGATAGAAATAGAGGTAATCGTATATGTGCTGCCGGTGACAAGAAGAATGCCACATGCGATTCATTGGTAATCCATAATGCAATGGACATATTAACATAATTTTAGTACATGTTAAGCTGCATAAGGAAACCTGGGCACTAAGGTGAAGAAAGGACTGGACTGCCCTTTCTTCACCCCTTGACCATGTTTTATAGCACCGTGCAGCTTGTCATGAAGTCATGCAAACTTGCCCAAGCTTCCGCGCTTCGAAGGTTTTAGTACTACATGAACTTAATTAAGCTTGCAATTTTTTTACTGAACCAGCCATAACCCACCTGTATCTTCCTTTGCTCTTGTATGAGCAGCGGATGTCTTCAATGCTTTTTTCAACTGAAGGAGCCTCACAGTGACTCTAGAAAAAACAAAGACAAGATCAGATAAGACGTAGACTAAAGTGATTTCCAACAATAGAGCTCACCGTAAAACAGATGCAGTCTATTCAGTTCAGGGTTCAGTGCTTCCAAGAAATGAAGGCGTTATACCCCTGTCAGATTAGCAATTTTTGCTTTCAAGAAGTAGGGGTGAGAAAAGTTGGGGCAGAAACCATGATTGTCAAAGTTAATGACAGCTTTCTTGAGCAACCTGGTGCATATCCCCATGCCATTCATGAATCGCAAAACCTTATGGGCACATCAGCCGACACACAAAGTGGCAACCTCGTTGCCAATCATGCCATGTGGTACCACAACACTGTATATCTTGTAATCATAGCACCCTAGTTGAAACTCTGTAGCAGCCCCCACTATGCCTAGTACCTTAGCTACAACTTCGTTGCGATGGATATCCATCAAGCAGTTGTGCTCGACACAGAGGTGTCAGTTGCGGATCAAGCGTTCATAGCTTACTTGCGCCTGCCTCACCTTCCCCTCCCCTAGTATGTGTCATCACCTGGGTGTGCACCAACCAATTAGGTGTTGCGCTCTACTGCTGCCCTCCACCTGCGCTTTCCCTCTCCACTCTTTATTTTCCTATGTTGTGAAGTCGGAGGGAAGGGGGGTCCATGCGACCACAAAGGTTCCATGGATGGTGCTGTGCCAGGTTCAGGTAGAAAGAAGGGTTCCGAGCAACGTTCAAAGAATGAGAATAGGGATTGTATTATAAAAAGGTACATGGTTCAGTTTTACAAACATGGCTCCAACTATCAGAGCACCCTACATGCTAGAGCCTTTGCATGTCCGAGCATCTCTCTCCTTAACAGCCGTCCGGATCCACTTTTTATGCTGTTTATTTCCCTTTTTCCCTCGACAACGGAATTCACTAGCCAATCACGAACACCGAAGTGGTCACCTGCTCTCGTTCCCCAACGTCAAATGTGTCTCCAACGTTGCACAATATGAGGCAGCCACATGGCAAACTGTGAACTGGCCATCAACATTTTCCCTGGGAGTTTTCAACAATGACCCTGTCATCAATAAGTGGCCTCTTCGCAACAGTCACGGAGGGGGGGGGGGGGGACATTGTTGTCTTGAATGCTGAATCGTTCACCACCTCCTGTTCCCCAACACTCCATGTGTCTCCAACGTTGCACAATATGAGGGAACTACATGGCAAACTGTGAATTGGCCGTCGACGTTTTCCCCAGGAGTTCTCAACGATGACACTGTCATCGATCAGAGGCTTCTTCATGACGGTCAGGAGGGGCGACGCTGTTGCCTTGAAGTGAGCTGTCATTTCCGGGCATTCGAGAAGCCTCATCTGGAACATGACTGCCTGTCCGTAAGACTCAGGTTACACTGATTGAGCTGCCTTGAGTGAACGATAAGGCAATATTAGCACCTGTGATAGCCGCATGTCTGCCGGCGAAGCATCCTTTGTTCATAGGGATCATCAGGCACAACACCTTCCAGCTTTTATTGTGCAAGATTGACCAAAGTCTGTTCTAAGTGGACAAAGAAGCTAAATAAAGCTATCGATTCAAAATGGAAAAGAATCTTTCCGTGTAAGCCGGAATGAAGCTCCACTGCGACCCTTTGCTTCTTCAACCACCACTGATGAAAAAAGCAGCTCATCATCACTCACTCACCCGGGCAAGGTAGATGAAGAAAAGCTGGCGGGAAGACAAGTGCTCTACTCCAGGAAGCCTGTAGTCCCGGTTGAGGTACCGGTTTGTAAACAGCCGGTCGTCATACACCTTTACCGAGACACGCACAGCTACATTGTCCTCTATGTCACTCAGGCCTTGCAAGTTGAGGCGCCTGCTCACATCGTGCAGATCGATCCCTCTATGTTGTAAAACCTGCAGCCATTCGCAGAAAGAGAAAAACAATAAGTGACAGGTTAATTGTGCAAAGTTTTACACTGGCTTCAACACTACAGATATTTATGCTATGGCTCACAGGAACAGGCTATGACAGATACTGTGGGAGCCCTTTCCTGCCAGACTGCACCACTCTAGAAACCTACTAAACTATCTTTCTTTTTATACCAGAACACTGTTCCCTATCAGCAGTAAATATGTCGCCTCCTTGCAGGCTGCGTGCTGCACAAGAAGCTGAGTGCCAGCAAGCATTGCAAAATTTCAAAACAAGTGCTTCTTTTTCAGGTGTTGCATGGCGGCTGTCTGTTGGGAAGGCAGTAAGAAAAAGCAATGCAACAAAAAGCATACCATAACTGCACAAATAAAAATGTGGGGTTTCTTGTTCCTTTCACTTCTTTGCACACAGCAAGCTCAACCATCAGACAACTGAGCTGTGCAGCAAAGCCAGCCTCTCAATGTTCAGATGCAGACCTGCGTACTCTATCCAAAGGGGCATGTGCTGGTGAGGAAGGAAGCAAAAGATCAAGGAGGAAGGGCACAACTGTTCAGAGTTCTCGCACGGCAACATGTGTCCAAATTAATTTTTCCAGTGCATCACAGTCTTGTTGAAATACAATCCATTATTATGATTGGTGGGTTATTTCACAGGAAGGCACATCCTACATCAGAGGTGTCAAGAGTCAACAAGCTTCTTGTAACAACTACCTTTGTTATGTTGATATTTCAACCGGCACCTGGCCTTTTCAAAACAAAATCGACACGATTTAAGTCTGTTTCTATATGATTTCAATAGGGGAGAAAAAGGTAACGATTAGAATCGGTAGAGTGAGAGAAAAACATTTATTTAATAAAATTGAATAAATAAAAGGCAACCCTCAAGGTGCTTCTGGCAAGGCGCCTAGACTACAAGCAGAATGGAAAACTGGGTGACAATGAATGTTTGGCGGTAGTGCTACTTGGGCAGGTACTGAATTAGGAACAGGACATGTACAGGACCAGTGCATGTCTTGTTTCTACTTTTCTTAGTTTCTGTCCCGGTAGTGCTGCCAGCAAATGATGCCTATAGATCAGGTTGATGGTTCCACTCCTCAATTCAGGTATAGCTGCAAGCTGTTGTGCATGGCTTTCTGGTGGGCTAGGGTCGAAGAAGGAGAGAGTGAGCACTGAGTGCACATGGGAGGATGTAAAGGGACACTAAGCGGCTGGTGCGTTTCAAGTAGTGTACTAGTGCACGAATAGCCTTTTGTGCCAGTGACGGGTGTAGTCACGGTCCGAGTATCCTTGACTCAGTGAACAGCCCCGGGTCCAGTCAGTTTAAAGCTGTCCGCAGAGAGAGGCGTTGTACATTGTAGCGAGGGCAAGTACACAATAGGTGCTCAATGGTTTCCTCACACCTACAGGAGTCGCGCATCGGGCTCCCGGCCATTCCCATACGATAGGAGTAATAGTTTGCGAACAACACTCCCAGGCACAAGGGGCACAGCAAGGTTGTCTTGCCATGGGAAAGACTAGACGACAGTAGTAGCCTTAGCGAGCGGTCCAGCTTATGCAAACGGCAACTGAAGGCACTTGAACTCCAGAAATCTTGTGATTGTTTGCGTGCAAGCAGGCAACGTTCCCTGGCAGCATCTGACTTCCCCAACGGCATTGGATGCGTCTGGGTGTCTTAGTGGGCAGACTGGGCAGCCCTGTCAGCAACGTTGTTGCCAGCAAGGCAGATTTTTCACAGTGGAGATAGACTGGGATGTGTCCATAGCAGAAGCTCACTAAAGCTGTAGAAAGTGCAAGAGGTGCAGAGACATGAAAAAAGAAAAGGCAAAAGGGAGTGGGGGAAAAATGAAAGGGAAGGGGCAACAAAAGAAGGCAGCACATGTGCTCCTGCTCACACACTGTACCTCCTCTAAGCTTCTGCAATGAGTGTTAGCTTTAATTCTTCCTGTTTTATAGAAATACTTTCTTTCTCCTGTGTTGAACTTGTATAAAACACACTGAAATCTTGTAAATTTTGTTTTGAATGGCCAGGCCCCAGCTGGAACAACATAATAAACAGTTGTATCAAGAAGGCTGTCAACTGCTCAAACCTGATGGCAATTAAACTAATAGAGCACCAGGAGTGCAACCATCTCATTGGCAGAAAGGAAAAGGTGAATTTCTGCTGATGAATATCTCAACAATTAATGACGCTTTTAAAATCATGAAATGCTCTAGCCTCCTGTAGTTCCATGCTTTAATACTGCCATTGTAATATGAACCATTACAAAATGAAAAGAAAGTTAATTATCCAATCATAGTTATTTAGTGGAGGGGGGAAGGGGGGGAAGGGAGGGGTGCATACACACACGTACGTATGTTTCACACACAGAATTCATTTATCAGTGAAGTAATAGCTGCCGTGCATGACCCTGGACAATGGTGACTTGGCCATCGCCCTCACCATCTGGTCGCGCTTCTCCTCAAGACAGGCCATGCTTTCCTGAAAAGCGGCCCGCGTCGCTTCTGTCCACCAGAGGCCCTCTGGTTTGTACAGGCCGGCTGCAGCAAACAGGCAATGAAAACTCTGAAGCAATCTATATGCATCACCACATGCAGTAACGCACCAGTGCCTAATTGTTGACCACAGGCTTCACTAGTTTCATGCAATGGAGAAACAAGCCACAGGTAGGATTGCACCAAGCACAGACATACGATAAAGTTAACCACACTATCATTTGGCACCTTGAACACCGTGTTTAATAGAACCATGTAGGCATTACACATCTAAGAGAGGATGGTAGCTTTCAAATTTTCAGGCTTCCTGTGAAATGAACAATACCTTATATTTTGCCGCATAACGCTACATACAAACCATTAAATATTCTGTCAACTTAGGGCATATTTCCCACTCTACCTCGGCAGGATATCACATGCATTCACAAAAATTAAGAGCAGTACCGAAAGACAGTAGCAGTTATGACATGAAAAAAAGCAACAACTCACAGGTCAATATGCTTCACTCAAGCAACTGTAATGTGATGGCATTAGAGACATTATCATTCCATAATTACGATTACTGACGCCCCCATGAAGTTCTACGTCCTGGTCATTTGTGATCATTCATTATCTTATGGTGTACTGCTGCTGTATACAAGTGTACAATGTCAGCTATGGTCAGTCACAAACACAGCGATGCTAGAATTGCTAAACAAATGCAATGTGCATAATTAAAGACCGCCTAGTCTTCAACATTTTCCGAAACAGCATTTACAAGCTGGGAACTAGGCTTGCTTGGTTTGTTCGCGTGTCTGTTCACAAAACCTTTTTGTTATGCTAATGACGGCAGCAGCGACCATTGTCATTACTGCATTGTCATCAGGCCATCTGTAGTGATGCTCAGCTTCACGCTCACCATAGGGTGAAGAAAAAAGAAAGATTGGCCCACCATTGCCAAGCTCATGCTGCAGTCAATCCAAGCCCCAGCAAATTGGCTCATACACCCCGCACATTAGCCCAGCGGCTATGGCATTGCGTGGCTCAGCTTGAGGTCGCAGCGTCCGCATTTCGGTAGAGGAGGAACGGAATAACGCACATGTGCCATGCATTGGGTGCACATTAGAGAAACCCAGACAATAAGAATGAATGCGGAATCCTCCCACTACGCCCATAATCAAGCCATGGTTCTGGCCCATAACACAGCAGAGTTATTTAAGGAACTGGCTTATATGGCGTGGCATTTTGACTCACAGAGTATAGCCAGCGAGAGTACCTCTGTTTTATATGATCAAACAGTAAATCATGCCATAATACCTGTATACATACACAGTAAAACATTGCTAAGACAAAGCTGAAGGGGGAGCCGCAACTACTTCGTTATATGCATTATCCGTTATATGCAAAGGTGTACTTTAAAACAGTCCCCTGCACTTTTACATATTTATGAATCGTCATGCCAAGTGCCTAGTTGCAGCAACAATGATTGCGGGACTTTGTCTGAGCCAATGACAACAGGAGACAATTAATGGAAAAGGAAATGGTTCATTTTAAAACACGGCCCCAGGATGCGGAAAACCACTAGACTGGGCATGTGCAACAATTCATCATGAGGTGACAGTGCTAGAGGATGTGCTTGACTGTCAAATCAGCAGTGCAGCCGGTTTGACGCGTTACTAGATGACCAACTGCTCGTGGGAGTTTTGTACTGCTCAGGGAGACAAGTGAGACATCACGAGCTACCAGGTTTCACCCTAATCGATTTAAAACAATCACTAAGCCTCCATTCGAAACTAGGGGAGGTTCGTTATATACATTCAAAAAGAAATTCTGCTTCTTCAAATCAAGCCTTTAACTGCATGGGTTTCCATGGATATTTCAACGGGAATTAAGATTACTTGTAAAGCTAATCGCACCAAAAGTTCAAAAGGTCAATTTCTATAAAACCCAATATGTAAAGGTATGGTGGGACACTTCTGCCTGTGAGAGAAGTCTCCCACGCATTGACTTTTCACTGACTAGTGTTGCCGAGGGGCACTGGGTGAAACGAAAACTTTTTCCTGGAGCAAAATGCTACGCGGCTAAATTTATGACAGCACCGAGCCAACTCACTGTTTTCCAAAATGACCCTGAAGAAGCAGCCAATGAGCCGTGGCCCGGCACGCGGAACGTGGAACATCCTGCAAAATTATTTTTGCCAATTTAGTCCCAATTCTGTCCTAGGGCAGTTACTTGCGTTCTTTGTGAAAGCGGCAGCATGTTCAGCACATCGGGGAGCCTCAAGAAAGTTTGAAAGGCAATAATGCCGAAGCATTGAAGTGAACGCTAAAGAACCTCGTATGGCAAAAAGTCCAGGGCTGTCCACTGTATGAAGTTTCTCATTGCACCTATGTTGCTTTGTGATGTTAAATTACGTCACCCAACCAATCAATCATTCCTTAATTCTCCACTGACACATGCCAGCTGAGAGAGCTTACCCTTACAATGAAGAAAGCATCAACATTGCGTGAACTTTTTAAAGAGAGTCCTGGTTTCAAAGCACAGATGATTAGAGGGTTAGATTGTTAAATGTGTCCGTACAGCAACAAACATAACAGTATTGTTCTATCACAAGTGGACGCCAAATTTACCGACAAGCAATCAGAAACAATGTGTGAAGTGCATACCTCTCTCCCGGGCTTGTGGGAACGCTTAGGTTGAAGAAACCCACGGGAACATCTGCAACGCAACAAAAACAAAGCATGATTCAACATATAAGAAGAAGGAGCAAGATAACTATGACATCTTTTCTATCACTTACACACCACATCTCTTCGTGGGTAGTAAACACATTCTGGGTCGAAGATGGAGTGCTTCCACCTGCAATAAAGAGTGTGTAACACTTTGGCTTATTGGCAGTTTCGGAAGCAGTTTTCAATTACAAGTTTCGCATTTCCTTCCTGTCGAACACCTCATGTGACTTCTTACGTAATCAAGAGTGACTGTAAGGTAGGTGCGACGCCAAGTTCTTAACTTCAAGCCATATAGGCCCATGTGTTTGCCTGGAAATCTTATGTGCTATCAATCACCGCAAAGAAAGATTTTAGAGACCAGTGAATCAAGAAGAAGTTCAATTTCCCTATGACATGGTCATGAAAAATGGAATTGGAACATCCAGTGGACTGACTAAACACACCCACCTGGACTGTACCGTTAACATTCTGCTACAGATCTAGACCGTGAAAAAATTATTTCTGTAGTGCCTGTTGCCATCAAACGTTTGCTTCCAACTGAATATTCAGCACTGTTCAATAACCAATGGTTAGTGATACATGTGCAGACACACAGACACGCATGCACATGCTTACATAAAGAAAGAAGTGGCAAGCATTAGGCCTACGTGGCAATTATAACCCAGTTTTAAGCAAGTAGTTCAGCTCAGGAAACTAGAAGATTTCACAAAGCTGCTGCATATGTTTATTTTTCAATGGCACGAATCAGGCCCATAAGGAGAATGAGGCACACACACACACACAAACTGAGTTTGGTTCACACCATTGAAAATAGTGCAAATACCATACTAATCATACCGTTACCATACTAACTTTCACAGAAAACCATACTAACTTCCTCAGAAACAAGTCCCTTTGGCAAATATAATTCTGTTGTGAGCAAAAATAAATACACAGAATTCAATCTGTTGCAAAATTTGAAAGAAAATGAGTAAAAGATTTTGAGACCAATTGAAGTTACCATGGAACAAATAATTTGTTACAGTGCAATACGCAGGCCTTGCAATATATGCCACACAATAGCTGAACAAATGAGAAGCGCGAAAGTAAATCAGGCATATATGCTTCACACTAGAATCTCGTCCTAAGGAAGTCACATACGAGGTTACTATACCTTTGTTATATCCTATATTCATTATAAGCATGCAGTTGTTACATGCAGACATTGATGAAACACTCTTTACAATTGCTATGTTATATCTGATAATTAGTTACATCTATGTTCATTACATCGAGGTTCAACTTTGGCCCCAGTCTGCGCTCACTCACCTAGGCAGAAAAAAATCGAGGGTCTCATCCTGCTCCTTCATCTGGGCCAGAAAGCCTCGAAGTCGTATGTAGTACTCCATTATGTCACCTTCCCAGGGGACACTTCGTTCCAGCTGCAATAAATGGTAACACACCAAAGAGAAAGGAAGCATTTGAGGCTATCCGATGCAGGGTGCACCCAGGCAAAAAACCAGGAACATGTCTCACTCATCCTTCACAGAGATTGCAAATCATGCAGCTCACAATTCCTGAAACAAAGCTTGAACCTCAAGGGAGTTCAGATGTCAATGCTACTTTCCACAACATCCTCACCCTATGATAAGAGTACAGCATTTCTTGCTTATTGTCATTCAAAATTCACTGCAAGATAATGAAAAAAACAACTATACTTCATGCTGTTCATACTTCAATGGACAGCAACATTTCCAATGCAAGGCACTACAAAACTTAAACACTTGCGTCGCGAACAGTGTAGCAGGGTTTCATCTAGGGAAGAGCTGATTCATTGTGGCATGCTATAATATGTGGCTAGGTGGACACCTAATGTAGAACATTCAGATATGTGCACAGAATTCAAACAGCTTTAATTGAGGTCTGTTACCTTTATGAAGACACAAGTACAGTAGTATTTATTGTTTTATGAATGTCTACATAAGCTGAAGAAATTACTATTATATTGATCTGGTAAATCTATTCACAAGTCATAACGCAGCAAAGGAAACTCGGTGGCAATACCGGCATGTAGTATAAAGCATATAAACTCACATAAAAACTGCACTAACATCATTATAGCATTCACTGAGATGAAAAATTACCACTTATCACTGCTATATCGTACAACTTGAACAATCTTCTTGCTCTCCCTACTACAACAGAGAAGTTTGTGTTCTTGTATGTTACATAACCATTAACTAGGGGATTTTCAAACTGATTCTTAAACCCGGCGACTTCTTTCTGTATAAAGCCATCTCTTTTATCATTACAGTGGAATTCAAACTGGTGTAAGCTAACCCGTAAACTATTAATCAATAGGTCATTAATAGGTCAATTAATAGGTCAATAGGTCAATTAATAGGTCACCTCTTCAAGTGAAATGTACAGGGATGAGTGTCTATCACTTAAAATCGTAGAAAAATGATTTCGCACTTGCTGCTGATCTTTTCTTATCGATATTTTACAGAAAGATCACACTTTATGGTATGGATCATTACATGTAACACGATACGTACAGTCACTTTCCTGGTTCTTATTAGGGTTGCTTCGTAATCCAGAGGAACAGGGAACAGGAGGCAATCCTCCCAGCTGCCAATAGGCAGTAACACAAGTCTATGCTAGCACAGCCCTAGCAGCAGCTATAGCTTCCCCATAGACGAAGACAACTTCGAATTTTTTTTCTTAAAAATCTAGGCAAGTAACTGTGCGAAGTGTTAAAGTGAACAGACCGGTCAATAAAATGTGACCTTTCTGCAAAATTTTGGCAAGAGCAGAGCACAGT
Organism: Dermacentor albipictus; assembly: GCF_038994185.2. Lineage (NCBI taxonomy): Eukaryota > Metazoa > Arthropoda > Arachnida > Ixodida > Ixodidae > Dermacentor > Dermacentor albipictus. Next base: position 19,955,126 of record NC_091827.1, on the reverse strand, counting down.
GATAAGCACAAAATCAATTTTCAACAATTTCAAGAGAAAAATGCAAGTCCCAGTACATGCGCAGTATATCTTCAGAAACAACATTATTTTTTTTTCACATATCTTCCTAATACTACTAAAAATTTCTCGCAGTACCGGGCGTGTCAATTGAAAAAACATGGGCAAACAAGTTCTGTTTTGCTCAAACAAGCCTACAAATGTGTAACTGTGCAAACCACAGCAGTGGCAGAGTGCAAATATGCACCAGATAATCTTTGCGCCCCACCCCAACCCCCCACACCCCCACCTCCCCACCCCTCCTAGCTGCACAAGCAACACAACATTTTTCTTTTAAATGTAGTAACCACCACACAAATGATGAACACAATGAGCATGTGATGCATGGCAGGTACCAGTTTCCTAAATGCAGCGTGAATAATGTGAACAACAAGGGAACCCTAATTTGTAGAAAAGCACCGTCATGAACCAGATGAACTGCAGAGCCAGCCAAATACAAATGCATATATGAAAAAAAAAACACTTCAGCACAGCTGTCCATTGTTGCCCTGCCTGTTCCAATGTGTTTCACCACATCAGCCTAAAGTGCACTTACTGCAACAGGTGCAGATCATTCTTGTCATGATGTTTATTACTAATTAAGAGAGCATCAGTTAGAGTGACAGCACTGAAATAATCATTTCACCATTCAAGTCCCTGCCAAAAAACCTCAACGTGTTACAATTCAAACATTTCAATATATGTTATACATATGTTAGCATAGAGTAAAATCAAAGAGCAAATAAGTTAGACATTACCATGAGTGCAGCCAGTGGCTATAATCATGTAAAGTGAGGCCTATCTTAGGTTGATAAGGCCTTTAGTATGCTTTGCACACGATAAAATCAGTGGTCCCATATCTTCTTCACACAAATTAAAGCTCTCAGAAGCTCTCACCTTCCTGACATACGCATTCAAGTTCTTGGGGTCAGCCAGAACGATGGGATAGAAGGTGTAGACTTTGGTATCCCGAACTTTAATCTTGGCGATGATCTTGGACCAGGCATCCAAAATTCTCAGACTGTCGATGAACTCGACAAGGCCATTACGCACTTCATCCACCATGATGTCCCCCTGCACAAATTTTGAATAAATAGAGAGAAATACCTGTAAGGATGAAGACTACAAACAGGCCAATCCAAAATATCGCAAGTAAGCAAGAGAGGCCAAGACACTCATTATTAGCCATTGTAATCCATTAGGTAAAGTACCATTAATAAGGGCAAAGCTGCACCGTCAACATACCTAATTGATGGAGCCATCCACGTGCACCCATCCCTTACGTCCAAGAAATCAGCGAGGCACTGTCGCGTGTATTTTCGAAATACGATTTGCGCATTGCCCACATCCCGACCAGCAGCTCCGGAACCAGCTCATGAATGTGAAAGACAGGTTACCTGTTGAATCATTACCAGGAGTTGTGTATAAGATACCATGCACTGATTGCCACAGAGTATATATTGGTGAAACAGGGAAGTTCTCCAGATGCCTCAAGGAACATAAATGTGATGTAAGAAATAATAGCCACACGACGAACGCCACTGCCGAGCATGCGCATGAACATAATCACAAGATTGACTGGGACAATGCCACTGTTGTTGCCAAAGAAAAGAACGTGTCATCCCGACGGCTGCTAGAATCTCTAATCATTCAGTCGACGCCAGCTACAATGAACCGGACACCAGGGACTATGCCTGCCGTTTACACATGTTCATTACGTCACGTGCTGGCTATATAAGTGGCGACGATTTCCTGTCCAACTCAGTGAACAAGGAACCCGTACACGGTTCCGAAGCGTCAGATTATTCATCAAACTTGGTCAGTGACCGTAATTCCTTCATTCCCATGCCTGACCAGACAAACTTTCGTCGAACCCTTAATTATGATACCTAATTGATATAAATTCGTGGCAAAGACTACTGAACCAACCTTGGCGATTCTGCAGGGCTGGTACTACTTGTCTAATTTGTTAATTAACGGCCTTTAAATAGCACTTCTGGTTAGTGCACATGACACAAATAAATCCAAGCACATGGCCTCCGAGATTCGCAGTGCAATGCAGGTGTCACCTGATCTCAGAGGTCATGGCCAGATGCTGCACTGGTTCTTAACGTTCCAGGTTTTGTATCATTTCTGGCAAGCATTATTCACAGCATTTTTTTAAAATCGGGTTTGGTATAAAAACGTGTATATTTTGGAAGGTTTTGACGACACATCCACTGGTATATTAAGCCCAACATTTTGCACAGAGACCGCTCTGCGTACTTTCTAAAATGAGTCCCTTTAAGGCGTCCGAAATTTCATCGCAGTTTGCTTTGAGTAGTCAACACTAAAAGCAATAAAGTTCTTTTTCATCAAGTATCATCAAAGATCAAAGTTCTTTGGAATCAAAGTATCAAGCATTCACTACCAGAATTTCTGGTCGTAACAAGCACACTATCATAATTTCTGTGTCATGCAGTGCTGAACATTTCCTTCTGGACAGATAAACATCAAGCTCTTGGAATAAAGAAACAGGTACAGGCTGTTGTATGAAAGGAATTCCTTGCACTACTTCTTGAGCAAAGAATATAACCTGTGCAGCTGCTCACCTTTAGGAGTGGCACACTGATGACTCAACTGAAAGCCAATTCATGCCACATTTTTGAGGCTGACAGTGCTCATAAAACGCGTAGCAACAAATATTGCATATCCTGTTTTACTTCTACATCACTCGTCCTGTTTTACAGCAATAATGTGACTGTGAACACAATACACAAACTAACCCAGCAAGAATCTTTTCCAAACAATAACGAATACACTAATTTTGTGCCTAACATAAACAGCCTCTAGTGGAGTACTGTGTAGTGAATCATGTCCAAGCTAATAATGCCACAGGATTATGAAGGGAGAAAGGAGACCAGCTCGAAGTGCAAAACCAGTATGAATGGGGCCTCATCTTATATGTACTACAATCACCCACACTTCTGTCTAGATTACTCAAGCGCATGGCTACAGAGTAAAGAAACCACAACAACACAGCAGTTGCCAAGTTCAAGGTCAGTTCAAGGTCACGGCTGAATCAGGCTGAATACACTGTTGCTCAGGTGTCCTTTGCATCGCAGCGCACTGATTCAGTGCTTTAAACAGAAGTGCAGGTGACTGTACATGTCAATACTATTGCGCTGAAAGTTAAGGCTGGTAACATCTCTGAGGACTATAATGATGCCCACAGGACAATAAATTAACTGTGAGATAACTTTTACATCACCTCTGATTTCAATGACAGCATAAAAGACGGTGATGCTGATGCACATGTGGAGCTGCTAAACAAGTTGCTGCGCGATACGTTGCTCACAACTACAATTTCTGTGCGCCAGTGAATGACGCTCAGTGCTTCATACTAATCAACGTTGATAGGGAGGTCTTCCTTAACGTACCATGACTTCATCAAAGATGGGGCTTCCCTTGAAGACCTGTTCGTAGGCCACCTGCATCAGGTTGGGCAGGGTGCGCTCTGCCAGGCGCAGGCAGACACGCCACCGTGTCGGTGTCTGCCAAGTCACGGCCTCGCCCGTCAGGGATCCCAGGAAGGCACTGGACGCATCCGGCACGCCCAGGAACGGAGCCAAATGAAGCAGTGCCAGTAGAACCATGTACTGGTGCAAGGCTTTTCTGCAGTGACCACACAACAGTGCTATTTTTTGCTGCCCAGTAAGTGAACCAGCATGCAGTGGAATGGCCCTAAGGTTCATCTGGCAAAGAGACACAGGAACTGGCTGTATACATGCTTACACTGTTAAAGGGAATGCATAGCATCCTGACGCCACCTGCTTGACACCATGCCAAGTGACGGCAGCACAGATGGCTTCACGCATGTGCAGTGTATATAGATGGAGGCACTGAATTTGCACCATCTGGAATTCTGGACATTAATTGCAAAATGGTGGATCCTCATGGACAAAACTTTTTTTATGGCGTATTATTTCTTTAACCCATGAAATAGCTAACATATCGAAGTGCCATTTGTGTGTCCATAGTGTTGCATAAGGACTTGCCAATAAAGAGAGTAATATTGTATAACAGGTGCTTGAGCGCATGCCTTCTTTTGCACTGCATGTTCACATAGTTTCACCGTGCTTGGATAACATCTTTTTGTGGTATGTGCAATCCAATAATAAAGAAATTAAATTCTGAGGTATTGCGTGCCAAAACCATAATGTGATTATGAGGCCCGCCATAGTGGGGGACTCCAGATTAATTCTGACCACTTGTGGTTCTTTACCATGCACAGCAAAAAGGCGTTTTTGCATTTCGCCCCCGTAGAAGTGCGGCCTCCCTAGCTGTGATTATATCCCGCACCCTCTGTCTTAGGAGCTCAATGCCAAAGCCACTACACCACCACGGCGGGTGAAATCCAAAGTTCAATCCAGTATACTATAACTGCTAATGAGAGAACGTTTTCTGCAACTCACAAAACATGCAAGTACTTTTCGGTAATTCAAACTGCAACTACTAGTACACTCCAACATCGCACAGGGTCAAGAGAGACAATGCAAGACAAGCATCGCCTGCAGTGCCTAGTAAGCATGCGTAGAGAAAACGGTGCTGCCGGAGCTTGGCGTTTTTGCTCTAGCAATGGACTCCCATGCACAGGCACCCTCATCTCTGGGTCATATGCTGATTCGCCTATCAGGTGGCACCAATTTATCCAAACCTAAGGCGGGCCCGACTGCAGCCTCTTGCAGCAATGCTGCTGAACATCGCAGTTGTATAAGCAGAGGAGAAACATATACTACAAGGAAACTAACATCAGCAGACAGGTCAAGTACTAGAGCATGAGGGCTGGACAATTGAGCAAATAGTTAATAGTACATCCTGACAACTGCAAGGGTGAAAGGAACAGCGACAGAATGGAATATGAATATACAGGATGCATCCTTAAATCCATGCACACACACAGCATGTACAAGTATCCATCCTACATGCACAATTCATTGAAATACACATGACTGAAGTACCTCGATTAAGTCTACATCCGGACTTAGTGAAAGATAAGGGACATGCAGATGGTTATTACACCTTGCCCTCTTCACTATTATTTTTCTTGTGTGTAAAGAAACAATACCAGTGACTCATCTGTGCTACCGTCTTGTTAATTTCCCGATGTCTTTCTCAAGACAACAAAATTAGGGGGGTGCAAACATACAAAAATTTCGAATAACAAACCAAAAGTGTCCTATTCGATTCATTTTTTCGAATCAAATAGTCACTATTCATAAATGCGAATATCTTTAGAATACTCTTAGAATATTTTGAAACGTCGCCTGCGGCCAATTAAACATACAGTAGGAGCAAAAGTACGTTAAATGTTCGCCCCCGTGGGCATGGCATAGACATAAAACATGAGAGCTTGTGTAGTAGAACAGGGAGGTGGTGATGCATGGTTCCCCAGTGTCTGGGCAGGTGCATCCCAGGCATCGGCAAAGTAAAGGCAGCTCCACAGCAACTGATGCATTATCCACAGCACAGATGAACACTGGGGACAGGCCTGACGTGGAGGACCAGGGCTAGGTGGCTGCAGTCTCGCCGACTCCCCAAACTTTTTGAGGAGGGCAGCTTTCACCTGAGGCAGGGAGTGCCAGTCTGCACCCACTGAATCAGCACAGCATCGAGCCTCCGTAGCTTTGTGTGAGGGCTCCTGTATTTGCCTGGTTCAGAGTTTGCCAGGTGGTGAAGTAGCTGTCGGCGATCGCAGTGAGCATGCTGCCATGCCTCGGCAATGTCCAGAGGCGGTTTGGAAGGATGATTAACCCTTGTTATGCACCAAGATGGATCAATGACAGAGCCTTGGGTACAGGGCAAATTTGTGGAACACACCAAAGTATCCGCTACCTTGTGAGCTTCCTAACTGCCCAGAATTTCCTTGTACGCTGGGAGCCGGTGAATGTCCAATTGGTGCTCGGATTCCCACAGTCTTTAATGGCTGAGCTAATTTGATGGAGTGTGGCGTAGTTCTATTTATGTGTGAATTGAATTGAATTCTGGAGTATTACATGCCAAAAGCACAATTTGATTATGAGGCATGCCATAGTGAGGGACCCTGGATTAATTTTGACCACCAGGGGACCTTTAAGAGCCACCAATGCACAGGACACAGGTGTTTTTGCATTTCATCACCATCGAAATGTGGCCGCTGCAACTGGGATTTGATCCCGCAACCTTGTGCTTAGCAATGCAACAACACTATAGCCGCTAAACCCTATTTCTGTGCGCTGTCTGCTTCAAAATAGTTGTGACTTAGCACTTGTCCCGTTTCCTGTCCCATCTAAAGTGTGTGTTTGTTACACATGGAAGTAAGCCACTGAATTTCACTCTCATGATGCCATAAACCTGGAATGCCACATGTGAGCCATGTGTGCCTTTCAATTTTGGCCAGGTTGCTCATCAGTGCAACAGGACCACAGTGTGTTGGGGTCCTTCCCCTCTTGAATCCCCACATGCAATAATAATCAAAGTGGAATGGCGTCACACCTGTCTGTGGCCAGGAGCTTGTAGATGAGGTCCACGAAGCGGGGTGCCTTGACAAGCAGCCGAGAGGATGGCCGCAGATATTGGTTGTTCCCGAAAAGGCCGTTTAGCAGCTGCGCTGACACCCCCGCCCCGCCCCGACAACTGTTACAGCGCACAGTGAAACCTCCATTAAAGGCACACTAAAGACAACGATTACACGTGAAACGTTATTCATCTGGAACACTTAAAATGCTGGCTTTTTCTTAGCTCGTTACTCAGTTTTGTGTCGTCAGCACTGGCATAGCCATCCACAGCGCAGACCAGAATGTGCTTCCATTAACACATGCGCACATAATGCTGCATGCACTTCCACCAATGAGTAAGAAGAAATTGGTCACAGTTCCTTGCAACACCACCAGATGGTGTTGCCCCCTGTGCATCATGGGCGGCGGAACTAACCAATTGTGCCGGCAGCGTCATGGAATTTTTGCCACGGCACGCTCGCGCCTCGTTTTTTTCTTTGTGAGTCAGTGCCAGCGCGGAGGTGAGTTGCTCGACATGCTACCGCGGGCCCGGCTGCACTAGTGTATGTTTAGAAAAACAGCGAGCACTCAAGCATCAGAGAGGAATGTAGTAGTTCAAACTAGGACGCTATACATTGTATATTCCTTTACATTGAATGGTCATGGAGGAAGCAGGCGCTTCAGACCCCCCGAGCAATTCAGCGAGCTCGAAGTCAGGAGCGAAAACACCTAGCTTGCACCACAGCGAACAGTTAAACATTTGCATTACACACTTGTAACCATCCTGCAAATTGTTTATTTTACAGTTCATTTGGCAGAAAGAGATGGTTTGTCATAAAAACATGTTGCATATAAATGCCACCAGGTGCTTTCCTTTCTTAACTTCTCTCATGCTCAAGCTACAACGTCAGCTGTGTTACTGCAACCAAGTATAAGAGGAGACAAGGGTTACATTACATATTCATTCTGTTTACAAGATCGGACTCGGGTGAAGTGACGACAAGACATTATCTCAATGCCAAAAAGCTGCTGATTGGCTGACTTGTGGAGTTTAATGTCGAAGAGTAATACAGCAGCTGTAAGTTGCCGAATGTGAGGTTCAATGATAAACAGCACTCTCTTCAAAGACCTGCCAGTGACCCCATACTGAACAAACAGGATGGCAGGAGAAGCAAGCATGACTGAGTTGACTTGCTCACATTGTGGCAGCACTACCCAATTCACTGTGCCTGCACGTTTATAAGCAGTGCAGCCTCAGCTGAAAAATAGAAGATGGGAATGGTTACCGGGTGCAGCCTGTTCAGTTCCTGGTAGCTGTGCATCTCGTACAGGCCCATTCGGTCCGAGATGTGGCGGTGGGCTACTGAGACCTGCACAGTAAGTAGTACAGGACGCCTTAATTTCAGTCGTCGTGATCTGCGATGTTGAGGACCGTTGGGTAGCTAATGAGGACACTTTTGGGCCACTACACAGTGTAGTACCAAGTTAGCACACTAGAGCATCACAAGCACATCAACCCAACTATTCTGTTAATTGAGGATAGGCTCTAAGAACAGTACAGTGGCCGTATAATTGTGTCATATACTGGGGTAATTATCATCCTGAGGTGACCGTGTCAGTCATGCCTTCACTAAGATCACATATGTGAGAGTGCGAGCACAAAGACTTCAACAAAGCATTTTTAGTGGCTCTACCTCATTCGATGCATACAAATTCCTGAAGATTCTGAAAAAGCAGTTATACCGAGATACACAGACATTGGTCTGAGCTCAAAAGCTCTTTTTCAATCCAGGTTACATATGACTGGTACGACACCAATGTATTCTTCAATGCATTCGGACAGCACTAACTTAAGGAGCCTAAATTTGGAGGTTGACATAGACATGTCAAAAAATGTAAAACATAACTTCATGCTTCATGGCCAGCTGTTGCGACTAGAGACTTTTTTCAACCTTCATCACTTTCTTCTTTGTCCCCTCCCTCTTTGAGTGCTGCCTGGCAAGCCTCCCCTTTCTTCGCATGCACACAGGCACAGTAGTGAGCAGCCTTCGTCATAAGCAAGAAGTGTGTCGATGCTTTGAAAAAAAGAAAGAAAAGGTGTAATATGTTTATGTGTCCCAGGCAAACAAATTATCAAGCTCTGCAATACCCTTTGAAAGAATATTTATGGACTTCTGTGTCGAAAGTGTTATCGATAAAATCATGAAGGGAAACCATTGAAATTATTTGGATGAGAAACATCACCTGCCCATTATATGTGATTGCTGTTGTAGAAGCAGTACACTTCTGGACTCACAGACAAACAGAAATGAAGATGGTTCTTTTTTCTTTATTCTTTTATTTTTTCTGTTGTTGTATGGTCAGCTAGTTAGCCTACCAATATCTCTATAGCATTATATGTGAGACAGACAAGAAAATGCAAGTGGTACTGCCATGAACGGAAGAGATGTAAATCTTTTAAGTTCATCAGTTGCAGGGCCTTAAAAGGAGCATTTATGCTTGAATCTTAAAGGGACACTAAAGGAAAATATTAGGTCAAGCTAAATTGATAGATTAGTGCTTGAGAATCTCTAAGGCATCAATATTATCGCGAACAGGGCCTTAATAGTCGAGAAACTGAGGTAAATGCAGGACATGAGTACAGACTCTGCCGGGACATTCAAGCACTTGCCAGATGACAAAAGCACTCCTCAGTTAAATTTTGTCACTAGTACTCAACCACCCGTTGCAAAAAACCATCCTTGTATTGTATTATAAGACGAGATAAAATGCTACTTATCCAGTTCTATTTCATTTTTAGAAGAAAGAACTCATCCAAATTACTCTTGATGATGACGCCGGTGTGAAAGGTTTCATTTTCGCTCAACTCTGCACAGCCCAAGCTTTCGCGTTACAGCAGTTTCATTATCATGTAGGGCTGCACTGGTTTTGCTGGCTCACGAAACTGGCACAAACTGCAAGTAGCAGAGAACTCAAACTTCCATATTATGTCGCGGGATGCCCGAATGGTCTACGCCACTTGACCAAAATGCTGCTACAGTGGCAAATCCACTGCTCTGTCTTGGCTCGGTGCCGCCGTCTGTCGGGCACAGTTATACTCACCGACTGCAGCAAAGGGTGGTGATGGCATATGCAACGTCAACACTCCCCCGGCTGGGTGGCGGGAGATTTGAATTTCGGAAAAGGTATTCGGACCCTTCAGATGCAATTTTCATGAAAGCTAAGTCCTTTCTTGGCACGAAACAAGCATCGCAAAGCTTGTGGAATGGTATTTAAGCAGTCCTCGTCGACTTATTATTTGCCTTTAGTTTCCCTTTAATTACCACAGAGCCTCCTCTATCAGATGAATTCTATCATACACAACCACTAAAATTGTTTCAGGGTAACATTATGAAAAATATGAAAAAAGAACTCTGCTAGCTATGGGACCACAGGCCACAGACGAAACAACACAGGTGCTGACTACCCTCATTTCATCTTTCCATGGCCTTTGCCATCTCATTTATGCAAAGCTTTCCCTGTAAAATCAGTATGATCATAGTGATCACCACAGGCCTTAGTTAACTCACTTTGATCTTTGCATTAGATCTCTATTTCTGCCCACGTTGCAAGTCATGGTTAGGGTGAAGTACTTTGGCAGTTGTATAGCACTCGTGTACCAGATATTTCAAGAAAACCCAACACCACAAAATACACCAATGTTCAACATGGTTTTGTTTCACAGAACATACGAACACTCTTTCTGGGAACATAAGTGAAACAACATTGCATTTAGCTGCACGTTTGTGGATGTATATATCGAAATCGGCAATGTCTTTGCATGCATACCTGCTATAAGTGGATATGCCTTGAGCACTGATTGGCTTCAATTGTGCATTTCTGGCTTCATTAATTAAAGGGTTAACACTGATTGTTGCACAATTTTTGGCTCCCATTAAAAATTCAAGTGTGTCATCACACCTACATTTCTGTACTGCATTACTTTTAGAAAGACTTAAACGTTCACTGAAGCATGTATTATACCAATAATATCAGGCACATGTCATATTACCCTTAACAGTGGTACTAGATGTGAACAAGACGAGTCAGAGGTATGCTATTTCAAACGTCAACTTCCTGCTCAAGACAATGTGAACCATGTATCCACAACTGAGAGCAGTCATTAATGGAGTAGTTAAGCAGAATATAAAGAAAGAAAGATTACTGATGAAGCAATGCGAGTAAGCATGAGCATCCTTAAATATAGGCCCTGCAATTGTTACCACTCACATTGGTCATGGCCATGGTGATACGTGCAAAGCTGTGGGCTGCGGACTCGATTGCAGCGACATCGGAAAGCAGTAGTGAAGCAAGAGGCTGTGCTGTCCTGATGAGCATGTCCCAGTACATGGTGTGCTCAGTTGTGACTAGCGGAGGCTTCATCCGGCCCCATGCCAGTTCAGGCTCGTCAACCTGCAGTATTTAATACCAAGTCCACTAGTTTGTTCGTCATGAACACCACCACTGAACACCTAGTAAGGTCAGCCAATGGCCATTTACCTATCTTAGTGCTTCCCAAGCGTCCTTGTCCTAAGCCAAGCCTCCAGATTATCCAACCCACACACTCGTCTGATCTTTATAGGGGATCTGCTGTGTTATATGTAGAGCATGCTGAAGACCAAGCAGGAGAACAAGTTCAACAAAAAAGGAAGAGAAAAATGCTGTAGAACACCAGTGACGTGTTACCAGAAAGTTGCTGCTACATCACGTTCATTTTGAGATGGCAGTGCACAAATCTTACACTTCTGTACACTTCATTTCCTCTGTAACTGTCATCGTCGCATGATGTTCTTACATCTTAGGTTGAATTTTGGCCAAGGTAGTGATCTAAGTTTAGTAGGTCGCACTCTGTTTCCTAGGTGAATCGGTGGAAGATTTCCAGTGACACATGTCCTGACTGCTGCTGCTGCTGGCAACTGCCTACCTTCAGCAAGTTTTATTATTGTCACCACTGTTGCCTTTAGCTGGCAACCACAGCACCCAATGCACGGTAAAGTCAAGAACACATGATTGTCACTCACCAAAGAGCAATAAAACTGTTGGGATCGACAATGAGCCTACGCTCCTCCTTAGTACGCACTTCATTCTGAAGCTCCAAGTTTACGCTCCACTCATCTTCAGTCCACATACAACAAACTGTGCAACCGCCAGTGTGAATGCCACTACCTCATGCTTTGTCCCGAAACTACAGTTCTCATCTCCCGTTTCCCGCTAGTGTTATTGTATTGCGCCCAAATAAGGTAGCAGAGTTGCGCCTACTTATCCACTGCTCTCACTGATCACGGAGGCATGGTCTTGTCGATAAACAAAAAACATTTGTTCCCGATGGGCAGTTAAAATAATCGTTCAAGCATCCAACAATGTGTGAGACATTTCGAAGCTGCAACTTTAGTGTGCAAGCACTTTTGCTATGCGTTGACTGCAACAAAATTCATTAGAAATGCCTTTGCACTGCCATCATGACGACACCACCATCTCATTGCACTCTTCAATGCTATTCCAAGTTTGGCTCCTGTATGCCCAATGAGCAGCCTTACAGCATAATGTTGGGAAGCAATTACAGAAGTATGCAAAACTCTGCTCCCTTTGAGAGCATGCACAGGGACACTATCTCCTACACAACACTTGTGCCATCTCTCGGCAGTCCTCCTAACTACTCCGTCTGCTGGCGCTGCCACTCCCTCCTCACAGTCTCCAAGGTAATGTCCCCAAAGAATGGATGTAAGATTTTATACTACAATTGCCAAATTTCATGGAGTAAAGCACTATGAGTGATTAGCGTTACACTACCTTCACGCACCATGGTTGTTTACTGGATTATACGTATTCCTGCTTAACTTTCTTTTGTCTGGCAGTCTCATGAAATACATATCAACAGGGCTTAACAAAAAGAAAAAAGAAAAGGCAAGCAGATGACAGGGTGGGGTAGAAAGGCAGCTAATGTTTCCATATTGCACCTGCTCTAAACTCCATTATCATGCTGTTTTGAATCTGAATGTTAAGAAGCATGCTAAAGTTACCTTCTCTCATAATGATCGCCTTGATATTAATTCTTCAAGAAAGACACACACACAAAGAATACCTGCTATTTTCCCAGTATTTATGCCTAATGTTGGTTATTTCTTTACAAAAAAGAAAGAAACCTGCGTCACTGCATTAAAAAACCACCATCCAAATTGCCAGCACAGAAAACCCACAAGTAACAAAGTCACCAACTTACAAAAAAAATCACAAGGGCTTTATAAACTAGGCCTAGCTGTAAGTCCAAACATCTGCAACGGCTCACTCAACTGCCACTGACATTTGTTGGTGAAAGATGCCCAAGTGGCTCACAGGCAAGTTGCAGACCTCACAAACCAGTTCTGTATCTCCACCCACAGTGTCCTCAGCAAATATACAGCAACTGGGTCTGTTACATAGATTTAACCTATGGATGGACACATGGATTAACCTATCGATTGCTCCACACTTGCCTGATACAGTTCAAAGCATTACTCACCGCCAGCACATGTTGGACCTTGCCCTCTGGATCACTGTCAAGCTCAACTGTAACCAGTGCAAAGAGGCCAAACTCTTGAGCCAGCGTCACAGCAAGCACCATGAGGCGCTCAGGCGACGTTGGCGTCCGTGGACCTGGCAGCTCCAGGCCAAGTGCTCGCATATGGCTCAAGGCACGGTCTTGTGGGACTGGTGCTGAAACACAGCTCGTTATGAGGGCTTAGAGGAATACAGAGAGAAGGAGTACACAGAAAAAAAATTTTGCCTTGTTTTCGTTGCTCTATTAAACAGCCGCTGACTCAGTAATTATGCCATGAAGCCTCAATTCCCTGAGCGTGCAATAAATAATTGATTTCGTTAGGTACCTTTTAATGCAACCAGTTCAAAACGTGTGCCCAGCGCAGCACCACTCTAGATGTGAAAAAGGAGTCTGATCACACCACTGAAACTTGTTGCGGTTGTCTCATGGTACCTAATACCAGTGACGATGTGTGCATACACACTATGGCCATGCTGTCAAAAGCAGAGACCATTCAGCACTCGATGGGACAAGAGGAGAGGGCATGTTCCCCCGCATTTCCGAGAGACGCAAGCAATTCAAAGTGGCAATTTGGCAGCTTTCAGCAATACAGTCACTATATGGCCTTCAATTACCGTACTGGGCAGAATGTTGTTTGTGGCACCATGTGACCACAACCTCCGCTTTCTGTGACGTGACGAGTTCTTTTTCATGTTCTATCCTCTTTCTTCATTTCTTCCCCTTCCCTGACGTAGAGTAGCAGCAGGCCAGATGCTCCATTTTTCGGCCGACCTCTCTACATTTTCCAGTCATTAAACTACTACTTCTTCTTCGATTCCAGGCTGCACTTGATGTTGTTTTGAACAAATTGTATAAAAGATGCTGTTAATAATTATTTGTGTGAATCTCAAGGAATTTAAGCTTTGTGCCCCAATTATGAAGTGGAGATCTGCCCGAAAATAAAGAAATGCAGGACACAAAACTTTTGTGTCAGTACTCCATTAAGTAAACAGTGGGTGAAGATGGGGCCCAGGACCAACATGTCAATAAGGGGGACTGTCTTCATCAGGGTGTCATTTATTTCCTTTGCAGGGTTTATAATATAGCTTCCTCACCACATGGCAGGGAGCCTAAATGTAGCACTACTTGTTGCTGGGCAAGCTAGTTCATACTTGGAATGGTGTAAAAGGACACAACAAAATGGAAGACAGGACAGGAAAGAGTCTTTCCAAACCAAACACGAACATAAGGATAGAGTTGTTGTATGTGTAGCAGAGCATTGTTTCATTGTTTCTTATTCAGTGGGCAATAGAGCACTGGGCTTTGTTTAACTAGGTATATTTCTATTTTCATTTTCTGTTAGAACTTTCTGCGTTGAACTCAACCCCTTTTTATGATTTATGATTTGCAAATGTGCAAAACCTACTTCTGCTTGGTTTCAGTTCTTTGACTAATCTCAGCAGGCAGGATTTAAGACTTCTGCTCACATGTGACCAAACTTTCTTTCTTTCTTTCTTTCTTTCTTTCTTTTTTTTTTTTTTGTCCTCTCACTGCTGCCTCTTCGCTCTTTTTGCTCCAGATAAAGCTCACATCCCCTCCCCATCTGGTGTTACTACCACAAGTAATATTTCCTTTCAAACATTTTTAACCCCCTTACCCAGCTCTTATCTTACTTTCTCATACACAATTAGATTTCTCGTCCTAAGGGCAGAGGGAGCAATACAAGCCCTGCCAAGAAACGTAACAGCAACTGTGATAAAAACAACACCCCCTTAACAACATGTTGGCTTTGGGCTGAAACTTTTATTCGTAGCCGGTTGTCGACCAATTAAAATTTCCACCTTCCTGAGACTGCATTTTCCTTATTAGGCAGAAGGTTCACCCAAGCAACAATTGTTAAAGCATTTAAAGCACACACAGATAAAATCACAGCTCTGGGACACTAAATTGTATTTTACATAATAGTGCTGCACAGGTCAAGTACTTTTCATAAGAGAAATTTTTCAAATTCAATCTTTCAGAGCAAACTAGAATATGTCTACATTAAAGAGGTGTAGCCAAAAGGACTGAAAACTAGATGAAAAATTGGAACAGAGAGCACCAACATAAGGCACTGACATCGTCGTTTGACTCATTCACCATGCGTCAACAAGGTGAACTTAGTGCAATTCGTTATCTACACCCACTGCGCAGAGGCAGAGTTCTGAATGTGCTAGTTAAAAATTTCACACAACCTTTTGTCATAATGATCATGAACGGTGGTAGGTGAAAGCTCAACACAATCTTTCTTCTTTTTTCTTTGCAATAAAAGCACCAAGTGAAATTCTGCTTCCTGCATAACTATCATTTAGCAGTGCAAGCATTATCCAGATCACTTCAGCGTGTGCTTGGTGGAAGCATTGCCAAACCTCCCAAGTCTGAACGTAAAAATCTGACTTGAAAAAAAAGTGAACCTTCCCCATGGCTGTGCCTGCTGTGCGTACAATAGACCGGTTTGGTTTGTGTGCTTACCACAACAAACCTACATAGAAATCAAGATAAAAAATATGTAGGGAAGTGAAAATACAAAGACTCTACAATAGGAGTGGCACTGAGGAAGCTCAACCTTCTCGACTTCCCCCGAATTCACTAGGAAAATAAAGGATGGCATCCTTCTCAGCATTGCCTCCCCTCAGCACAAGTACAATGGTAAAGCGGTGAGGGCCAAGGTCATCATGGCACTGACAGGGGCGCTGCTCACATGCTCTACGCATGGTGAGATAAGTCGATTCTCACTAAACCACTGCCTCCTGCAGGAAAGTCCATTGCATCAATCTTTTTGAGGACAAGCTGACACTTTTTACAAGGTATGCTTGTGCCTAATATGTCTTGTACTCAGTGCTGTCTCTGCTTTTTACACTAGGCTTACCGCAATGCAAGCCTTCCACACAGAGATACAGGACGTGTACCTCTGATGCTTTCCGTCACAACATGCTACTGCAGAAAACATATGAGCGAACTAGCACAACTACAACATCTAATCAAGCTGTCTGTGCATTGTCACAGAACAATATATATAGTAAGTGAACCACATAGAATGTTCTAAGGCCTCCGTATTCAGCTGTGTTTACTGTGCTACATTTTTATCTCCTGTGGTATACAGGAACATACAATGTTGTCAAGTAAGCCGTTTTCAGGAGCTATCGTGCAACAGTGAAAAGCCCGCGAGCGGCATCCTCGGGGGATCATTTTCGAAGGTACATTCACTTTGGCAAGATTTCACGATTTCACGTCAGCATCTACGGGTGACCGTGTCCCTTGCACTGTGCTATGATAGCGTGCCTGACATTGTGCAAGGAACACTACTGCCCGTAGGCACTGACGCGCCTGGCACTGGTCTTAGGGAAATCTCAACAAAGTGAAAGTGTCCACAAAAGTAATCACTCAAGAATACCACCCAAGGATGAACAGTATAGTATTGACAACAGTAGAACCAGTAAGGCAACACACATTAGTGCTGTAGGCCCAATTTGGATGAGTACAGCGATGCCAAAAAAAAAAAAATATTAATGATGATGATGATGATGATGATGAAGAAGAAGAAGAAGAAGAAGAAGAAGAAGAAGAAGAAGTAATACCGACCATGATGGTTGCAGTTGGTCCAGAATGTGAACAAGGGCCGGATGCTTGACATATCGGGGCCTGGCAGGAAACAAGTACATTTTCTTTTATATTCATAACAAACTTGAGCTTCAAGCATATGCATGGAGGGTAGGTGTAAAATAGGCAACAGTTCTGCATCAAATAATGACATAAGGAGGTGCAAACACTACCACTGAGTCACTGCTAAAAAGAAATCACATTGAAAAACCCAAACTGTGAAATGCTAAAGACGGGTTCTTCTCGGATGTCATAGATACATCTGCTTGTTTTAGTAAGTTGCTTAATAAACACACTAAGAAACATTACTGCTGAGCCATGTCGGGGAGTATGGAGTGCATACTTTTTGAACCATTTGAGCCTATTACTTGTGTTCTAAAGAGGCAAGTTGTTCAGCATCATACACCTCCCGGTGGCCAGCATATGTGGAAGGAGTACAGGACTAAAGGACAGGGAGATAGGATAGTACAGGAGGTTGGAAAAATACTATTTACAAAACTATGTACTGAATTCGTGGCTAAGCCAAATTCCTCACTTTAGTTAGCATGTATATGACACTACAGATTGCATTTGTTACAGTCACTGTGACATCGAAACATTGCATTATCCTCTAGTGACCGCTCGGACCACTAAATGTAAATTCTGTCACTGATGGACACAGTATAGTGGATGTCAGAATGATAGCAAAACTCGTTTTCGAAAGTAAATAAATATTAAATACCACACGCTAGGGTACACCGTTCTGACGGAATTAAGAAGTTCACCTTTATGCTGAAGTTGATTGAAACATAAGTAAAAAGAGACGAGGATTATAACATGAAAGAAACAATGGATAAGCACTCCTTTTGCAACTAGTAATTAGTTGCTACGATGTCCTACAATGTCAGCAGGGCACTTATTGAACCATGAGACACAACTATGAAGGTAATGGGTCATACTAAAAATGAAATTCTTAATATGTCATGCATTTGAGAAAATGGGGCCTCATACATTATGGAGTTGGGAGCTAACCAATAATGCAAATAAGTGAGACAAAAAAGTTTTGTGTCAGTACCCCCCATAACAGTGCAACAGATCCATTAGCTAATGAATAAGAGGGAAAGCTTCCGATTCTTATTAATACTACCTGCACCCTGACTTATCATGGCTAATAAAGAAGCCTATATGGTAGCAAAGCAGACCACCGGCACAGACTGAACAGGCACAGCACCTACCATTGAGGAATGATTCCATCCTGGCCTCAATCTCTGCTGCCAAGGCTCCGTCCGCGTCCACGTGGGAGGCACCAGGGAGTTGCTGCGATGCCCACTGGCTGCACACATACTCGTAAAAGTCCTTGCACGGATTCTTGTCTGAATTCAGCAAGTAGCGCAGCATCTGTCCTGGGCGGGCACACAACAAACATGCATCACGTGCACGACTATTACCCCCTGATCACTACAAAACTCCACAAACAAGAAAAGAACGAGCAAAGAAATGTTCAGTAGACAAAGCAGACGTGCCTTAAGGTGCGCCAAATGGAAGCAGTTAAATGGACCAAGTCTGCTCAAGGAAGAATAACCACTGAATCTGCGTAACCAGTTTCCGGGGAAATATGTGAAAGGGAGGAAGTGTTCACAAAAGTGAACACCTATTTTCTTCCCTGAACCTCACTTTTATCTCCAGAGTCAGTAGTGCGCTGAGAAGAGCCAGATGGAGTACCATCTTAGGGAACCACCAATTTACAAATAGACACACCTGAAAGACAATCTGGTCTACTATATTCAAGTTTGAAGAAAGCATAGTCTATGAGCAGATGCGAGCTTCCAAATGCAAGCTTCCTGGGGAGCTGCAGATGAGTCAGTGAAGCCCGTGATCCTCAAGTGCACTGGCACCACTGTGCATGCCTGCGTAGCTGCGTTGGCAATCACACAGGTTTTCAAGAGTCATCATCATCATCAGCCTGGTTACACCCACTGCAGGACAAAGGCCTCTCCCACACTTCTCCAACTACTTTGGTCATGTACTAATTGTGGCCGTGTAGTCCATGCAAACTTCTTAATCTCATCTGCCCACCTAACTTTCTGCCGCCCCCTGCTACGCTTCCCTTCCCTTGGAATCCAGTCCGTAACCCTTAATGACCATCGGTTATATTCCCTCTTCATTACATGTCCGGCCCATGCCCATTTCTTTTTCTTGATTTCAAATAAGATGTCATTAACTCGCGTTTGTTCCCTCACCCAATCTACTCTTTTCTTATCCCTTAACGTTACACCCATCATTCTTCTTTCCATATCTTGTTGCGTCGTCCTCAATTTAAGTAGAACCCTTTTCGTAAGCCTCCAGGTTTCTGCCCCGTACGCGAGTCAAGAGTAGATGCAGGCAACTCAGCACTAGCTGAAGTCCTCTAAAGGACACCTGAACACTGCCAATGTCATGGAGTCAGTGCATTGCATCTACAGACCAAGATCGCAGCACTACAGCGAGGAAGGTATGTTTTCTTTATTATTATTATTATTATTATTATTATTATTATTATTATTATTGTTGTTGTTGTTGTTGTTGTTGTTGTTGTTGTTGTTGTTTACTCTTGGTTTTGCCAATTTCAGCTTTAAGAAGCGATAGCCTATTGCAAAGGGAGCTGCTGGCATTACCAGCCTGCAGCAAGCATTATCTATAAGTACATCACAGTGGAGATAAGTTCATGATACTACACAACAAGGATATAATGTGCCTCCTGCACACCTTCAGAACTTTTTTTTTGCACATCTTCTGCAGTGCTTTGACAGGTTGTTTATCAAAACAAGGGCATTACAATGCACATGCATTCAGAAAAAAAAGGTAACTTGCCTTCTTTCATGCAGAACTCAGTGGTGCAGAGTTCATATGTACCTGGGCCAGGTGTCATACCTGGGCCAGGTGCCGTTAGACCAGAATACGCTAGAAGGGCAATACATATTATCATTGAGCAAATCAACATATCCATGCCAGCATACAATGAAAACACACTCTTTAGTAAAGAGAAATCCAGATGAAACAGATTTAACTTAAATATTACTACATAGGAAGGCTGCAGTTGGTACTGGAATACATTCTTAAAAGAAGCCACTATTTTTTCATGAGAACTGTGAGCATGCTTTAAACAAATAATTATAAAAAATTGCTGCCTCAGAGTCACATCATGAAGAAGTCAAAAAGCAGTAATTACAGGTGGAAAAGAAAAACAACAAGGCCACTTCGAAGAATTCGCTTTTTTCAGAAGCGATGTACATATGCAATATACATGTAAGTTATAAGCTGTAGTTGTCATGTCATAAATTGTGCTGGTGTACTAGCAGTGCAGTGATATTCAGCTACCACAGCATACGCACACTACTGCTTGATTGCACGGATTCCTCAATTAAAAGCAGTGATAAAATTTATTGGTGATAGGTGAGCAGAACTTACACTGCTAGGACACTTAAGGAGTTATGATCACTTTCAACGAAGTTTCAAGAACCAAAAGTCAATTTATTAGCTTCAACGGCAAAACAAGCAAGCGAGGACATGAAATATACTACTGCACCAAGACTGTCACCAGAAATTAAAGCTAATAAGTAATAAACCGCAGAACAGCCAATATTGTCTATATCCACACACACACATACACACACACACACACACACACACACACACACACACACACACACACACACACACACACACACACTGCATTACAACAAAAAATACAGGATAGTAATGATCCATACATTCAATGCACTGTACTTTCCATCACTAAGAAAGCATTGAACAAAACCATAATTTTATATACTAGTAAACACATTAAAAGCTATGGATAATGATTCCATACAGGCACATGTTGGTTCATAAGATGCCCTTAATTAGTTAGTTAATTAATTATTTATTTATTTAATTAATTAATCATGCCATTCATTTATTCAATGCCCTGCGATATGGTGGGGTGGGCCCCCAAATTGCATTATTGACCACGGTGTTGTAAAAGTGCTTCGTTTTGTGGATGATTTTTTAGTTATTTTAGACTGAACTTTTAGGAACATTGATGCACAAATTGGAAATATTTTAACATGTTTCAAAAGGTGTCTAGAGCCTTTGAGTATAACTCATGAAATGCCTGAGCACAACAGCATCAAGTTTCTCGACATTAGAAATGTCTTTGAACCAAATCCCCCGTGTTGGATGTATGAACAATACCTTTACCATTTCAAGCTGTACAACGAGAACCAAAATTCTGATGTCAGTGTAAAAGCTTACGAAGAATTGTTTCAAGCTAGTTCCAATGTCATGCAGTCTACACAGTCTCTTGGGCACTGTTATCTCAAATAAGAAGCCATTATCCTAAAGTTTCAGATAGTTCCAAGCAACAACTGCAGAGCGATTCCCTCCCCCATGTCTGCTGGTATGTGGTCGGCAAACAAAGCAGTCTCCAATTTTACAAAAGCGTGCATCACGTTCTGCAGCCATGTGATTGCAAAACGGCTACTAAGCTATAAGCACATGAAATCTGTAACCATTCATAAGCATGAACTTCAAGCTAATTGCCTCATGATGACACAGCAAATACTGCTTTCAGATTTGTACTAAAGAGTTGTTTTGACAGTTTTGCTGGAGTACTTGCCGCAGCCATACACGGTCTGTCGCGACAGCCATTTCAACCATGGATTCTGTGGTTCTGCACATGCATTCTCTGTGAATTAGCAACACAGAAACTGGTCCAAAGAAAGTACTGTGCAAAACTCTGTTAAAACATTCACTTCATATATTTTTTTTTTCGGTGTCATACTGAATCTGATAGAACAAGACATAAAACAAACAAAAATAATAAAGGCCATAACAAACACACACACTTGTTGCATACGTCACTCCTGCACTATGTCATAGCACCCAGAAAAGTGTGGAACGACATTTCAAAGCACACAGAGAAATGAATAACAGCTGAACGACATTGCACAATATTTTGCTGCTGCTCTGTGTAACCAGTGTTGTACAGCAATTCCTGTTGACAAACCCTCTACTAAACTGTTAAAAACGTAAGCAATGTCACAGCTCCACATAAGAGTGTTTTATGTGGACGTGCTTGCATGAAATAAGTGTACCCTGCCGCCAACAATATATTGGAGAAAGAGTAATAGGCAACATAGACACTTCAGTACTTTGTTTGATATATCATTCATAAGCAGCAATTAGATATAATCTGTTATTTATGAAATATTGCATGTGTAAACCTGCAATGGTATGCAAAATCATATTGCTTATGCAGCACTGCCACTTGGAAAGACTAAACAAATCCATGATGCCGTACGATAATTCACGCTTTGTCTAACGCTGTAGGAATGCAGCAGCACCACTGTGTGGACTACCCTTAATAACGTAGTTTCATCAAGCAGAAATACTTACGAGGGCCATGTGAGGTGTGACTCCCAGTGCCTGCCGTGTACTTCCCGTGCAGACTCGAGTCGATGGTTTGCAGAGCACCTAAGTGGCCCACAAGTGAAACATTTTGTTTCCGCTAGGAAGAAGAGATTTGCAAGTGATCTAAGAGAAGGTCAGCTTACGATCGTGTGGAAGAATGCCTGCCAGGAAAGACGAAGAGAAAACATTCAGTGTAACAAAATTCACTCTAAGGAAGTTCATCAAAACGCCGTTTCACTCATTCAACTGCATACTAGTATAGAGGGACTTGGATTTTTCTGAGCAATAATGGGGCTATATTTGCCTATTTGTCGTCTTCACAAGAGACAGCGTGCAGTATTTTGACAAAGCGCCATAATGGCACTTCTCCTTCTTGACTAAAGCAATGTATCTTGCACTGACCAGTGCTTAGGAAAAAGAAAATCATCATCGTCCAAAACAGTAGTACAGTAGCAGTAATGTGTTCATGCACCAAGGCAAATCAAGCGCTCCACTACTGCAGAGAGTGGTTATGCTACCCCCAGCATACAAAACACTGAGTAAATCTCAATCCACCACTTGGCAACTACATCAGACGTGAACTTCCCCAAACCCTGTGCTGTACAACTGCATTTACCTGGATGTGTACTCCCCAATCTGCAAAGCGTATGAGACCCGCACTGACCTTGATCACATTATCTGGGCATGCCTCAAAGCATCACCCACGAACACCCACCGCACTAACACCACACGCATCCTAACCACGGCCCAGTAATCAGAGACTTTGCTGCTCAACTTAAACCCAGATGAGCAGCTCTGGGCCGTCCGGACAGCCGAAGACGCCGTCAGGAAGCGAGGACTGGCCGGTGTCTGAGGAAGGGCGGGACTGGGGGGTTTGTCTCCCAACCCCCACCACCCCTGGACCCCATCAAGGGCACAAAGAAGTTTTATCTCTCTCTCACTTGAGTGCTCCAATGCTGTTCAGAAGGAAGAGTAAAAAAGTCAGCAATTTTCTCTATTGAGTACGTTACTATTATGAAATGAAGTAGCATAGTTAACAGGGGTCAATGCAAGGTCAGAATAAACACCAGCTTTAAGATATGCTCAGTTCAAAGTGTGAATATTCACACAGTAAATGCAGACCCCCTTTGCAGAGCAAGCCTAATAGTGAGGCCCACAGGGCAGGAAATTTTTTTTTCCAAGCAATCCAAAAGAGTGGTTTGTAGCTTACTGAATGGTGGTATGATGTATGTTGCATTGCTGGGATGTAGAGCCTCTGAAAAACACCACAAGAAGCACATCAGGGCTGCGTGGCCCATATTCAAGGACAAGTATTATACCAACTTTCATAATGACTTACTTTTGGTAGTTTGTCCTGCAAGAACAACACCTAGAAAGAGGAATGCATGTTTACATGATGTGTGAAGACTTCTCACTCATGCACAAATGGCTAATTTACCAATAAAAATGATCACACAGCCTAAATATCTTGCTGATAAAATAACTATACCGTAAAGAATTTTTGTAATTTCTTTCTGCATTTTTTTGCGATAACCTAACTGTGCTCACCAAATAAAGACATTAAGGTGTGCTTTAGGTCATGAAGTTGGAGCACTTCATGAAAGGAAACTGTGGCAAGGCATGAAGCAATTACAATGCTTTATGAAAGAGTTCCTGCAATTTATTAATTATTGCTTCAATCATAATTATTTTTAAAAAAGGCCATTAATTAAGACCTGTGGCCTGTATGGGTCACACATCTCTGCTTAAAGCTATGCATAGACCTGTCTGAAGACGGTTTCCATATTCAAACAAACCAGCAAACCATCTTGTACAACAACATGCTATCGAGGCGCACATAACCTTTGTTTCCTATTGACCCACTCGGGGATTGCAATAATAGAAATACAAATATGAAAAGCTAGCAAACAGCAAGAGGGCGGCAATTCTACAAGTGCCGCTTTCTTAACTAAGCCACTTTCAACTGCAGTATCAGTGGCCTGATGAGAAAAATCACGGACTAATACAAAATGTCCAGTTTCCTTCTTTCTCTCTCTCTTCTTTTCTTTTTTTTACTACTGGTGCTGCACAAGTGATAATTGAGTTCTCAATTAAGTTCCCAAAGACTAGTGAGTGGAGGTAAAAATGCCAATCTCTGCACAATAAAAGCAGTAGAACTGTACTGAAGGAAAAATTAAGTTACAGAGGTTGAGTTTCTGCCAGTATGCTACTGCAACAAGTTGTCAGGCAGCGTTTGATAGCACTTTTGGTTCCTTGGAACAGATAATCAGCATAGCTTCCACGTGTGATGGTTTTGCATTTACCCAGATGCACAAGAAAAAAAAACAGACAGTAAAGTCAGACTTAACATTCAGCAGCGCGTTCTGTCTTATTGTTGCTGTTGTAATTAAGGTGATTATGTTTTCTATTAACCAGCTTGAGGGGATTTGGGGAACTCAGCGCACCATTGTGCGGGCGCATTTCACCTGTTTCTGTAATCCCTACACCTGACTCCCTCCTTGCTCCGAACCAGTTGTCAGCGATGGCGCTCCACTTGCGATGGTTCGCGGTGAGGGCGGAGCTACGGCGTCATGAAGCGGCTCCTGGTGGCTGCTCTCGTGGTGATAGTGTGTCTCTTCTTCCTTGGGACTGCACCGGGTACATACATGCTTCCTCTTGTCGACCGACACCTTTGTGACTAGGACTGAGCTCACGCACGGTGCCTCTGCCCATGTGGGGAGCATGTACCTCATGTTGATACTGTCCCAACACTAAGCCGAAGAAAGGGTGCCTAGTGCTCGCGCGAGGTTGTACCAAGCTGAGCCGCACTCATCGGAGTCCCAAGCCGAAAGAGCTTGCCTGAGCTCTTGCGAGTTGGCCCATTGGTTATCGTGAGAGCAAGTGGCATAGCTGCCGGGACTTTTCCTAGCGGCCTGCCCCAGCTTGAGCCTGTGCTCTCGCAGCGATGTGCTATAGGTGCCCCTTACTATTTTTTGCCCTTGGTGCGGGACCTCTTAAGTTCCCCGCTGCCCCGGGACCCGGCGGTTGCGCAGTGTCGGGTGCCGTCGGATATAATAAACGATTTCCATCAACTCAGGGCAATACTGTGTTCCTGCGTGCGTCGCTCGGTAGCCCCTTGCCGCCTGAGCTCGCATGCAGCGGCGCTAGAGGCTGATGCAGTCCTGTGGCTCGCTAAGCTTGAACCCGCGGTGGTCGGTATTCCTGTGAGACACTAAGACCCCACAAGCTTAAACTAAAGCGAATGAAAATGGGGGAGACTTTTTTTCCAGAAGTGCTCTTACTTGTGCACACTCTACCTCCATCACTTTCCCTTCATTGCCACAAAAAGTTGTCCATGTGTATAGCCATTAAACAGTGACATAGTGCGACTGTGTTAATACCAACTGAACATACATCAGTTGTTGATGAAATTTAAAGGGGCGCTGAACCATTTTTTATCACAGTGGAGAAAGGCATTTGAAGTGAAAATAGGCTATTTCAGAAATACTTTGCCACAAAAAGTACTTCAATGCGTTCAGCAGAAGCCGAGTTATTGGCAATCAAGCAAGGCCTCCGCTGTGCTCCCGTTCCTTCTTGAATGCCTTGCACTGCGAAGGCAATGGTGTAGTGGAGCGTGCCCACAATGCTCCGCCTTCTAAATGTCTCCATGGCACGCAGTTAAAGTTTCATTTTGGAGACGCCACTGACTTCCACTTTTGGTACCTACGACGCGCTAAACATAAACCAAACGCAGTTGTCCTCAGCAAGCCACAGAGCGCTTAGCCAGTGGATTCGTGGTGGCACACCGCAGCGGCCACAATATCTATGCCATGTAGCCGACTGCAGCTTGAAGTCAGCTATCGGCCAAAAGTAGCAGTCTAAGGGAATGATGAAATAAAACGTCCAGAAGAGAGTGAGGACGGGGCCTTCTTCTGAAAAGAGAGCGTTTGAGAGAAAGGTGACTTCGTGACCTGCTTGCGGGCTCCACACACCATGTACGACAGCAAAATCTGGCTGAGATGCTCGCAGCAATGTATGCTACCCGCAGACCATGTTATTTCACCAAGCCCAAGGGGTGGTTGAGGGCCTCTTTGAGGTTTAACCGAAGCCCGTCTGGTCGGTATGGAACATAGTGAAAAATAGACAAAACCCGGGGCACTACTCTGACCAAAGTAAATTTAAAAGAAAAAAGATGTTTCAGCTCCCACATGGTAGCCTTCTTCACAGGTATTGATTTCAACACCACTGTACATGTACAATGACATGTCAATCAACGTGGTATCATTGAAAGCACCCACTGCACTTTATTTGTACTTCTGCTTCGTCTTAGGTAAACTGAACAACATCCCAAGAAACACAATGCACAGCGAGCTTAAAGAAAAAGTAAGCTACAGCAGCAACACCATTTGAAAAGAATGCCAATCAAACAACACACTTCAACTCACCAGCATGTCGACGCGTTGTCCAAGAAAGAAGAGCAGCTGATGCAACCAGTACCAAAAGTAAGGCCAGAAGAAAACAGGCCACGGTAACCTCCGGTAGTATGGCAGCCACTTTTGTTGATCTTGTCACACTGCAACATTTTTTATTATTACAATGGCAAACTAAAAAAAAAGAAAAAGAAACATGAGAAAAACAAGTTGCTAGACACGTAAAAAAAATTCACCGATGATTACGATACTCCCTAATGCAAAATTTGAGCGCAGCTCTATACGTGTTTTCACTTCGCGATATATTGGCTGGCGCAGATGACCTGCCTCGTGCAGCATGTTGCAAATGAAGCGAAGCGCAGCACGTATGCCTCGCTAATTGGGAGATCGCGAGAGGCAGTACATGGGGGGTGCATGGTTGCAATTCACAGCAGCTGCTGCAGACAGACCTCTACTCATGCAGCGCTTTGTTTCCATACAGATGTTGTGTGCTGCTCTGGCTCCATAGCGTAGCCATTGTCGCCGCACAGCACGTCTTGCGCGGCACTATGCTTTTCTTCTCACACTTTCGTTCCACTAACAACCCTTCGTCACGGAGTAGTCATGCCACCAGTGTTGGCTGTGACAACACCCAAGGGAGCGTCACATCGAGCCTTACTCGTAGCCACTCGCCATCGCCCCTTGCAGGAGCAGTGATCCCCACCACACGCTGGCACCGCGGGCTGATCTCAGCGGCAGACGCCACGGATGAGCGTAGCCCTCCCCACCTCATGGCACCGTAATGCTCACTCCTATATTTTTCCTTCCTCCATGATGAGGATGCCGTGGCCGCCGGCAACTCAGCGCATGCGCACGCCATCTCCCCTAAGCTCCTCCGCTTCTTTCCACCTCATGGTTCCAATGCACCCTCCTCCAGCGCTTTTTTCGTCCTCTCTTCACTATGGCCTTTCCTTCGTCTACCGCTGCGCTCCGAGTTCACTTTCATTCCTCGCGGCACTCGTACGCTTGGGTATGCTGACGCCCCCAACGCTCACTGCAGCAGTGGGATATTAAGAGCTGCGCTCTAAAATTAGAAACATGCATCAAGTTTGTTTGTGTGAATGTTACATGAGTGCTAGGGTAGCCATAACTAACACCACCTCTCTCGTTAAAAGCATGCTACAGAATTTTCGAAGCTTTGAGCTAGAATGCTGAAGCAATCTGACAATGTAGCACTATATATCCTGGCAAATGTTTATATATTTCATGCTTGCCACTATTCAAAGCTGGCAATAGTGAGAGCCTTGGCTATCATGCTAGAAATTTTCCTGCGTTCTCACTCAACATTCTTATAAGGAGACGAAATGTATAAAAATGCAACAGCATAGAAGAATGCAGAGCAGATGGCCGCCCTAGTTTCTACCAGTTCTTTTTTTTTTTCGGCTATATAGAATTCTTGTTTTTTTCTCTCTTTTAGCTGCCTGTGGTAGCTAGCAATACTAATAATTGAACTGGATTGCTCAAAGAGGCCAACACTGCTTGCACAATAAACTGAAGTGTATCAAACACTAATTAATAAAATCTCAGTTTTAAATAATTGCTTTAGGGCCCATATTGCACATAAATTGTAGCCAGTGAGATTACAAGGCATATCTACTTGAAACAAATTCTGAGGACGGCACCAGTTTCAATATGTGCTCCATCAAACGTGTAGTAAAAATGCATGATGTTCCACTTACCATTTCAGCAAAATGAATCTATGCATTGAAGCTCAAAAATAACTGGAGCACCAATGTATTTCGTCACATACTTTGGCAATGAATCGCAAAACTGGTGTCACCCTGAGAATTTATTCCACGCGGATACACCTTGTGAACTTGCTGGCTAGTAAATTGCAATATATGCCCTAATGTACTTAGTTAACTAAAATTTATTTAGTGAAATTTTGTTAATTGATGAATTATACATATTGATTTCTCATGCAAGTAATGTCCGCCTCTTCAATATTTCCAGCTTAAGGATGAAAATTGTGCTATCTTGCATGGGCAATTTTAAAAAATTCTGTTTAGTCTAAAAAGAAGACACCCAGTATACCGCTGTTGCCTTTTCTTCCAACAACATGGTGACCCACAGCATTGGCATGATACCCAAATCAGGCATTCAATAATTACACACTACCTTTCCAAAAAGAACAATTATCTGAGGCTGTATGACCCAAGTCAGTTGTGCTTCCCTACAAGAATTACAGCGTGGAATCAATCCTGGAATATGGGCAAATCGGCTATTAAATTTCACATATGTATTGCAGGTACCGTTAATCTAACCGAGAAAATCAACCACATGAGACAAATGGTGCCCTATTTCGTGGTTTTTATCTTTCTCCTTGCCCTAGTAGCATTGCTCATAAGAGCAGAGTCCTGTTCTGAGTATCAAACTTTGACCATGAATTTTTTTTTTCCTGAGAATAGGTTTGTTCATTAGGCTGCTTGCTCATTACAGGCTAGTTAGACAACTGCACAAATACTCAACATAGCTTGTCGTTTCTGCATGAAAGAAAATTGTTTCACTCACTTGCTAGTTGTTTCAATAGACGATCTCCTGACCGTGCCTGGGACACCTGAGGCATCTGGCACAAAGCCGGCAGCCCCAAGGACTACACCAGTAGCTGGGTACTCGCCTACTCCTGAAGACTGTTCAATAAGCGAGGTACCTTGGTCCATATACTCCTGCTCGCCATCAGCTGAGCCCCACACAGGTCCTGCAAGGAGCCCCTCGGAAGTGCCCTTTTCTTCCAGGACAGGCTGCTCAGGAGCGAGGCCTTGCTGTTTCCTCAGCGTCAGGAGCTGTGCCAAGTTTCCACCGATGCCAATTTTGTGTTCCACCACAACTGGTGCCCAGCCATGGCCTGCTAAACAGGGGCACGGAGAGGGTGAATGAGGGGGTGGCGAAAGTGGGGGAGGGCTTGGAGGTGTCTCTCTCATCTGCAACACTTGGGGCAAATGGCCACACGGATACACTTCCGTCATAGTTGCTGCCGCTGCTGCTGCACTGGTGTACTGAGATTTCGAGGGACCCCAGGCACAAGCAGCAGCTGGTGCCTGAGAACTCGCCTGGATCATTATGCCATGCCCAAGACCTCTGGTAGCTTCAGCCAGTTGCCCAACAAGCTCGTCATGTTGGAAAGGCCCTCCAAAAGGACTTCTACGTGCATCAGCAAATCCCTCAGTTTGGAGACCTGCATCTCGAGCAGGTGAGGTGCATTGTGAAGAGCCCAACGGGGACGTTCCAAATGGACCAGGATGGTATGAAGGTGACGAGGGTGGTGACATGGTATGTGGTGCTGGTGGCCCCGCAAAGGTCTGCACAGCCGCCTCTCTAAGTGGTGTTCTTGTAGCAGGTTCCCTAGAGGGTGACCGTGACCTTGCATCTATGGTAGGAGCCCTGACTGCAACTGGTTCCTCTGTCTGAAAGATTGTGTCCCTTGTCTGAGCACTTTGGGAAAGACGCCCTGGATAGCTGCCGACGTTCAGGGTGCAGGGATGGCTCACAGTGTTCCTTGAGCAGACAGCAATGCATGGGTACGAGGCTGCCTCTGCTCTTGGAGCTGAGACAGCAAATGTCGGTGACAGACGGTGGCGACCCATCTCACCAGCTTGGGTGCCAGCATTTGCCATGCAAGGAAGATCCGAATGGCCAAACATAAAAACAGATGATGCACAGCTGCTCACTGATGGCCTTGAACGGACACGGGACACAGGTCCCTGAGGAAATCTGCGATGGCCTTCAACAACGCTCTGTGGCCTACTGTCACCAACACCCATTTCTACCATTCCATATAAGACGTGCGCTGTTGTGGGTGGTGGGGACACAGTGACAGGAACATCATGCTGCACTCCAAAGTCTTGCATTGCCATGCTTTGTACAGCATAGGTACTTTTTGCACTATAGTTTTTCTGATCACAAACATGTTGCAGCCCAATGTCTTGCATTGGCCGCTCCTGAACTGTGTAAGCATCTCTTGCGTGCCAGTCCACCTGATCATAAATATGCCGCTGCTCAAAATCATGCATAGGTCTTCTCTCAGCTCTGAAAATGGTCCTCGTCATCACACTGTCAGGTTCGTATACACACTGAATGCCAAAGTCATGCACTGGCTGCTCAGATTGAGCTTGAATGTCCTTTGTGAAGTCTTTAACAGGTTCGTGCCCGAATTGCACTTCAATATCATGCAAAGGCCTTGTTGTAGTGTGGACAAAGGGCTCATAGTTGCACTGTACCTCAATATCACAACGTGGTCTTTCAGGCAGCATTAGTGGCTCTTGGGAAGGCTGGAAAACACCTCCATGCTGTGCAGTGAAATCTCGTTGCTGCTGAGGATTCAAGCCAACAGTTAGTGTAGGAACAGAGGTTGAACGGGTGAGCACGTCAGTCTGAATCCCTCCACTGTGTTGCCCAAATGAAATTGTCTGAGTGGCATGACCAGGTAATGCGGTCACAGATTCAAAGGATAATGTCTGAACTGCCTGACTTCCTGTCTGTTTGTACGGCACTTCAGAAACAAACACCCGTAGTGGGCTTGTTGAAATCTGTGTCGTTCCATCTGCACAGGCAGTTCCAGCAGCACTAACTACAGAGGTCATCTGAGCTCCCCGAGACACACAATGTGGTTCAAGTCTTTGTCCTCTCGACTCCTCTTGTGAGGAAATGTTTGTAGGCACATTAGCTGCATGATGTCCAAGCAGCACCTTCTTACTTTGAAGCTCTTGTATTGTAGGACAGGTCTCTGTTCTCAATGTTGCCTGTGTAGTATGTGTAGCATCTGTAGCCAGCTGGTCAGATGACACATGTATCACTCGGGAGACCTCAATTCTGCCCTCCTTTCCAGGCAGCTTGTCAATTGTATCCACATACGTCATCGATTCTGCACTTACACATTTTCGTTCAAGATGTTGCAGGGAGGGCTGTGTTGACAGAACTCGGTGAACTGCACCAGGCAGTGAACCAAGATGCGCTTGCACCTCTACTTCTGTCAGAGACGTCTGTGAAGGCAGCCCCTCCCTAGATATTCGGCAAGGTAACGACCTACTGCGAACTCTCCCTGACAAACGTACAGGTGATTGACCTCTTTTACGTGACAAAAGAATATCTTGCTGCAGTTGGTCCATAATGAGCTCCTGTTGGGGCTGCTGTTGCTGTTGCTGCTGTTGAACCATTTGGGAACCTTCTTGCGTGTATTGGCTCTGCAACCACTGCGACTGCCCCAACTGCCACTGCATTGCCGGCCAAAATGCTGGATACGCTGGCCACTGTGCCTGCTGTGGCATCATGCCGAATGACTGGCCATAAGCCTGAGCTTGGTCTTGACTCTGCATCGTCTGTGCTTGCCATCCAAAGGGTGGTAGCATGCCGTACTGCTGTGGCATGTAGCTCTGAGCTGCTTGCATACTGGCATACATTGGTGGTGGCAGTGTTTGTGGCACAGGTGGTGACATTGTTGGCGACATTGGCGGTGGCATCAGTAGAGGTGAAAAGGTCGGTGCTGCCAGTTGTGGCCAACCTATGGTGCCCATTGTCTCTCCCTGCAGGGGCCCCTGCATTTGAACAAACGTTTCTCTCTCGTGAACAGTAGCCTCGACAATGCCAGCTGCTGGTCCTGCTTCTTCTTGCACCTCATCATATTCTTCCGTTGGCTTCTCGTCCTCGTCACACTCGTTTTCTTCATCTAGCTGTTCCATGTTGACAAACGTAGGCAGGTATGACCCGACAGGAAGCAACTGGAAGATGCCAGCTACAGCAGCACCTTGCGCTTCCTGCTGCTGCTCTGTTGTGGTCGTGGAAGTGGTTACCTCCTCTTCAGCTTCCATTGCAGCCACAGGAGCATTGTAGCCAGGAATACGGATTCCCTGGTCAGTGAACATAACCGGCACAGAACGCCCCATGGGCAAAAACACATTGAATGCCGATGGTCCTGGAAGTGACTTGGAGGTGACACCCATAGCCGCAGGGTTGTGCTGCAGATTCACCTCAATTTCAGAGCTGGATTTCTGGACAACCTGCAATGTGCAATGCACATGCTCAAGCTCAGTAAATGCATATGCCACTAACCACATATTTTATGATAGTCTGTTCCGGTTGCTTAGAATTTGCTAATGAAAGTGGGGTGGCCAGAAATTACTTTCATGTGTGGAAAGGAGGGTTTTCACAGCTCTCAAGAAAAGAAAGTGTCATAAAGAGGCAACCACTGCACCAGTTTTGACGGATTTTTTTTTCCTTTTTTTCATTTAAAAAGAAAAGTTAAAATTAAAAGGTGGTGACCAGAAAAGCGGGATGGAGGCACCTACAAGCATGCCATCAAGTAACTAAGGGTGATAAGTGGCGTTTTCTCCCCCAGTTGCTCCGACGGGACGACCAACGGCAGATAACGGGGAGTTTAAATTAAAAAGGCAGCGGGGCCATCACTTAACAGCCGACCATACTAAAGGTAATAAATCTGGACAGACGTCCTTTCGATTCCCCCCCCACCTCCTTTTTTTTCTGAGCTAACATACAGTTACAACCTCATCCTAAAGAAAACTTTCGGCAGCAGGCTCGCCGCGACCAAAATAGCAAATGCAGTGTCATTTATACGATCTAGTATACATCACGTATTTTCTGCGCTCTTACCAGACGGCCGCTATCGTCCTCTTCTGAAGTCGTCGTCGTCGTGAAAGCAGCCTTCGTCACGTCGAACATGGTCGTACACGTGCTGTCAGAGGTGCTGCTGCTGGACGGTGTCGACGACGAGTCGCCGTCGCGCCTCTTGCGCGACTGCGCCTTCGATGCCATCGCCGGCAAGCGCGAAGTCGGCGGCGAGTTACCGCTCCGCTTATGCAGAATCAAGGGTGCTCATTGCGACCGCAACAGCCGCAACATATGATGTGCTCGGCGGGCCCTCCACATGTATATAGGTATTCTGTGAGCCCTCTTAGTAGGTCATCGAGCGAACTTTAACCGGTCCAGACGCGCCTGGGAGCCATACCTCCTCCTGCCTCCTTCTTCTTCTTCAACATTTTCCCTCCCAACTACTTTATGCCACATACCCACGGCACCGGACTGGCTACTCGGAAGGAAACCGAAATGCACACAATGGTATTCTTGAGGCGGCACTTCTGTCGCCGTAGAAATAATAGCGAGCAGACTGAAATACGAGTTCTTCCAACCTTCACTTCAGCCGAAACCAATGATGTATACTGCACCACAATCCATTACGGCTAGCACAGCCAGTACGATGAATATCATCTTGTCCACTATCGTTTACCTAGTCGATTATTTTTCACCCATTATTGCCAACTTCGTGCAGCGCAGTGTGTCGGAAGTGGATGAAGACAGCTTCGGATGCAACATTCGGTGCAGTCACAGACAGACAAATAACTTTAATAAGGTTCTGAGAAGCGCCGCACATGGAGCAGCACGGGCAGCACCGCGCGCCGCTCCCACGTGGGGACGGGAGGCCTAGCTATAAGGCCTAGCCTCACCGCCGCATCGCGGACTCTCTGGTCAGCCCGGAGTTGTGGGAGAAGATCGGAACTCTTGATGGCAGAGCTCCACTTCTCCTCGGTGACTTTACTGGGTCCCCGTAACGAGGGGCACCGCCAGAGCATGTGTTCTAGGCTGCTAACCGAGCCGCAGGCCGGGCAGGTAGACTCGAAAGCGTCCGGGGCAATAACGCTGAGGAAAGCTAAACTGGGATATACAGCCACAGAATGCGCGATTTTACCGTTGATTTCTTGCCGTGACGAATAACACGAGGCACTGCCTTCATAGAGAAAGCTACCGTGTTGTAACCGTAGAACAGACACGTATACACGGTAACCGGCGATCGAGAGCAGTTTCGGTATCCCGCGCATGCGCAGTAAGTTAACGTTATGGCATACGGCGAAATAACTGTTCACACCGTCATTAAACATTCCGTGTTGCACGTGCTCTTGGTAAAGGTTGTATTCTTAGATTCGAGCATAGTCACACTACTGGCACCAATTGCACGAGACCAATGCAATGTCGTACCATTATTAGTAGTGGAAGTTGCTAAGAGCACAGCTTAGTGCACTATGTGTTGCACTTCTACTAACCAAGGTAACCATTGCAGTCACTTAGTGTTGCAATGCAGTACAAGCTGCATAAGTTGGAATCGGCTGGCGCAGGACAGGGGTAATTGGAGATCGCAGGGCGAGGCCTTAGTCCTACAGTGGACATAAAATTGTCCGATGATGATAAGCTGCACAGAAATGCTGAAGTTGTGATGGCTCCAGCCTAGCAATTAGGAATGATGTCTTTTTTTTTTTTTGCGCATACAGCACGCCTCACTGCTCCGATACTTCCCAAGCATTTTGCTCAATGCTTGTGTAACAGCAGCTAAAATATGCATGGCTTGCGAGTCGACTCGCAAACCCACACTGGTAAGACCAAAGAGCTAGTCAATTCAAGGCAGAAAAAAAATTTTTTATTTGCAATGCACAATTTCACAAAGGCAGAGAATAGGAGAAAAAAAAAGTGCGAGTTTTACGATTTTTTTATGTATCGATGTTTTGCTCTTTTTTTTTCATTTTTTCTGGTCTACTCCCTTCCCTCTGATTCCTGGTGGGCCAGTTCACGTGGGTGACGATAAACCAAGAGCTCCGCAAGCACGTTGGCCGAGTCCACAACAAACACAAAGGGCAGCGCAACTGCTGTCCTGTGTGGGCTCAGCCAAGGCGTCCTCATGGGGACTTGGGCTACCCGTCACCCATAGACTGTTCAAACCCCCGGGCGTCTGCGATGGAGTCGGGAGCTAGGCGGGCAGCTCTACTCTTTCTTCATGGCCACGTTCTCCTTGGCCTGGTGAGCATGCAGCACTGCAACGGCTTCTTCCACCTGCACACAAGCATTGCACCACATTAGCGGCAGGCAACAGCACATCCTTCAAAACATCTCCCCTTTCCTCCTTTCCAGGCAGCAAATGATCAAACTCTTGGTGTCGGCTGTCACCCAACAGTCGACTGTGCATTTCAATCATTCAGTCAAAAAGTCATCAGTGGCCAGGATTCTCAAGCATCCTTCATGCATTGTTGTGTATGCCACCAAGACCAAGCAATTGCTAGCTTGCAACCACCAATGTGGCAGGGCGGGCCTGCACCACAGCATACTGGAGAGAAAGCAGTCAGTGTCTGTATTCTGCAGAGACTGCTTAGTCGTTCCCTTTGAGCACAAATTGCATTCAACACGCATAACCTGGGGCATAACCTGGATTTTCACTGAAGTCCAGCAGGCAAGTCCTATTTAGCTTCGTATGCAACAGGACATGCTCATACTATACAATATGTTTGCTACATAAAAACAGGTGGCCTCCTCTGCACACAATGTGCCTGTACCCAATGCAAGTGACATTCAAGAAAATGTGTAAATGTCAACTGCCAGCTGAACTCGTAAGCTAGAAAACTAATATAAAGAACTTCGCTTGACATCCCGACCTTTGCCACTCGAAAGCTTTGCTCACTGGTTTACTAGCCATGCAAGCGGTGCACTTTCAAGCATCCCTGAAACAATTTTTCTAATTGTTTGAACACAGTATTAGAAAAGTTCATCAGAAAGGTTCTTATTACAAGCTAGGATTTAAATGCAGTCATTAATTAAAAAGCATAAGCATCCCCCTCACCTTCCCAAGTTGTGGTCTTCACTGTCAACTTGCATTTCCTGTGTCTATGACTATGACCTGCCCACTTGGATACTGTGCTATCCGGCAACTTCCCCTTTCAGTTAGCTTGAACAATTCTTTCAAGCATTTTCAACTTCTTTTTCAATACCGTGGCAATGACCGGCACGAAATTATTAGGTGTAAAACTCGTTTTCTTCACAACGTGCAGTCACTGCAGTGCACTATGTGCAACGGTTTAAACAGTGGTTCACCAGCATCGTTAGGGCAGGGATAAGAGTCGAGTGCTGGCAAGCCGCAATACAGCAGCTGTATGCAAAGACCAGGCATCGTGTCTCTTACAGAAGAAAATGTTGCTGAATAGTGAACGTTTCCTAAAGAACGGGAGTGCAAAACAAATCCCCTGTATGTCCTTCATTGTTGTTAGCCTTTCTTCAACCTTCCTACGTGCCAGCACCACAGATTATTCATACAAACCCCTGAGAAACATTCAGTTGAGTAAACTGTGATTCTGGAATGGGAATACTGCTGCAAGACGAGGCTTGGTCAACCGGAAAAACAAAAAAGAGGAGGTAGTGTTAAATTGAAGTTCCCACTTCAGTTTGCTGTGACATGAACTGCAACAGGGTCCAGCTGTTTATCAACAAAGGACTACACTGTGTTCAAGGCAACCGTGAACTTCACCTAGCAAGCTTGAAGAACTGCCTGTGCTAAAGCGGCCCAGACTAAAATTTCTTAGGCTGACAATTTAGCACAATTAATGATGGTGTGCAACATCTTCAGTCCACGGTAAAGAGATAATGCAACAACATTGATGCAATCATTGCTTGTGCATATATTTTCTAAGCAACGTGAACCAACTAGCCAACCAAAAAGTTTGTTTTAGCATTCCTGAAACACCAGCTTTGGATAACACGCACTGATAATGCAGTACAGTACAGTAAACCACCATGTTGGTTAAGTCTGTAGACAAATTTGTTCCGATCATACGTACAAACGTCTAAAGAGACCAATCAGCGTTAACGTGACTGAAAACACCGTTTCGAAATAGGGAACTGACGAGCTGTTGTCACATGATCCTACCTAGAACATATTATGTAGACAACCTTTCCAGTGGTGGAGCTCGAGGCCAAACTTTGCTTTTCTGTAACACAGCACCGAATGCAACGGGCAGCGACATACAACCCCCCTCTGTCTTATTAGCAATGAACTTAGCTGTCACACAGGCAATTGAATGTGACACCATGACATTATGTAAGAGGATAATTGAACTTTTTTGTACTCTAAACAATTATTTATAAGAAGCTGCTTGCTGGGAGAGAAACTGTTGGCAAAATATAAATTTTTAGACTGTAACTGCAGCACAGATTATGTCACTTATTTATGTACATGTCTGCAAATGCATTTGTTCTTGCTGCCCTAGAGAGCCAGGTTGCTTCTTTTGGCTATGACTAGCATTGGTATATTGAAGTCACAGTCTTAGGATGCAGAAAGTTCAAGATTCCATTATCACCAGCCTCATCTAGAATTAAAGTAAAAGCAACACTTTCATTCAGACATGTTATCTCCAAATTCACTTCTTGGTGCCGCCATGCCAACACACTATAGAATCTAGAGCACTGCTGCATTTTTCCAAGTGAATAAAATTTCCCTGTCATTTCATGCATGACATTGCTGCTATGGAAGGAAAGCAAGATGGCAGCTACTCCGGTCCAAAATTACTGCCAATAACCATTTGCAACAACCAAGCGCAAGCCCTGGTGCCTTAGGAAGCCAATCACACAGCACAGCGGATTCCTTGGTTTGGTAGGAGGTTTTTGCTTGGCGTTCCCCCCTTCCCCTCCCCAGATGGAGGTGGCACGAATACTCCCGACAGCTGATGCGAGAACAACCTCAGCTGCCCCAGCCAATCGGTGCACACAGCCATAATCAAAACGAGACCCACCTTGGCCTTGAGCGACTCGTGGTGCTCGAGCATGTGAAGCAGCTCTGAATTGTCAATCTCGAGTAGCATGCCGGTGATCTTGCCAGCGAGGTCCGGATACATGCGGTGGATCAGTGGGAACAGGCGCTCGCCCAGCATCTGCTTCTGGTCGTGTGGTGTGGCCTCAGCCAGCATGGAAGCGGTCAGGGGTTCCTGGCCTTGGATGTGCACTGCTGCCTGCTGCGTCTGAGACACCTGCTGGGCTGCCGCTGCAGCCGCGGCCACCTGCTGTTGCTGCTGCTGCTGAGCAGTCACCTGTGTTTGCAATCATGCAAGGGGCAATGTAGTCACATCCAAACACTGCACCGCGTACAAAGGTAAGCAGACAGGGCACTTTGCTTCTAACAGGCAGTCCCCAAGTTTGGATGCATCTCTTAAGCAGTCAACTGTTGCATATGTATTTCCCACATCATATGGCTTGTAACCAACTACACAGCATGCTCAGTATAACAGTAAACTTTGCCCACCTGGAATTGAGCAGTCACGGGTGCCGAGACAGGCTGGATCTGGGGTGGGTTGCGCATGGACTGGGTGTACTTGTAAGTTGGGCGTGGACCTCCAGCAGTTTGAGGGGCAAGACCCGCAGGGCGAGGGCCAACCACCCGAGGCGCAGATGGGGCCTGCTGCGGTGGAGCCTGCTGTGGTGGTGGAGCCTGCTGCCCACCCGTGATTGGTCGTGCGCTGCCGAGGGCTCCCCGCTGTGGTTGTGTTGCCAGGGAAGGACGTGGCTGCCGCTGGTAGGGCAGTGAAGTGGGGAAGCCTCCCTGAGGTTGGGCCCCCTGTGGTCCACCAGCACCCGCCTGGGGTCCCCCAGGTCCACGCAGCTGCTGCTGCTGGCCTGTCCAGCGAGGTGTAGCACGCATCTGGGCTGGGCCTAGAGTGGCTGGGAAGTAGCTGCGCTGGGGAGTTTGATGGGGCATGGTGGGCACAAAGTAGCCTGCTGCACCTGCACCACCTGGTGGGAACATCTGTCCCATTTGCATGCGCATGCCTGCAATGCGGTGCATGTACTGCGAGGCAAGATGTGCCTTGCGGTCTTCCTTGCGCTGGGCCAGAGCAACGTAAAGTGGTTTGGAGACCACAATACGGCCATTCATTTCTGTCACAGCCTTTGTTGCCTCTTCTGGCGAGCTGAAGCAGACAAATCCAAAGCCCTTGGAGCGTCCGTTGCCATCTGTCATAACCTTGGCACTCGTAATGTTGCCAAAAGGAGCAAACTCCTTCCGGAGGCGCTCGTCATCCAGGGCATCGTCCAGGTTCTTGACATACAGGTTGAC
Source organism: Dermacentor albipictus (assembly GCF_038994185.2). Taxonomy (NCBI): domain Eukaryota; kingdom Metazoa; phylum Arthropoda; class Arachnida; order Ixodida; family Ixodidae; genus Dermacentor; species Dermacentor albipictus. Next base: position 19,915,655 of record NC_091827.1, on the reverse strand, counting down.
ACCCTGGTAGCGATTCAGACGCTCCTGCTTCAGCTGTTCAAAGTGACGCTTTAGCTCTGACTGGCGCTCAGCCTTCTTTTGGGCACGCCCAACGTACAGCACCCGACCGCCCATTTCCTTGCCATTAAGCTCATCCACAGCGCGTTCAGCGCACTCGGGGTCCTCAAACGAGACAAAGCCAAAGCCCCGGTTTTTGCCGTTCTCATCTGTCATCACCTTGGCACTGGTGATCTTGCCAAACTTCTCAAAAATGACCATGAGCTTCTCATCGTCAAGCTCATCACCAAAATTCTTTATGTACACATTGGTGAAGCATCGAGCCTTGTCGCCAAGCATCTTCTCGCGTTCCTTGCGGGGGATGAACTTGCCCACATAGACCTTCTTGTTGTTGAGCAGCATGCCGTTAACTTTGCTAATAGCCTTGTTGGCAGCTTCTTCGGTCTCGAAATGGACAAAACCATATCCCTTTGAGGAAGCCTCTTCGTCTGTGGCCACTCGACAAGACAGGATGTTCCCAAACGCAGAGAATGTGTCGTACATGGCCTTGTTGTCAATGGTCTTATCCAGGTTCTTTATGAACACATTTCCAACCCCAGACTTCCGCAGCGATGGGTCTCGCTGTGACCACATGATACGGATCGGCTTGCTTTTGATAGGGTCGAAGTTCATTGTGTCCAGGGCGCGCTCCGCTGCAAAACGCACACGAACCGAGACAGAATGTTATAGCTAATCAGTGAAAATTCCCGAAGACACACACACACACTATAATGTGTGTGTGTGTGCAATTCCGCAACACGTGTTGCACGTCTTTTGTGCCACCTTCGGCAGCAAAGTGACAAAAGCTAGCAAATGCGCAGCACTTGAAGTGTCTTGGCACACAATTTGCACGCCACACACTCGGACGTCTTTACATACACTACAATACGCGCGACAAGCTACCTGGGCACCACGCAATACGGCTCAGTACCAGCTAGTGTAAAAACCCACGTGCCAGCGTGCGATCGAACGCATTGTCAACCAGTAGGCCCATCCTCAACGGTTACTCCAAGGACAGGTTACATCTGATCTGTCAATATTTTCCTTGCGGGCGCCTGTGTTAACTGCTGCCTACGTGTCAAAGCACTGAACAGAACTCTACCATGCAATTTGACAGCATCCGCAAGCGAGATGTGGGTCACAGATTTTAACAAGTGTTAAGCCTTCCTCTGAAGCTAATCAGTTTGGGAGGGCTTACGCAAGTACCAAAGATGCCTACGAGTCACAAACGACATCCGTACTCACCATCAGCGGGCTGCTGGAAGTTGACATATGCGTAGCCGAGAGATCGTCGAGTGATCATGTCTCTGCAGACCCTAATCGAAAGCACGGGACCCGCTGTGGAAAATTTCTCGAACAGCATCGCCTCTGTAACATCCGGGTGCAAGTCGCCAACGTAGAGAGAAGCCATCGGGTAGTTTGGGCCACTGGGGTTCATCTTGCCAGGTTGGAGACGACTTCGGTGATGAGCTCGCCGTATTCAAGGGGATCCGCCTAACCCTAACTTCACCGCGACAGTTACAACTTTTTAGGACTGAACTTGGGTACAAGTTCAGGGTTTTGCCAAGGTTTTACAATTTTTTTTACGTTTTTCTGTTTTATATATTTTTTTGTATTTTTTAGTACTTACGCGTAGCGTACACAGAATTTAACTATTTCCCCCACGTGAACGGCCTACCATTGAGTCATATGGGAAAAGAAATGGCGGAGCAGCTGCGCTCGTAGTATATTACTGCAGTGTTGTATCACTCCGCTGCCCGCCTTTACTTTTAACTTTCATTACATTAATAAAAACTGTACTGTTTTTAGTTAAAATTGCACTGTGCCATCTATAGTACAATCATTGATCGCTATTCTCACTAAATGTCTTTGTATTAGCAACATACTTAATGCACTACATCATGCGCGGAAGGACTAGCAGTGCGCGCTGACGTCAAGGGAGAAAGGGGTCGCCAAAGCAACGACACGGGTCCAGTGGAGGCTGCATTTCGTGGCGCTGTGATCGACAGTGATATCGATTACCTTCTTTTTTTTTTTCCTTTTTTGATCAGCTTCTATTTTTCCGGCCGATCTGATCATCGCTTGACGCAGGCGCAAGCAGCATACCAAAAATGGAGCGCTGTCTCGCTCATAGCAACGTACGCACAAGGAATACATAAAAAAACTACGATTGTTTTATTATGCCTCAGGAACAGTTTCCATATCAGTTTTGGTTAGTTGCAATTGTTTTTATGCTGCAACGTCGCTTGTCCCAACTACAGTCGTGCATTTATTCAAACGAAATAGTAACGATGGTGCCGCTTACTACAGAAGCAAGAAATACGTGCGGCTAGTTTTTCCTTTGCACCCGATTTTATACATGGCCTCTTTGTCCTTTGTTACAAATGTACTGAACATGTTGAAATATCCGCGAGTTACGACTCTGCACCCACACATTTCCGTTTACCATCTCACTCTGTGAGAAATGACAAAAAAAAACGCACGCACACAGCATTACTTCAAAAGAGACGCCACACATCAACGGCATTCTAACAACTACTTCTGAATGAAATTGAGAGTACATTTGAGGGAAACAACCCCTCGATGCACCAAAAACAGAAGACGGGCGACAGACAGTTGAAACAAACATTAAGCCACAAAGTGAACACACACTAAGAAAGCATGAGGCTGAGGCACGTGTTCTTATTTTTTTTTTCTTTTCTTTTGATGTCTCGAGTTCAACTTGGAAAAGCAGGCCAGGGGTTGATGAACAGTTCCCTAAATCACACTGGACCCAGTTTTTGCACAGCACCTTGATGCGCCACTTGCAGCACAATTTTCAGGCTTTGGACGTGCACAGCAGAAAAGCAGTGCACCTCCTGGCACCATGCCCACTGCTGCTGCTGCTGCAGGCTTTGAAGACAGCCACCTAGCTACACATCTGTAGTTCAACAATCAGTAGACTATTTCTTCCGTGCTTCTCTTCTTTCTGGACAGCTTCAGGTAGAGGTAATCACCTGCCTTGTCAATAACACTCAGAGCCTGAAAAAAAGCAATACAATGCAGCACTTAGAGCATTTTCCACTACCAATGCCAGTCACTTCATAACAAGTGAACTGCTCACTACCCAACCATGCTCCAAAATTATATGCGTGTGCGCACACCACAGCATCTCTCAGATGTCTAGTTCCTCCAACACGTTATCTTCCTTCTGTGATTGCGATGTCACTTGGAGCTCACTGCCATGTAGACCTTTTGATAAGGTCCCAATACAGCTACTCGCGCAGAAAAAAACTCCACCTTAGCAGCACAGCTTGCCTACAAGGTGAAAATTACATGCAGTGTGCCATGTCTTATGTGTGGTTAACTCCCTGCCAACACATCCTACGTCACTACTGCCCCTGGGGACGAGATGAAATAACTACACACAGCAGTAGTACGCCCATCGCGTGGAAGCACATTCAGGAATTGCGAGTCCATCTGCTTTCTGCTTGAAGAGGGTGGTGCCACAAGATGTTCTTGCCTCAATAAGCCTTTCTCATGAGTGCCAAGAGTGCCCGCACAATAAGGTGTGCAAGGCACATGCTGGAGGCCTTGGAATATCAGCAAGCGCAGCAAGAGATGATATGCACATGTGCATATGCATGCTTGAACATGCCTTGTTACATTATTCTCCGGCCTACACTCGTACTGATAGTTATCCTCATTCACTGCCAGAGCAAACCTTACTTCTACAGATGCAACAAACACCCCCCCCCCGCCCCCCCCCCGAAAAAAAAAAAAAAGAATAGTGCTAGTTAAAGGACCACAGGAAGATAGAACACAGGTGCCAACTATCGACTGGTGATGGCAGCAAACAGGCTAAATTTACAGACAGGGAAAAGAAGGAACAAAACCACACATGGCTGACTAGCAAGTGAAATCTTTATTTGAGGCACAGAAAATATATAGGGTGTCCCGAGCAACATTAGCCAAGCTGTTTAATGGAAGAAAATACTTAGGAAACATGGTGCAAGGCACAATTTTAAGACCTATGCTGTCGAGTTGTCATATCTCTCACGACTGGACACCGTAGGTCTTATAATTGTATCTTGCCCCATGTTTTCTTAACCTTTCTCTCTTTGTTGAAAAGCTTGGCTAACATTAACTGGGACACATGGTATATATGAAGGGAAAACACGGGGAAGACAGGAAATGGAAATTGAAGACGATGAGCAAAATGAGAACAAGGTAAAAGCGGAAGCCAACATTTCAGCAAGTGGACTTGCCTTTTTCAAGGCCTTGAAGAAGAAATTGCACTTGTCGAAATGTTGGCTACCACTTTTACCTTCTCGTTTTGCTCATCGGTATATGTGAAAGACACATGTAGAGATAGAGCTGAAAAATGAACCTCTAAAGATTTGACGTAGATCTTGCTGCCACTTCAGATGTACAGCCAGCTGCACTGGTTCCACAAAAAAAATTCTGAAATTGCATCCTGCGCATCCTTGCATCCTGTGGTGTTTCCTTACAATGGCTCCACGTTCCCACTAATTTGGGGAAACTTTTTAGCTCTCTTCATCTGGTCTCGCCCCGGACTCCTTGAAGCTCTTTTCGAAATGGTATGCCGCATGCGCATGCCACAAATATAGTGCCCAACTTTCGAACACCCGTTCAATCCTTTTCAGTCCAGCACCGAGTTCTATTACTGCCACTGCTGCTGCTGTTTCGAGTATTCAGCAATGAGAACTTGGCCTTGGGGCACCTTTTCCACCACAGGTGCTTACACCAGTGCAATTACTTCCTAGCATTTCATATCAAAGTTACTAGAGAGAACTGGTGCTGCAATCATTCGGCTACCATGGTAATGATGACTAGTACATGGATATGTTCGATCTTAGTGCTTGCGGCTTCAGACATTCTCACGACTTAGTTTGCTGCACTCTATATGCCTTTATCAATATAGATTTCTAAGCAATCCTGTACTTCTAAACACAGAAGGCAGTAATATCGTGTGCACATGCATAATTATTTTGTGTGTAACGCAATATTTTGTCAAAAATGAAAAATTTGCAACTCAAAAAGCTGTTTGAAGCCAGAAGGGCGAAGCTTAGGCAAATCCTAGCACTAAGCATCATATCCATGCTGGCTGAACCACCATGCTTCCAGCTCCCATAGAAACTAGCACCACGGTTCCCACTGGTAGTTTTCATAGGAAGCTCTATGGATTACTCTGTTACATCCAGCAGTTTGTTAGAACCCGTTTCATTATGTAATGAGATTTGACTGTACATGGTGAGTAGGCTCTTCACATCTTTCTGCCTGCCCTTTTAGCCATTTGCAGCTACGACATCGCAGTCAACTTCGCCACTTCGAGTTGGCCTCGAGAGCAGCCTCACCTGGTCCAACATTTCCTTTGTGTGAGAAGCTGACATGCAAAAGCGAGCTCGTGCTTCCAGAAGTGGTGTCGCGGGGAAGCCAACTCCAACTGTGGCAACACCCCTCTTCATGAGGTAACGCACAAGGCCACTGTGAAGAAAAAACAAAAGCAGCAGGGAAGGGAACAAAAGCGTAAGGAAAAGCAAATCTCGCAATATCTAAATTCACAAATGCATGAAAGCTTCTGCCTGCACTGTAAACATCGCAATTGGTACAAGATATTCAAGACGACGGGACCAACATATGTAGTGAGTAGCCTAACATGACCCTAACTATCAGATATGTTAAGCACAATTTTGCTGCCTAACCAGACTCTGATCATAAAAACAACAAATCGCACAGAAATGGTGCACAGAAATGGCACACAGAAAATTACAGCGAGATTTGATCACCAAAGCTGGCTCCGAAATGCATTTGATAGGGGCCCTGGCCAAACTCAACACCTGCTGGGTCTCAGCATTCAAAAACATTTCAGTCTACTCTGTGCACTTTCCTTGTTGCCTATTGCAAAGGAAATATGTATCTAATTGCACAGAGCCACTGCTTAATTTCATTGTGGCTTCAACAATGAAACACCAAATTTTTTTTTTAGTCTAAGCGTGCTATCAGAAGCCAACCAACAAGCTCTGCACAGTGATTAATAACAGTCATCTAACAAAGAATGTCACTGAACCAACATTTCGACAAGGAGACTTATCGCCAGGGCAACTCCCCTTTTCTTTCACAAGTTCCCTCTTGAAAATGTTGGCCTTAGAGACATTCCTTGTTCTAGTACTTCTTTTTATTTATTCTCTTGCCTACAGCGCCCAATGGTAGGCATTAGAGTAGGAAGTGGAGGAGATTACACAACAAATACAGGTGGTTGGCAACATAAAACGAAATGCAACTAATACATTAATGTGTCCAAGATACATCATAAAAATAATTGAGACAGAACGATGTAATTAAGATACAGGATACAAAAAACAATAATTAACACATTAATTAATAACTTATCTCTTGTTTTGAAGCTCTGCACAGTGCACCTCTCAACTATAGGTTAGCTACCCACACAAGCCGAGAAGAAAGCTTGTTGCATCTGTGTTCTGGAAATTTCTGCGAGGTGCTAGTCAAGCGGCCCAGGCGCAAGAGACTCACGCAATCTTAGAAGGCAGGTATAGCATGAGCGGCACGACAGGCGAGTCCTCGTTGCCGTAGATGATGAAGCCCATCTGTTGCAGACGGCGCCTGAAGTAGTGCGTGTTGCGTGCCAACCGCTCAATGCGCCGCTGTCCCTCGCCATCCCCCGTTTCACCCATTATGACGCGGCAGGTGGAGATGATCTGCTGGGCCACCGGAGCCGTCATGCTGGCCGCATAGCAGAAGCTGTGCGACTGCGCCCGAAGGTGATCTATGACCGCCTGAAACAACATATACACATTTCAGCCAACACAGGAGCTCCAATTTTGCTCAATTTATTATCTTCTGTGGCTCTGATAGCTACATAGTTATTTATATTCTATGAGCTGCCAAAGGCTAGTATAGTTGCTTTCTTTGATTTCACTATAAGAGCTTGATCGCTCAAGTTAAAAAACAAAATTCATCTCACAAAGGTAAAAAGCTATAAAAGGGTGTCATCGGGGGAAACTCTCGCTGGCGTCCCGACCTCGAACCTGATCAACATCCTAACGAATACCTGCCGCAACCCGTGAGTGACTCCATTGCCCAACTATCACGTGCTATGAGGCAAGTCTATTCATTACTTATTACAGAGTGTGCTTTCCTTCTGGAAGTGTTGCTTACTGCTCGCGGCAATAAACATTGCTAGAGTTGATGGCGCTGGTTGCCTTATTCGCCCAAACCCAACGTAGCTGCGATTACACGCTCTATGGGTTGGGGAGTACTGCTGAAGGACTGTTCCGGACTGTTCCGAAGGACAGATCCGGAGCTTGCCTTCAGCCCTAGCCTCTCACAGAGTGTACCCCCACGCACGGCACTTCGCAATGTGGTAAAAGTGTTAAATATTATTTGAAATATGGGGCTGTACATACCAAAACCACAATCAGATTATCAGGCATGCCATAGGGGCGGAACCTGCGATCTCGAGCAACGCCATAGCTGCAAAGCTACCATGGCAGGTACAGAAGTGTTGATTTGACGTGCGGCCACTTCCACAGTGTCGCCTAGACCCCACGGTGCTTTAATACGGCTTTACGTCTGCACGGTGGCGTCACTTGTCCACTTGACAAATTTTCATTGCGTTTATTTTTCAGAAATACTAGCAGATACATGCTGAGCCATACCTTGAACTAAAGTTTATTCAGTTTGTCTGCAACCGCTGTCATATCTAGTAGTAGTGATTGCGTGCCTTCTTTGGTCTCCTTTTCCCTTTCCTGCTTTCCCCTCATGTATGGTAGGTGCGAGGATAGAGTGGCAAGGCTGTTATTAGAGAGCTTTAGCATGCCCTGTACTCGAGTGAGCCAGATAAGCAAAGGCGCCAACATGAACAGCCTGCACAGTGCAGCTACCTGGTGGCACAGAACTCAACCAGACAAATACAGCTAATATTGCAGTAACCAAGCGTATTTTACTTTACTGCTGGTGTGAATTTTTGTCAGCAATACCATCATGCTGCTGCAGAAAATTTACATTGTCTCTGCTTTGATCCTGTCCTTTGCACTGTTTTGATTTCCATCGTCATGAACCAACCAGCCCAATTCAGCACACGCCTCCTTTCTACCACACTGTCTACCTCCCCTCTGGACTGTTGCACGGTAGTATAAGGGTAGGCACTGCAGTTTCTGCAATGCTATTGCGGGGAGTCCCGGATAATTACAGACATCTGGAGGCTATTGTGGCGGCACCCAGGGAGCTCCAGAGGGCATTGTGGCACACGCAATGGAAAGGCACAAACAAGTTTCTCGCGTTGCCTTTCCTCTCTGCCATGCTCCTGCCATGTATGTGCATGCTGTGAACCACCCCCCAATGCGGCCTGCAAGACAGCAACAGCAGCAGTGGTAAAGTCAAAAGAAGCGCGAAAGAAAGCTTTACTTTAAAATTAAGGACGAGATTTCATTTTCTGAATTTTGCAATGTAATATGGCACGTCACTGTGACATCATGGATTTCAATGTACCTACTTGCACTTGGGCAGTTGTGACAGAGCAAAAGTTCTTGAAACCTGTTAAGTCATTGGCTCTTTACGAATGCAATCTAGGCCGTCATTACCAATAAAAAAATGTTGTGGGCCCGAGATCCACGACATCACGGCACACTGGTACAAAAACTTGAAGGCGGCAGCACCACCTGCCCTTCGTTTTTCCACCTATTTTTGCTTATCAGGCCTCATCTCAAAGCAAGAATGACCTTTTTAGTTAACTTGCTAACCTTTTAGCATAACTTGCTAATGTGCGGCTTAACTTCTTTTTTTTTATGTGTCTCCTTGGGGCACCTTACAGTTCATAACACTGCCTTGCAACTTACCTTTGACCCAGCAATGTAGCCTCCTGCGGCACCGAAGCTTTTCGTGAAAGTACCCATGAGAAGGTCAATGTCCCGCGGGTCGAGACCGAAGTAGTCGACCACCCCACGCCCCTTTGGTCCCAAGGCACCCACACTGTGTGCCTCATCTAGGTACACATACGCCCGGTACTTCTTCTTCAGGGCTACAATCTCAGGCAACATCACTATGGAGCCTTCCATGCTGCAATGAAATGAGAGCAACATCATGAGGGTGAACATGGTCAGTGTACTACTCACGATTAGGCAAACTTGGATTATTTGATCCTACAAGAACAGAATGTTGAGCGAGTTTGTATGACTTCATAGCTGGCTAAACAGCACAAAGGGTGGTGAAACACTAGGCAAGAAAATAGACAACATACCTGCCAGCCTGTGAACATTTATACTCATAAGCCTAATATCAGTTTGACTGATGTTCTGGTGAGCAAATGTCCAGATTGTTCCATGTATTTGTGGTGTGGTCTATAGCATTGTGTTTTCATGTGTTTGCAATTACAATGGAAAGGCAGGTCATTGTTTAAGCACATGGATTGCATTATCACAAGTAGCATTTAGTTATCCCTCGGGAACATGGTACAAATCTGAGAAATTAAAGAAGAAACATATAACCTATCATTCTGTCCAAGTGCTTCTTCAGGTTAGAGTTCTGTTAGTAAGCCGCTTCATTTTTTCCCTTATCTTTTCATGGAAAGAATAGCAGCAGGGCACCGTAGGTGTTAGTTCTAGCTTGAAACGCACCCTAGCATCACTTCTGTCCTCATTACACTTGTGCCACTCTGCATCGTGATATTTCTCAGTCTCTCATACCGTGTTAAGAGGCGTGGCAAGAAAGAAAAGACGCAGGGACAGCAGACAGATCACAATGCCAAACTGATGCTGCTGTACCAGCTTGCCATGACATCATCGATTTTGATGCCGTCTTTGATGCCGTCTGCTTGGGCTTAGTTAATTCTTTACTGATGAAGATGGACTACATTGTAATTCAAAATAGCCAAAGACAGAACTAAGCAAGTTTCAATAACTGTTGCACAGCACAATGGCCCAAATTCAAGAAAATATCTTGAAGACCATGACGTTACAGTGACACACCATTGCTGTGACCTTAGTGCAAAATTAAACAGATGGAAGTTCAGCCTTTAGTTTTCCTTTGTGTTAATCAACCCACTACAGTGAAAGTCCCGATATTTCAGACAGCCTAGGGGCCACGAAAACATCTGAAGGTGTCCGAATGATATTGGTCACTGAATGTATTATAAAAATAAAATAAGAGTTCTTAAAGAATACTTTATCAGTCTAAACTGATTTAGTGTTTCTCTTTATCGTCCTTTAAACTCTGTTAACTAACTGCTGCATCAGCTAAAAGAGCAGCTTAGCAGCAGTAAGCTCAATTCACTTCACGTACCTGTACACACCCTCCACAATGATGATGATCTTCTTCCATGGTCTGTGTGTTCGTGGTTGACCTTCAACTATCGCATCCCGCAATTTCCGTTCAAGATCTTTCATGTCTGCATTAAAGAAATCCAAAAGACCAAATAAGGTTCTATATTCAACCTTCTGGCTTGTACAGACACAAGTTCCATACTTAGTTCTGAGACATCTGCATGATGAGCATCCAGGAATTCAACCCTCACTAAATTTCATGCACACAGCTCCAAGCGAGCTAAGTAATAATAATAATAATATTTGGGGTGTTACGTGCCAAAACCACTTTCTGATTATGAGGCACGCCGTAGTGGAGGACTCCGGAAATTTTGACCACCTGGGGTTCTTTAACGTGCACCTAAATCTAAGTACACGGGTGTTTTCGCATTTCGCCCCCATCGAAATGCGGCCGCCGTGGCCGGGATTCGATCCCGCGACCTCGTGCTCAGCAGCCCAACACCATAGCCACTGAGCAACCACGGCGGGTAGCGAGCTAAGTAAGATGTAGATACAATACACTGAGATTTTCGACAAACTTATGTAGGTGTACAAACCGGGGTGCTGAACCGAAGCAAACCTGAACTGAAAAGCCATGCTGAGCCATTATTTTTCACTTCTGGAACGGAACCTAAAGCTAATATGTCGGCTGTAAAAAAAAAAAAAAAAAACTGTCTAGTTTTGTCAGCATCATTGCACTGCTTTGAATCATGACAGTTAAGCATGTACCCATGTTTCAACCATCAAATTGAAGCGCCAAAGTTGTTGCGTGAGAAATGGACAGCTAATAACCACAAAGGAGCAAGCTTACGCTGCAATGTGCTGCATAGTAAACAAAACAATGTGTTGGCATTTGTCCTCCAATTAGTATCAATAAGCCACTACAGGAACACTTTTTCTGCCTCCAAATGTTTAGTGCGAATTTTGATGAGGGATACATAAAAGTCTCACAACTTGCATGACTAAATTGTACAGGCACCACACGACGATTCCATGCGCAACTAGGGTTGCCAACCATCACAATTTTTTATCAAATGTCCCTAGTCTCAACTAGAGCCAGTTAGGACAGCCGAAATGCCCCGACTTTTGCTTCATTTTCTACTCAATAACAATCAATAAACCAAATTTCTTGTTTGTAATGCCTGACAGATCGCTTTACATTCTTTTCTTTTGTCTTCCTCTTTGCATTGTCATGAACATTTGTCCATTTTTATTTGTCCTGGTTCTAGTTCTGTTGCAGGCCTTAATCGTTCCCAGCTCCTCTACCTATGCTGGTACCCGTGTTAGCCAGGTAACTCTGCACCTTGTTGTAAATCGCGACATGGTAGGAAAACAACAAATAAGAAATATTTGTGAAACATTGTTGCATGCGCAGACTGGCAGCTCTTGGCCCTGAAAGGGTCAATCATCGCCAGCAGCTGCCCCTCTCGTGCCCAGACTTTGACCACTCAAGAGTTGGCAAGCCTGTGTGCAACTACTTCCACCACACAGTGGCCGAGAAACGTACCGTTATGCTTGAACACACGGATGGTGGCACCCGACAAACGGCAGCCCAAAATAAGCGAGGCGTGGTTGAGCTCGTCACTAAGCAGCAGGCAGCCCTTCTGAGCCAAGCCAGGAATGTTGGTCGAGTTGGTGGCAAAGCCCATGCCCACCGTCAGGCATGCTTCCACACCCAGGAATCGTGCCATCAGTTCTTCCAGCTCCTGGTGGATGGCCAGGGTGCCTGCAGCGCCGACAGATGTTATCATCAGCACAAGTGCACACTAGATTAACAGTGCGTCTCTTCTTTTTTTTGTGTGTGTGTGAACACTTACGGAAGACCAGGGTGGGGTTACTGTGTCGAAGAAACAGACAAACACACACTGTTAACCATTGCTCACCTGCACTGCAATGGGCATAAAGTTATGAAGCCCATGGTATAAATACCTTCAAGACCGCTAACAATTTTGTGTCATCAATCCTTTATACTTATTATGATGTCATTTATAATCTGTTGTGTGCTGAAGTTAAGCATGAAAACAAGAGTCACTCACAGGCGCTGATGTGTCTTGCGCTATAGTCATGAGAAATTGAAAGTATCTCCGAAAGTGATGATCTATGAATATGGCACAAAAGGCACAAGTGACCAAAAAGTCACTTATGGAATAAGTTAACTTATTTTTGGGTAGACCCCCCATTTATTTCTGGAACTCCCGATTATTCAGACATTTTGGCGGTCCTTGCTGAGTTTGAACTATCGGTCAGCGACTGTATTCACTGGAGAGACAAAGACACTAAACTTTAACTTTTTACTTTTTATCAAGTTGTAATGTGCATGCCAATTTCAGCTGTATTCTACCGTTAATGATAATAATAATGACAGAAACAACCGCACTCTACAGTTTGCACATATTAATGTAGGGGTGTGTGAATATCAAGGTTCTTAAATATGAATACTTAGCTTCAAATGTCGAATTGAATATTTAATAATGATATGCATATGCATTCATTTGCAAGTTGGGCTAATTTGTTATGTTGGAACATTGCAAGTGAAATGTCAATGTTACAGACTAGTCTAGTAAGCCATTATACTAAAACACTATATTTGGCTCATGTTAACGTGGAAAATTTAGTAATTCCCACTAGCTGTCCTCGCAGCCTGTGCATTATTATACCGCATCAAATGCCCGCAAACTTGGATGCATTTGACTCTGTGCCAGCATTTGCTATCAAGCAATACGCTCGAAACTGAGGGTGGTGGAGCAAAAAGAAAAGTACACCCTCGCTGCCCACAAGCTCGTGCACCTTGCTACTGAGGATGGCTTTCCTGCACAGTTTCGACGTTTAATGGCTAAGTGTGATTTAGAGGCAAAATTAAGCTAGCAGCACGAAATCGCAAAATTCGGCACAAAATCACCCAATATTCTTAGATTAGATAGAAACAAATGCTAAAAACCGTGTCTGCTCCCGCACAGCCAGCAATATATTCGATTTGATGCAAATATTTGTATCCAACCGAATATTCGACAATTTTCAGATATATATTATTAAAATCGAATACAAATATTAAAAATGTAATATTCGATGATATTCGAAGTCTTTGAATATTTGCGCACACCTAGGTTTATGCTTACCTTGTTAGTGCAAACTGGAACACTGTTATTGCTCAGCCTAACTTCTTCTGGCATGATTCTGCCAAATGTTTACATTTTGTGTCTGTCATTGGTTTAGACGTAGCATGCTCGCGTAGTCATGTGAATAAGATGGTTCTTGCAATCATGCCACATGTTCCTATACTCAGCTGTTTGTCTGTCTCTCTCTTGTTCCATTTTTAACACTGCTATTGTTCTAAAACATTATGTATCAACTAGCCCTGTGGTAAAATCACAATGACAAACATTGGCTGACAGCCACTACTGCATCTGTCCACCAGCTCTCTCTTGTTCAGTGATGTTTTCACTCTGCAGCACAGCTAAATCACCCAACTCTCCACCCAACTCGTCTTGTAGAAGGCTTTAAAAGCATGCAAATATATCATACATGTGTTGTGATTGATCACTAAACACCGGTAACTGCAAAAAACTAGGCAGACTTGAGCAATTCCTCCATCTAAGAACTCATTTACAGTGACAGCAGCAGACTTTCACAGTGGAAACTGCTACTGTTGTTGTGGCCTCAAAACATTTCTCATATTCACGAGGGGGATTGGCCGCACAGGAGATAAACACTACACGCAGAAAGACAGAATGAAAGATACATCAAAAAGAGAACACTAGGCGACACAATCATAGCAGTATCACCTCTTGTGGTCTCCAGAATACATGCACAGGCGCCGCCACCCTTGTGCAAATGACTAAGCACAAACACTGCATGATAGAATGGTGAGTAGAGCTTTCTGCTCCGAACAGCATGTTACCAAAGAGACATGAGCTCAGATTACAATGCGGCGGTGGTGCGCAAAATTGTCTTCTTCACCCCAAAGCGAGGACAAAGGTAACAATAATATTTGGGGTTTCACGTGCCAAAACCCCTTTCTGATTATGAGGCACGCCGTAGTGGAGGACTCCGGAAATTTTGACCACCTGGGGTTCTTTAACGTGCACCTAAATCTAAGCACACGGGTGTTTTCGCATTTCGCCCCCATCGAAATGCGGCCGCCGTGGCCGGGATTCGAACCCGCGACCTCGTGCTCAGCAGCCCAACACCATAGCCACTGAGCAACCACGGCGGGTATAAAGGTAACAATGAGGAGGCTACCCGACAATGACACAACAATGCTGACGAGGACACCAGTCACCAGCATTATTGTGATGGCAATGGTCATTGCCATCAGCGTGAAGGAAAGGACAGACAGATGGGCATTGCATTCAAGCTGTCACCTGCTGTCGCAGTAAAATAAAGTTCTCAACGTCGGAACAAGTTCTTTTGCAACTGCCAATTGCAGGAAGGCAGTCTCTCAGCGTTCAACCTGCTCAAAACCACCAAGCAGGCCCAAACTTAAACATCACACTGCCGCACAATGTTGCACACAAATACGAACCCCAGGTAAGTAAATATTTCCAGAAATGCTCTAACAATTGTGTAATGGCTATAATAATGGTACACCATAGGTGAAAAAGAAGAAAGGGTACAAGAAATTATTCACATACCCAGTTCATGACGACTGCTGCAAGTTCCACTGCCGTAATGCTCGATAGACCTCTGTACCTCATCAACGACAGGTCCTGAATTTTCAGCAAATCCTAAGTAGTTGTAGGAACCCATGTTGATGGCTTTTGTCACTGTACCAGGCATCCTACACAACAAACGACAGAAGGGCCACACACTATGATCATGCTGGTGATAAGGGAGTCTGCAGGGTACCCCTGTAGCAAAGACGAGCTGCAATATATAGCCTCGCCATATGGTTAAAAACCCGAAGGGCGCTTAAGTTCAATTTTACTGCACTAGGAAGTTACGAGCTATGAAACAGGCTATCTCTGTAACGTCAGTCCCAATCCTGGTTTTAACAGCGCAATTAGACGGGGACACGAGATGAGAAGAAGACACCATGGGCACTATCTCGGCAATGTAAATCAAATTTAAAAAAAAATTATCATTAGATGGATTCAAACAAAGACCCCCCAGCTGTAATTCAGGTGCTCTGGTTCTACTCCACAGCTGCACCGCACTGCCCGCAAGAAAGATTCGTGTTAGTATTACCTTACTCTTAATTCACAAAATGGTTTTAATGGGTCATGTTAGAGATAACACAAAAAATATGGAATCCCTTCTTTTCTGATTGAAACCTATTCTCAAAAGTAGTCATGGGCAGACCAAGCAAGGACTACCGTGCCTCTGTCTTCTCTTCTCCAGTCAGCACTTGCACAAGATTATGTGGCAGCCAGGTCAGTGAGGAAGATGAGATACGTGCCGCACACACACATACACCTCAAGAGGCAACAGCCAGCAAGGGAACAGTGAGATCAATCATTGTTAAGTGATTGCATTCTTTGGAATATGAAATCAGCCCACTAGTGTTAAGTCATAATTGCTGTTACAAAGATGCAGTAAGGCCGTCGCATGCTTTCCTTCTAGTTCGCCAGAGACTGGCTAGGTGCATTCGTGTTACTTTAAGCATTCTCATATCTGCAGAGAATAATCGAAAGCACCAACAATTTTCTATGGTCATTTTACTGAGCTAAGAAGCGATGCGCTAGGAATGAGACTGTCTTGTTAACCGCATGTAACATCACATTCAAACGCTTTGACAACATGCATAAAATAAGGAAGAAATTTCCCTCGTTATTTGAGTTCAAACCAAGAATTTTACAATTCTGATATGGACACTCTACTACTAGTCCTCCAAGACGATTCGCTGCCCAAAACATAATAAGTTGCGTTATAACTTTGCTTCACTAGTTCACAAAATGATGTAATAGGTCACATTAAAGGGAGCATCACAAAATATAAACTCCCTTCTTTTGTGATTGAAATTAAGCCTGAAAAGTACTGTTAAGTGAACAAAGTGTGTTACATTTGTGGTTTGTCAGCACAATAAGCTGAGCGTTCAGAAGAGTACAACTATCATGGCCTCCAAGATTTACGATGCCACTCTAGGCTGCCTCGACGCTCATGCCCCCGACTTACTGCGTACAGGAAGCATACATACACAGCATGCCTCCATTTAAGCCAAATTCCCACAACTGAAGAGCAGGCACCATCGCAATCCCTGCTGTATGTTTTGTTGCCGAGATGCACGTCTTTGGAAGGTTTGTTCCTGACCCATGCATCTCACATGGTGGAGAACTGTAACTTCCACCGTGTTGCCAATAATCCAATCTGCCATTTCGTGAACGAATTTTCGCACTTGCAGAGACACAAAGTGACCAAGTTACAAAGCAATGGACAGCGGCATTCAAGCGAAGAACAATCTTCATAATTCCTTCAGCAAACATTTGACCAGTCGTATGATTGGAATTGGTCATGTGAAAGGCTGCATGCTATTGGAGCTGCTTAGCATAGTCACTGACCAGGGGTAGTGAAACCTGTATATTTCATGAGAATCTCAGATCTCACTTAAGTTCACAGGACATGACGTACACAAAAGTCCAGTTGTTGTCATAACTGACACGGTCCACCAGATCGATGACAGCCCCTGGCACACTGCATATGGGTTGATTGAGGCAGTCACGAATGCGTCTATACACGTTGCGCGTGTAGAAGCTCTCGAAGCTCTGGTACAGAGGAACATATCCCTGTCAGGAGAGAGCAAACACTGGTGAGTGCAGGCACAAAATGCAGCTAGTTGAGGTCTGAAATGCAACGCAACATGCACAGAACTAGTGAAGTTTGGGTCCAGCAATGTAGTCAAATAAAAGGACTTGTCGACCCCCAAATGCACAACTAACTCTATAAAGTTAACTAATACCCCTGACACATGGGTGAACTACAGTCCTTTGAAGTGAACCCCTTAACTTGACGCTGAAGGACCCCTTGCAAAAAGGAATTTCGCCGGTGACATAGGGTACGGCATGGTCTCCTCTATATTTTTTTTTCAGAAAGTGCAGCAGGAAAACAGAAGGCGCTGCTTCTTAAAACTGAAACAGACAAAAAGTTAAAAAATTTTGCATCTTGACAATGCTAAGCAAGAAAACAAAGCATAAAAAAGAGAAAGCATGATTCATAAAAGACCTGCCACAGCATTACCGTTCATACATTCATTATTATCAGTGTTTTTTTTTTGTTAGTAGCGAAATTGGAATTTTGTTCAACAGCAACGAGCAATGAGCGAGCATGCCGCTAGCACTGGAGCATGGCCAATCTGGATTGCACATCAGGAGCCTGACCAGACATGCACTCCAGATCGGTCTTGGGTAGAGCTACAGTTTGCTAGACACATTTAATAGTTAGCGACAACAAAGCTGCTGTTACGAGCCCTACTTTGAATGACACGTGCAGTAGCATGCAACGCACGTTGGTCGGCTCACTGCCCATGTATTCTAGTTCCCTGTATCGCTGCACCGACGAAGCTGGATGGTTAGAAAAATATGCAGACGAAGCTGCCCGAGGCAAGTAGGGTGATGTGACAGTGGCGACATCTGCAGCAAGGCCAGCTGCATGCATTTGAAAGTATGGCTGCAATAAAAGCTCACTGCGAGACAAATTAGTCATCTGCTAACTTTAAGAAACAGTTTTAGAAGCAATAAAACTATTACCAAAACCACAAAGTGTTTTAACAACTTTTGTGTTGTTGATGGGCTGCACACGAGGCTACACTTTTACACCCATAAAGTACTAGTTTGGATAAGCCCCTCTTTACAAGGCACCCTAGCCAGAAAGGAGATGCTCCTTTGTCATGCGTCACCTCATGTGAGCACCTTACCAGCAGGCTTCCCTTAGTTCAAAGAACCTTAAGCGTGCCCGTGTGTCACGGCTACAAGCGGGTAAAATCATGATTTTGGGCAGTCAAGCCAAATATATAAAACATCAGCTTTCTCACAAAAAGCCTCCAGTGAAGCTTAGGAAGACCACTGGACCAGCTGGTGCTTTCTTTCTTATTTTTCAGAACAGAGATGTAACTTTTGATGTTAATTACCAATTACATCTCAATCTATAAGTAAGAGTAAATGACTGCAGAATAGACTTAATGACCCAGATTAGCATGGGAGCTCTACACATATGTTCCATCAGGTAAGGCAAAACAGGAGAGGCCAAGCTGTTCATTAAAACTTCCCTCGTTACACCTCACGGGCACCGATTAGCAGTGACTACATGTTGTGCATAAGTAGTGCTCTTTTACAAACATTATTTCAAAATTAAGCCCACTTTCATTAACTGTAGCATTTGTTTTAGCTAATTTTCAGAAAGACAAATACAACTGTCTTCCACAAGCTTGTTGCTGTCGGCAAGCAGAGCCTGAGTGGATCAGGTCATGTGCATGCTTAATGTCATTCTTCCTCATGGTTATCACTTATGCTATCTTTCTTGATGTTTTGTACAAATTCATATACACTATTTGCAACAAAACACTTCCACTCACTACATGCTATTGTAATTTAGAACTTTTTGTTGTTTCCAAGTTCGAATTCCAGGTATATTCTGTGAACCTGTACGCTGGTATAGCGTCCTGCCTCTTGCTACAGCCTGTGACAATGGCACTGGTGCAGTATGAATGAATGAATGAATGAATGATTGCCAAAACGAGACTTGCTTGTGAGACCACAAAAACTAATTACTGCACAGAAGGCAGCTATCTTTCCGTTACCACAGTGGCACCTCTAATAGCATAGCATATTCAGACCTCGAAAACTAATTACTACAGGGGTGGCAGCTTTATTACTGTTACCCCAGTTGCAGCTCAAGTAGCACA
This sequence comes from Dermacentor albipictus, assembly GCF_038994185.2. Taxonomy (NCBI): domain Eukaryota; kingdom Metazoa; phylum Arthropoda; class Arachnida; order Ixodida; family Ixodidae; genus Dermacentor; species Dermacentor albipictus. Next base: position 19,896,467 of record NC_091827.1, on the reverse strand, counting down.
GCGTGTTCATGTCTGCCAAAATGTGACACAATATACAGCAACCTCGAACATTACAAGCACAAAAAGACAACATGGCCAACTGCATATTATCCCTCACACACGCACTTTTTTTCTCTCTAAAATGCTTGCCTTACTATAACTGGTTTCCATGTTCCTAGGTAGGTAACATATCTATATTTAAATATATACACTCCGAGATGATGCCTGAAATGTTTACATCCATGGAAGAGACAATGAGAAGGAATGAAGAAGCCTGTCAAGAACTTGGTGCATAAGTGAAGCAAAGCAGATGAAAGTAATCAATATTCATGTAACTCATGAGACAGCAGGAGTCATGTAACTCATGAGACAGCAGGAGTTAAAGTCGGTTCTTAATCTGCCATCAAAGATGCACTGCTTCTTCGTGCACCAGAACTTGCCTTCCGGTCAAGCTCGGTAGACATGTGTGTTTCTTCGAGCCCCGTAGAACGCATGAAGTCCCGAATGTGCCCGAAGATGCCCAGGATGACATAGCTCAGATACGTGCTCAATGCCATGAGCAGGGGCGTCTCCTCGAAGTAGTCTTTGCCCCGGACACGCGGCTTCTTCTCTTCATGCTGCACGTGAAAAGAAAAGTCCTACCTGCAGTTGCATCTAGTAGGAGCCTTCTAGCGGGTAGTAACTGCGCTGACTGTTACATTGTTTGATGGCTTGACATCTTTAACATTAAGATCTTACTATGGTATTAATTAACATTCAAACTTTCTCTTTAATTTTTGGCAGCACAAAGTTGAACTCCGAAACGTGCTGTGTGCATTCCTTTATTTTGAAGATTCGTCTAATGACCACTTTCAGTTTTGCAAGGACAGTCACGCAGCATGACATCACATGCCAGCAGTGGGAGGTCTCGATGGCAATTTCAACAGAGACATCTTGGGGTACAGAGACATCTTGGGTACTGCTTCTGCAAGTCAGCAAAGCCCACACGCTCTCACATTCAATGCACATCAGAGACACTAACCTTGCGCACCTTGCAGCCACTCCACGCCCTAATTTGCAAGGTCATGCTGCTGTCAAGCGAAGTAACCTCATCCAGCCAAGAAACCCGAGCCCAACTCTGTGCTGCAGGATTCGGCAGCACAAGCAGGCATGCAGTGTTTTAATACCAATATAGCAGCCAACACACGTGCCGGTGCAACAGCCCCATGACCTGATAGCCCAGGCCAACACAATATTATGATAAATAAGGGATAGCTGACTTGTTTGCTGCCAAAAGATAAGAATTGCTATCTTTCCATGCAATGTGGCAGGTTATCGAAGCCTTCTTTTCCGACAACACTGGATGCCTCATAGGCATACACGATAGATGAGATTAATGTTTATCAACTAAGCCACCAACTGCAATTCATATGTTTCCGAACCTGAGCTCTTGCACCCATGAATGGGCAGCAAAGAGGCTTATTTACGCAGCACAGTGTAAAACGTGCAGGTGGCTCCCAAGAGAAACACAAATGAATTGCCGCTTGCGTGACCTCAATGCCAAGAGCTATGCAACAAGGCAACAATAAATGTATTCTTAGCTTACGCTTCTTGACATAGTTATGCTTTTTGACTTATGTACTTCTTTAACAATGGTCACTTACCAATGTATTGCATTTTGCACATTCATTTGTTTATCTTCCATTTTTTCAATATTGCTACATTAAACTAATGTTTTGTACACCAATGTATTTATTTTTTCGAAGCCAGGGTCCTGTCACATTCATTGACTTTGGGACCCTCGCCTGCATACTATTTGTACCAAATCATTGCTTGTTAACTTATAATAAACTGAAACTGAAATAGAGTGCGATGCTCCACTTCACTTGCTCTTCAGAAGGATGGTTTACTGGGCGAGTTGGTATTTCATTCTTGAGGCGACCAGTACAAAAATACGACTTCATACAAAGGTAAGAAACATGAACATAGTGCTGCCAATTTGCTCTGGGCAATGCAGCAATTAACAAATTAGCCACGTCATTTGTACATCACGGTGAAAGGTATGTGAAGTCATTAAAAAAATATGGTACAGCAACCATAGTTATAACTACATTGACACCGAAACGTGAAAGCAAGTCACGTCACACAAAGTGTTTTTCAGTATTTACTGCCTCGCACATCTGCTACTTGGCACCACCTTCCCACAAATATTGACATTAAATTTGAATGATAACCTGCTCTTTCCCGAGTCATTAGCTAATATTGTATAACTTGCAGCTCCTGTATTCCACACGTTTTTCTTTCACTGCACTGATATTTATCTTACATTTTTTGTAACAACTTCCATATTAAATTATGTGGACATGAAGGTACGATAATTAAGTCAGTAAAAGTGGTCCTATTATTTCTAAGCTGCTGATTTCTGGTGCACTGCGTGCTACTCAACACAGTATCAGTCAATGCTGACACCCCTGCAACCTTCTAACTGCAGCAACGTGGTGAAATAGGGCATGTTGTTTGACATTCACTGTGAACACTATGGAAACGGAGGATGTGGATAAAGTTCAATCTTTTCAACCTTAACACTTAAGTTACCATTACATATTGACTGGCCACAAATATGACAAAATTCAAGGATCACTGAATGTTGCATCTTTTTATAAATTAATTCACCGCAGAAAGAACCGAGAATGTGCATTAGCTGCACTCTGACAAACTTGAAAATAAACACTTACAGCACCCAGTGCTGCCAAACATGACTTGGTCACATTTGACTTCTGTATTCATCACCAGGTACACTGATTTGCCTGTTAGCTGTATTGCAAAAAAGTCCCCCCGCCCATCGTCTGAAAAAAGAAGGTGCCTATACTTATTAGCCTATTCCTGCAACACAAAGTTTCAGACAACTCAAACTGACTTCGTGGTCCAACTGAGAACAAGTACAGCTTTTTGTCTTCATTCTAACATTCCAGGCCATAAACACTTTAGTGCAGCAATAGTGTAATCTGAGCAACAACAGACTAATTTCTTTAGCATTTATTTATTTGCCACATAAACCCCATGCTCTTTATACCAAGCTACTGGTGAAGTGAGAATTAGTGCGGCAATTCTGCACATGTGTTTTATTCAAGTGATGCCGCAGCTTGATTTTTCTAGTCTGTTCCCTTTTATTTATGCTTTGGAAAAATATTAACGAGAAAACCTGATAAGAAAAATGCTTTCCTACACAATAAACAATTTGCATCAAGGTCAATAAGAGTCACATTGTCAGCACAGCCCCTTTACTGAACTCACTTCCAAATGCGCTGCTAATTTATGGGAGTCTGCTGGGAATGCACAACTGCCTAGAAGAGTTTCTGACTACCTGGTGCAAGCTTCAATATAGACCTTTGCAGCAACGTGATACAGTGAGAAAGTGGGATAGGCTAGTTTCTGGTGCACAGTGCTTTGCACTGCACCAAAAACTGCAAAGCAACTATTTTTGTGCAGAGGCAACAACACAATTTTTTAAAGTCATTTTAGTTTAATGGATATTTTTTATTCTCTCTCTCTCTCTTTTGTCACATGCCTAGTGACCCAAGTTGGTCCGACGGGGCTGGTTTAAAACCCAGTTCCCTCAGCACAGCAGCACTATGCTCTACCCATCAGACCATGGGCCACCTATTCACCCAAATTGCAGTGAAAGAGATTAGATACGGACAGACATACAAAAAACTATATGAAATTCCCAAATAATGCAAATCACATCAATATAGAAGCACGACCAGGATCAAGCAATAGTTGCTTCCTGCGATAAAAGGCAGACTTCTACAAGAGCTCACAAAGCAGTACTACAGTCATAAAAAAGTTAACACCCTTTGGAGCGTATCTTGTCCCACAACAACAATCGCCATCTGTCTTGCCCGCATTTCCTTTAACGCTGCGAGCCCGGTACTCCCCATTCATGAACGGCATGCACGTTATCAGCGTGAAGTAGCATTCTCGCCAGGAAAGTAGCGAGCACAGCATTTTCAAGAAAGGGAACGCAAGCAGGGCAGATGGCGATTATTGTTGTGGGACAAATATGCACCCCAAAAGGTGCAACTGTTTTAAGAGTGTAGCAGAGACCCGGAGAGGTTCTCAATATGACTGCATCTGTCTTCTTACTTTACGCCCTTCCATTGAAATATGGATCAAGTTGTTTTTATAAAAAATTATGACAGAAGCCATCCCAAGATGACTGTCGACGCTAATGTGATTAGCATTTAAGCAATACATTGACACACTGCTTTGCCCCCTCTGAAATGTGTCATGTATGAGGCATGTATTGCAGCAGTGCTCCTCCACTGTGCTTTTCTCTGGGCACGCTGCGCCATCTAGCACCACCACCGCAAACTCCGCGCGTATATATATTTAGACAAGCATTGCCTGAATATATAAGAAAAGGGTTTTATTTCGCCCACCGGAGAAATTTTGAAGGTTCCCTCAGCACAGCAGCCCAATGCTCTATGTATCAGACCATCGACTACCCAGTGAAACAAGTTGGAGTGCAAGATGTTAGATATGGACACAGAGACATACTGCAAACTGGGCGAAATTCCCAAAGAATGCCAATCGAATTAAAACAGACTCAATACTTTTAACAACTGAATGTTAACAAATCCGCAAGGTTCTTACTGTTTGTTTTTTGGTTTTTTTTTACGTTTTCATAAGCTACTACATTTGTTACTTTTTTAAAGTGACAGAAACATCAAATAAGTGTAATGGCTGAAAGAGATTGGGAAGTATCTACCGGGAAAACATCGCGGCCACTCTCGACACGATGAGCTACCACAAAAGCCACAGGATTGTAAAGGTGACATACATGCAAATGACGCAGGCATAAACGTAAAACCAAAACGTATTCATTTATCCTGCCCGGATGGTATCAAATTATTCGTTAAACTTCAGATAGTCAGATAGTCTTTTTTTTTTTTTCCTGATTGCAGCATGCGAGGCAAGGTCAATGACGAGAAGCGCTTCTGCTTACGCAAAGGCGGTGAAAGACGACGCCCGTTTGCAACGCTATCAGCGGCGCGCCGATAGTACGGCGTCACCCGTTTCCTAGCAGCTATGCGGCGCAGTACAGCACCAAGTGAATGGTCAAAGACTGTGACAGAAAGAGTGCGATTCACTGAATATTCGGAACAAAACAACGACAATGAACAATGCGATAAACGTGATCGCGATGGCAAACATCGAATGACAGCGCAATAAATGCGAGAAATACCGGCGTACCTGCTCCTGCATGGATGGTATGCTCTTGCGGGGTGCAGACGGCAACGAGCTACCGGAGCTGATCGTCAATGATCCTTGTCGGTCGGACGCTCCGCCGAGGCACAAAAGATCACGATGAATGAAAACTTACTGGAAATAGTCTAAGGCGCGCTGTGGAGCAGAATGAGAACGAACCTCTGCTAGACGAGCTGCGCGATCATGCCTGTCGCGTGTACGGAGGGAGCAGCGTTAAAAAAGTCAAGGCTAGAGGAGCATTACGTGCCGGCCGTGCACACTAGAGAGGCTTTCGAAAGGCCGAACGGGGGCAGCAACAAAACAAGCAGACACGCGCGAGGCTGGCGATCGCCGATGCGCTCACCTCGCACCAAGGTTTCGGTAAGCAGCGGAGACCTCGTTCTGTCAATGGTCCGCGGATGAACGGCACAATTTCGGTCGGAGCGCAGAGCGCGTCAGCCAAAGGCTAAGCCAATGCCGGGCTAGGGGCAAATGCAAGTGTAGCGTGACCCGCAAACAGCACGCCTACGCCACTATCATAGGATCGGAGACGCAAGAAGGGGAAAAAAGAAATAAATGAAAGCGTGCGCTACCTGGGTTACGTTTCCGGAGCACCTCCGCCGAGGCACAGCCTACACAGCGCTAGCACGTACCTTTGCATTGGCTTCACTTTTTGGCGTTTCGCTGTGGGACACACCGTTGCAGTAGTTAGAAGTTTTGTCCAGTATTGTTGTGTCCTCTTCTCTGAGACCCATGACTTCGGTTCTGATTTTTTTGTGGGCGTCCGATTCCTTATTTTTACTAACTGGGAGGTGCCGGGTCCCGGAGACAGCTCAGCCGCACATCTCCACCTGGCGCGCTGGCGCGTGATGCTTGATGCATACCTCAATAGCGCTGTTCATCTCACAATCATTGCTACGCCCTTAAACATAAATTATAAATGTCACTACGCCCACTACTGATGAAAAGAATATAACGTATTTGTCTTTAGCATAACACGTTGTTGATAAGCATCAGTACGTCCCAGATAGTTTACTATAACGGGTTTTATACTGACTAGTTTCTGTTTCGTTAATGGCATGACGCGGAAGGTGGTGACGTAATACCTAAATATCGTGACGTCATAACAGGTGACTTGAAAAATGAAACCGAAACTGTTTTTCTTTTAAATAAATTTATGCATTCTCGACAAGTTGTAAATACTAAGTTAACACTCCTTTAAACAAAAGAAAACAAGAAAATGTAAGCGATTTCACACTTATATTTGACATTGCTCAAATTTCGCAGCAATATGGCATATTATAATCCAGACTGCTCATGACTCAGCCAGGTTGCTTGCCCCGTTTTTTACCTCGGGACCAAATCCAATGTTACTATAAACTTTGTTCATGTCTGTTTCACACCTCATCGCTTCCTCCGATGAAAAGATTATTCAAGAACAGCAGACGCTCCGGAGGTATCAAGTACGGCGCCATTTTGAAATGGTCGCGTGACGACGATTTTGTTTGCTTCTGTGATTGGCTGAATGAGTAGCAACCTCGCGCGGTCTGGGTGCCTTGAACTGCTGTATTCTTTTTTTTTAATTTGTATCCTACTACATTCAAATACGTATAAAACGCAGAAATACCCGCCGCGGTAGCTTAAATATGCGGCTATTGCACTGCTCGTGGTAACGGGTTTATCCCGACCGCGGCAGACGGATTTCGACGGGGGCGAGATATGCGCCGTCAAAGTCGCCGTAAAAATGCATTGTTGTTCCACTTACTTTTTAAAGAAAATGGTATTCTATGCACAGAAGCACGAAAGTAACTACTTCGTCCTAAACTTCGGGAAATAATATATCGAAATTGGTGTCATCCTGGAAATCCATTCCATGTGGATACGCCTTGCAAGCTCACCGGGTAAAATTTGTAAATTGAAATATGTGCCGTAAACTAAGCAATTAATTAAAACACAATTAGTGCATTTTGTTAATTACTTAAGTATGTATTTCGAGTTCACGTGCAAGTAATGTCCCCCTACCTGAATAATCCAGCTCAAGAACTATAGGAATTATGTTATCTGCAACAAGCGACATTTAAAAATTCCGTAAAACTTCAAAAATGATCACCCTCTATAACTGCTTACTGTACTTACGCCTGCGGGCCGCCTAGGAACGAAAATATATTTTGAAGGCTTAAAAACATTAGAAGTAATGTTACGACTATTTGTGCCCACCACCTGTTATCTCTGCAGCTCGTTTTTGCCTGTGCATAATACCTACTGTTTTAAGATTCCGTAGATACGTGTGTTGGCGACACGGCTTAAAAGTCACGAATATATCACATGATCAGCTTATGCGATCAAAATGCAAGTACCTTCAATTAAAGATATCAATTTCTGAAGAGATGACCGCATGTGAGCCTGTCAAACAGTCCCCCTCTTTCAGAACCCCTCCCTAGTTTCTAGATGAAAAAAAAAAACGACAGTTAAGCAATTTCTATGCTGCTTCAAAACAACAATGTATATATATATATATATATATATATATATTATCATTATATGACGATGTTCACCAATCGGCTCGCACAAACCTTGTACGCTGACCACGTATCTCAAGCTCTGTTCTGCGTAACAATATGTTTAACTTCCAGCATAAAATCTGCATGTATAATGACGGCTCACAGGCAACTATATTTAACGGATTATTTGATTTACTTTATTTTTCTTCGACTTAGCCCCTCAGTACATGCCACTGGGTTCTTGGCCAATCCTCCAGTAGGGGCATGTTCTACAATGTACGATTACAACATACAACGTGCATGTATTATATATGTCGGCTCACAGATATATCTCTAATGCCCATTGTGATATTTACGTTGTGACACATGTGGTACAGAATCCCTGAATGCTGCTTGAAACGTGTCACACACTTCTGTGCATACACCTGTCATCATCAAATTGTATGCATCGTTGTTAGCTGTAAACTAGTCAATTAACCACTTTACTGAAGCTTTGCTCCACATATTCTAACGTGTGCGTTGAATCTGCATGAGCTTTTATTACAGCCGCCCCCGTTCTGCTTTCCCATCACCCTCAGTTGTTTTTGGCGGATGTTTGAGTGGGGATTTCCTTCCTTTATGTATGCACAACGAGGTATTTGTATTACTTGACTAGGAGTACGAGACGCGTTGAATTGATTAATGCATTACTCGTTCCTTCTTTAAATACCATATTCCCGACTTCTCCACGTAAAAAGAAAATTTAGGCCGCAATGTAGTGCTTTATGTCGACTCGTATTCGCCAGCCTCACTAAATTTCCTCCGGTGTCAACTATATTTGTCGGTACCCTCGGTTGAAACATCTGCAGCTGCCCGCTTGTACGAATGTAAGATAAATCAATACCTAATTTAGTATTTTCCATTCCTCTTTTCTTTTTCTATTCCCTTAACATAAAGCGTGAGTTAGAATGGAGGCAGTGGGAATGCTTGCTTCTCTACTCGGTGAAATTCTAAAAGTTTTGTGCATCTTCCGGCTTTCCCAGGCGATTTGTACACCAGAAGAGTATAGCCTTGGGCTGGTTAGTAATACATAGTTACACTAGAGGCATAGCGCGGCAAGTACGATCGACAAAGACTAGACAGGACAAGCGCTTGTCCTGCCTAGTCTTTGTCGACCGTACTTACCGCGCTATGCTTCTAGTGTAACTATGATTTGTACTCGTTGACGGACAAAGCTGGCGTATGTGTCTTCGCATTTGAGGGCATCCTACTGCGACTGCACATCACACCGTAGCATATATTATTATATAGCATAGTGTCTGCAGCGCTTACCCGTCGTCCACTTAGGACGTGCATGCCATGGGACAAAGACAGTCTGCGAAACTGTACTTAATTATGGGTATCACACTTTTGCACACACAGGTGCAGTTGAGAAGTGACCAACCCGAAGACTATACGAACATTTGCTAAAGGATAATACATCTTAAAGTCGCTTTTGCTGTATATATATATATATATATATATATCTTCATGCAACGGTCCGCCATGCTTACAATGCAATTTCATTCCGGCATTGTATTCTGCGTGACGAACCAGGCGAAAAAAAGAAAGACAAAACAAAAAGGACACCTCTGTCCACGTTTTCACAAGCTCCCCTAATATCTAGAAATGCTAGCAAAAAAAAGGTCTTACACTCCAGGGTATTGAAATCCCCATGCAATGAGGTCGGAGGAATCGTACAAAGATATTGTTCTCTGAGCGTCGGCCTGGCCTGAATTCATTCTGTAGTTTCCCCGATATGCCATTTTTATCCACCCACTCTGACAGCTCGATTTGTATGGCGTGCGTTCTTTCTGTATTTCACCGACGTTACTGTGATTGGCCTGTGTGAGTTCTTACCCTTATCTCCTTTGCCGTTATAGATCCTATTCATCCTGCTTCCACGCCATCTAATTTGAATGTTCGTTGTTATAATTACTTGATCAACGGCGTTAGTCAACTTTCTAATACACCTTGTTTTGTTTTACATGTAATAAAGAAAAGTCAACTGTGGCTTGCTCTTTCGGCCCTGCTGTTTGACCAACTGTAGTGGGATTCGATGTGGTCATATACTGCCACACCATGTGATCACTTCCAATTTTGTGAAGGCGAATATTTTTTTTCCTCCCGGCGGTGTTTTTCGTTTCCGGATCGGTCCACTCTGGAATTCGTCATTTCGTTTTTGCCGAATTCGGCACTAATAACCAATCCGATCAACTCGTACACCCGTGAGCAGAAGTATACGGACCACAGGATCGCAGAAGAAACAGAACTTCGTAATTAACACGCCTAAACGGAAACTGTTGAGTGCACTAGAAAATTCGTAATGCCAAGTTTGGAGTGCAGGCTTTAAGTTCCGCTAACTGACAGAGCAGAAAATGAGTTTTGCAGCGCGCAATCCGTGGTCCGTATACTTTTGCTCACGGGTGTACATCAAAAGCTACGTTTACGCGAACCTAATGAAATCGTGTCGAGTCGGCTTGTCGGGCCGAAATCCGGTTATCGGGTTCGCGTAAAAGCTAGTGGCCCACCGAGCGAGCCTCGAGACAAATTCGCTCGACCCGCCAGCTACCGGTGGTAGACCGAACTGTCGGAGTGATTTCGCCCAGTCCGTTGGTCAAAATGCCGGCGCGATCGGGTCGGGCTGGTCAGCTAGACTCTCGACTCGACTCGCTCGAGTCGAGCTCATGGAAACGAAGCCAAAGTCAGCGAACTTATATCAGGGAGTTCGTCACATCCTTCGGAAGTACTACACTCTACGGCCGAGCAGCGGGAGACATTGCTGCTCAGCTTAGACCCAGAGGAGCAGCTCTGGGCCGTCCGGATTAGGGTGCCTCGATGCCTGCCCGCCGCGCCGCCGTTCCAGGGTGGTGACAGCCTTTGTACCGCTCCGCGCCGCCGTTCGGCAGACGCGCCGCCATATTGGTTCGACGTTGCTGCCCGCTGCTCGTGTCTCCCGTGCGGTCGACGAGTTGGTGAGGCGGCATTTTCGTGCTCTCGTGAGCAACCGACATTGAAAACATTTTCGCACACGCTCTTGCAGTGTAACAGTATTCTTATCGTTCACCCGTGGGTGGGTGAACAAGATAAGAGAATGACGGGTTGCTGCGTTCCGCTGTGCACCGGCTCATGGAAAAAAGGACTGCGGACTTTTCGGTTTCCCCGAGACCCTGAGAGAAGAAAGAAGTGGGAGGCTCAAGTGAAGCGGGAGAAGTGGAAAGCGACTGACACATCTAAGATATGCGAGGTATGTGATCGAAGCTTGCTTGTGCCTCGGAGTTTGATAGGGAAGTTGTCTAAGTTGGTCGGCCGTCGTTTAACGCGTAGCATTTCCTCTTCATACGTGACGTGTACAGAAGGTGTCCGCGGTGGCTGTGCAGCCTATGTTTAGTATACAGCCGCAAGTGTTATATCGTTGGATAGCTTATGTCCAGTATAACTACGCTGCGATCATTAGGTTTCAATTAATTACTGTTAGTTAATTGTAATTAAATTGCTGATTACGCTGCATTATTTAGTCATATATTTTTGGAAAGCCTATGTAGGGAGACTTAGGTGCCTTCGGTAGTTTTCCCTTTACTGTTCTGTCTTATTTGTTTGCAGCTGCAGGTGCACATGCTTATGTCGCTCTACTTTGTGCGCGCAACGTGTCGCGACTCAGTGCACCTTCACTGCTATCCTGATAGCGGTACGTGAATAATCGCGGTGGTATAAGCCGAAAGTTCGATGATGCGAATTTGTTTCAGCATCCCTGTAAATAACCAAAATGTTAGCAGTGATCAGCTCGGTGGTGTCAATATGACACTTTCGTGAATATAAGTGCCTCTGCATGAAGAGCCTGTCCCGCTTACTCTGTGTGCTTGCATGTGTGGTCTGCTTGTCTCTAAGATTGCTTCCGTGTTAACATTTTCTAGCGTCACTTTGAGCCTGACCAGTACGAAAATGCCAGACAAGACTGGCGGCGGCTGCTGAAGTCTACTGCAGTTCCGACTCTCTTTGATTTTAGACGTAAGTAATGATTTCTTGTGAGTCACTGTGTTACTTCCAATTACAAGCGTTATGCGTATTGAATATGAATGCCTTTATTTCTCCATGCAGCGCAACCGAAATGCAGGAAACCTCCTGTGAGGCGACGAAGTTTAGCTGATTCTGCAACTTCAGCTACCGAATCATTTCAGTCGACAGATATTGCCTCACCCGGACCTTCATCTCCCAACGATCAGGAGCTAGACACAGGTAAACTCTGCATCAGTGATAGCACAGAAGAAGAGGAACAGGAGGAGCACTGTGACATCCTGGACGTTGACTCACTGTCAACAAGCGAAATGCGGAAAGCTCTCCGGGACATGCAGAAGAAAAACTCTCAGCTTAAGGAAAGTCTGTCTGTCGCTAAAAAGAAGATGAGGACTGCTACGAGGCAAGCAGCCAAGCTGGAAACAAAGGTCACAATGTTGACTGCCAACTTGAACTATCTGAACGAAGACCAGAAGACAGCTCTAGAAAGGCAGGATAGAACATGTCGCACGTGGAGTGCCGACACAGTAAAAAAGGCACTGCAACTCAAGTTCGCCTGTGGAGGTACAGGTTATGACCTCCTCATAGAGCAAGGCTACCCCCTGCCATCACGGCGCACACTATGTAGAAGATTGCAGCATCTGTCTTTCAAGCCTGGCGTGCTGCATGAAATATTGTCTGCAATGTAAACAAAAATGTCTTCAATGAAAGATATTGAAAAAGATTGCATACTATTTCTTGATGAGATGGAAATCCGGAGTGGGATAGAACTTGACCGTGGCAACGATATTCTGCTTGGAATGATAACATTGCCTTCATCTGACCAGCCAGCAAAGCATGCGCTTGTCTTTATGGTGGGTGGCACAAATACCCGTTGGAAACAAGTAATTGCTTTTCATTACACAGGTACTTACGTCAGTGGAGATGTGCTCAAGGACTTCGTATTCCACCTTATCAAGCTCTGCACAGACATTGGCCTTCGTGTGCGGTGTGTCACTTCTGACATGGGAAGCTCCAACCGCGCGATGTGGAGGTCACTGAACTTAAGCAGCTCTCGCAACGCTGTTACAATGTCCAGTGTGCCGCATCCCTTCATAAGCAACGAGACACTACATTTTATGCCAGACCCTGCCCATGTGCTGAAGAACGTGAGGGGACATTTTGTTCGGAAAGATCCGATGCACCTGAGTAGCGAGATAGTTTCACGGTTCAACTTACCGACAACTGAAATAACAGTCGAACACGTTGAGGCTCTTTTGAACTTAGATAGCGATCAGCTACAAGTTGCACCTAATTTAACCCATGTGCATGTGTCCACTGGGCACTTTACAAAAATGAAAGTAGGAATAGCTGTACAATTATTTAGAGAGTCGCCTGCAGCTATTCGGTATTATATCGAGCAGCGGCTACTACCACCTGAAGCTGAGACAACTGCGTGGTTCCTTGAACTGATCTCAAAGTGGTACTCCCTGATGACAGCTCGCCACCCAGTTGTGGCTCTTAGCTTCATGAATGAAGAGAAATACAGCGAAGCAATTTCAGTGCTAAACCTCACTGTTGAGGTCATTAATAGCCTAAGCATTGGTGTGAAGAAGGTATGGAAGCCATGCCAGGCAGGTGTTGTTATGTCGACGAATGTTATTTTGCAGCTGCACATTTTTCTCCTGAAGGAATGTGGATACAAGTTTGTATTAGCAGGACGGTTTGCACAGGACTGCCTGGAGAACTTATTCTCTGTTATAAGAATGCTGAAACCAGTCCCGAGTCCATATGACGTGAAAAATGCCATAAAGGTTCTTTCCGTGAGCCAGTTCTTGAAAGTGCCAAAATCCACCAGTTATGACATTGATGACAGTGAGTACCTCGTAGACATTTTTTCTGCGGAAATTAGGCACGTACAGCAAGAAGTCCCAGTTGACGTAAATGATTTTGATTTTGAAGATCTTCAGCCTCTTTCTCATATTGAAAGCAACATTGTGGCCCATCTAGCAGGGTTTCTGGTGAGGCCACTGCTGTCATCTGTAACTTCTTGTGCTGTGTGCACAAATGCGCTTACTGCAGAAGAAGTAGGAGAGGAACATGCTCTTGTACAAATGAAGGAATATGTGAGTGGTGGAAGGAACCTTACTTACGTTAGTCGAGGAGTACTGAGCCTCGTTGAAAGCTGGGAGAGTGCCTTCAAAAAGTTTTCTGAGGAAAGTGACATATGCCGATTGAAAAGCCCCATGAAAACTTTGAGGCGCATCCTGGAAGAATGTGTACCTCCTTTTTCGGTGCACTGCAGTGACCACCCCACTCTGAACAAAAGACTACTTGAGCGCTTTGTAACGCTGAGGGTACGCATCTATTTGCGTTGGCTGATGCAGCCTGATGATTCATGTGACGGATATGGCAGCAAGACAGTCGCTGGTGCTAACCTTGAATAAAATTTATGTTGCAAAGTCTATATACATTTTCGCAAGCTACCTGTTTTCTGTAAACCTCACTGAGTGCATGAAACGACCGCTGTCATTAAAAACATATTTAAACCTCCGCATTTGCTTTAGAGATATGCTTATGCAGAGTGCTATTATGCCACCAATACACTAATTGGAAGCTCAAAATTGTAGCTCATGTGTAATCTAGACTCATCGTGTACAGGATCACTGTGAAATAAAAATACGGCTGGGACTCTGTGATATAAGGCCGTGAACTGCTGTTAAACGCAGCAAACGAAACATGTGCTTCAAAGTTTCGAGGGAGCCTACCAACACGTGAACAGATAAGCGTTGTGTAATTTCTCAAACGGTTTTGTCAAAAAATTTTCCACCGTCCAAACGAAATAATATTGCGACAGTGAAAACTCAATTAACATTCCGACTCGCCAATCGCCTCTCCTTGTAACACCGCAGCGCTCTGCCAACATGACTACTGTGCTTTTTTACAACAGAATATGAGCTCTGTATTTCAGCACGAAAGCATAATTCCACACATGCCAGAAATTTTCAGCTTCCGATGCGATTGGTGAGAATCCTGCCCTCTGCAACGATAGCTCGGCGGGCGCGCGAGGCGCTTCTTCAAACCAATATGGCGGCTCCGCGGGGCTGTCACCACCCTGAACGGCGGCGCGGCGGGCAGGCATCGTCCGGATGGCCGAACACGCCGCCTCAAAGCAAGGACTGGCCGCCGTCTGAGGAAGGGGGGGGGGGGGGATTGGGGGTTAGTCTTCCGACCCCCGCCACCCCTGAACCCCATCAAGCACATAATAAAGTTTTATATCTCTCTCTCTAGAAAAAAGTTTACAGCCTTTGGGTTGTATTTTGTCCCCAAACAACAATCGCCGTCTGTCTTGCCCGCACTTCCTTTCTTTAACGCTGCGAGCCCGGTACTTCCTATGCGTCACGAACGGCTTGCGCCTTATCAGCTTGACACGGCATTCTCGACAGGAAAGTAGCGAGCGCCGAGTTTTCGAGAAAGGAAACGCAAGCAAGGCAGATGACGATTATTGTTTGGGGACACGATAAGCCCCAAAGGGTGTGAACTTTTTTTAGAGTGTAGGGGCCTGCTTCGCCGCTGTCACAAATCTACCAAAGACTTTGGAAGCGATTTGCTATATGCAGGTGTTGTAAAGTGACGTCAGCCGCAATCAGACTGCCTTGCAAGCGCTGACGGCACGTGCGTTTATCGTTTGATATCCTTCCCTTGTTCCCTCTTTCTCCCTCTCTGTTTCGTATATATATGCTCCGAGACGGAAGCAATAAAGATTCATGTTCCAACCTTCGAACGGCGTGCTGTCGTATATAGTAAGGCACGGAACGTGTGTCGTAACGATGTAACAGCAGGGGAATTCCACACACACCATAAGTTCCCAATTAATTTTCCTCTATGCTGCACCGGCTCCGTATATAGATAGCGACGTCGACGTCCGACGGCGCGTTCCGACGGCCTGGTAGGGGTGCGTACGTTGTTGCCGGCTATTATTGATTGACAGTTCATCACCGACGCTCCTGTCATACGACCCCTTCGGGACTCGGACGCAGGCTGCATTGCTGAATGACATTTGATACGGACCACGCCACCGCCGCCGCACGTGAACCGTTGATGCGTGCTCCAGACCAGCCGTGGTTATGGGCACGTCACTAGGGCGACATACATTTGCAACATGTAGCAAGGCTCCCTTCACCTTTTGCTGCGTGGCTCCGTGCGTTCACGCCGGACCTTTCCACGTTTTTCGCAGCATTGTTTCTAGTCTGTTCTGCAGTGGGCGGGTGGCCGGTTTTAACCTCTCGAAACCTCCCATGTCTCGCCATCGCACAATTTCTTTTATGCGAAGCATATTACTAGAGCTCAACCCAGCTCCTCAGGCGCGGCGGTGTCGCCTTCAATACCACGTGACACCGTGACGTCACGACAGAGAAGAAACGGGGCTCCAACTCGCGCCTTCGCTCGCGGCGGTATATAAGCAGCTGCGCATGCCTCTGCTAGACACTCACGAGGTGACATGCCTCCTGGAGACAGAGATGCTCGTTGGAATGAGAGGCGAAGGTTGCGGCGTGCTACAGAGACTGTTTCTAGGTGGCTTTGCTACGGCGCAGCGACTACGCGCCCCGCATCGGACGCGGTGAGCGTCGAGCAACGCAGCGTTCGGCGCGACAACGAAATGTGCGCCTGAGCAAGCGCCGCACGCCTGAGCCGACGCCGACGACACCGGCTTTTCTGCGACACGAGCTGCTGTCGCGTTAAAATAAAGGCTAGTATGCTTCGCATCCTGGGCTTAACCTTAGCTAAGCCACAGCCAGTTTTTTCTGTGACCTCATCGCGAGGTAGTCGTCAACGAGCAACGCTTCGAGCGGTATTATCGAGATGCATTACCAGAGTCCTTCAGTACTTTCTATAACCTGATATTACTTTCACCCTGACGATGCACACGGCTGACACCATTCCCGTCACTGTGCGATGACAGCTATCTCGCTTGGCACTGTGCCAGGAACGCTGTCGGCCGTGTGTACCCCGACGCGTCCGGTCGTCGAGTCAGCCGAACATGTTCTTAAGGGTGGACAGCGCAATCCGGACGAAGGACCAATGGAAGTGGACGATACGAGCAGTTCCTTTTGCCCTTCGTCCGGGTTGCGCTGCCCACCCTGAGGAACATGTTCGGTCACCAACTCGCCCAGCTTGCACACTGTGTTGTCAGCCGAAAGCTCGGCGAGAACTATAGCAGTATAACGGGTATTGTAACCTTCCCGAAAGCGATCGCTCCAAAATCCGCTCCAGCTGGCAACTTGCAAATGCCGCCATGCTGGCGTTTTGAGCCAATCAGAGAGCCAACCCGTTGACATACATCGTTTTGAGCCAATCGGAGCCCTGCGAGTCGGATAAGAACTGACAATATAGCGAATTCGACAATATGGCGGAATTAGACGAAAGTCCAGAACAAGGTTTTCCTTAAACCTCCTTGGTCCAGAATAGCAGCTTCTGTTCGCTGTAAGACGTGTATAGGGACGCTTTTTCTTTCTTTCCTTCCCTCCTCTCTCTCCCTGTGATCTTTGTTTCCCCTTTCCCATTCCCCCGGTGTAGGGTAGCCAACCCGACGTTATTCTGGTTAACCTCCCTGCCTTCTCCTTATCTCTTTCCCTCCTCCTCCCTTCTTTTTCCAGCTTGATGTTGATCCAGGCGGTACGCAGTTGCAGAAGAACAGGTTGTGTGATGTCCCAAGGAAGTGCCGCCGCTGCCACCTCACACCTGCACACAAGACGCGCGCCAAGAAACGTCCGTGTGGCTAGGCTGCATAGGACTCCGAAAACTATCTATCTACGGACAACCGCCGAACCACACGTACGGCAACTCTCGTCACGTGCGGTTTTAAAGCGAATAAATAGAGAATGTTAGTGCGTCCGGTATTCCGACAAGCGCGGGCAGTTTGCCGGTTTAGCGGGGGCGTAAACGTGAGCGGCCAGATTGGTGGCGCCAGCTGGTGGCGCAAAGCTCAACCATACTAACAAAAAGCTAATTACTACATTCTGCTTAGCTGCTGATGTAAATTTTGGCAGCGGCGTAATCGTGTTCACAATTACGCTGCTGCCAAAAATTTGCACCAGCAACGAAGCATGATATAGTGGGTTACTGCAGTTTTAGCTCTGTGTTTGCCTGCTTGAACTCTACACCACCTGCTGCACCACTCTGGCCGCACACGTTTACGCCTCCGCAAAACCGGCAATCCGCCAAAACAGCCCCCGTTTGCCGGAATAGCGGACGGGCTAAAAGTCTCTAATAGCTGTCCTTAGCGCCGGCCCCGTTCTGGAACACACGCGAAGGTACTCCAGACCCACTCGGGAGAAAACTGCGATTCCAATTTCGCTGTTTGTCAGGAGTTGCGCGGCGTTACTTCCCATGAAGTCATTCCACATCAACAAACTTCGCACATGTATTTGAAGGTCCATTGGTAATAATGGAAATATCGGGTGCTTATCGCCACTTTCGGTGTCAAGGCAGCTGCATTGCACATTGGTGTACGCATCACGTAAACAT
The DNA here is from genome assembly GCF_038994185.2 of Dermacentor albipictus. Lineage (NCBI taxonomy): Eukaryota > Metazoa > Arthropoda > Arachnida > Ixodida > Ixodidae > Dermacentor > Dermacentor albipictus. The sequence continues at coordinate 19,878,219 of NC_091827.1, read as the reverse complement.
TACGGCTTATTAATTTGGGGCACTACGATGTCAACAAATATTCATAGAGTGCAAAAGAACGGCACGCGTAATCGAAGGCGTTCTACGCAGAACGCACCCCGGCCCACTGTTTCATAAGCACACCCTAACGTTTGAAGCTATGTTCTACAAGATAGAAACATTTACGGCGAAATGAGATTAGCCGTAAAGCTTATTTTCGGAAGCAACGTACTGATAGCTTTACTTTACGCACACTACCTATTCAGTGAGAGAATCCCGACAAATTACGACAGGCACAAACTTACGATTCCTCAGCCACTATACACATTACCAGCAGGGTAGAATGCCGCTCAGTAGCGCTTTTTTTTAATTTGGTGGTTAGGGCGGGCATTGGCCCTGTCAGCTTTTTCTCACCCCTAACCATACAACGACCGCTTAAGAGTAATTTGCATGTCTGAATGAATGAACGGACAAAGGGTGACGGGAAAAAAATTCGCCTTCTAGCGCGTGTCCTGGAGCGCACGAGGTCATGTGGTTTAGCACTGAGTGAGAGGATGATCAGTTACGTGATTTCTCACATCCGGTTACGCCTGTTAGCGGAAATACATGAAAGTGCGACAAAGTCTTCGCATATTTGCTGGTTTCGTCCCGAGTTTCAGAGTCTAAGACAAATGCCGGAAAAGATGGAAACAGAAACGCATTGCAGAAGCTGTCGGAATTGTTCACGTTTGAATTTACGTCGATAGCACCCACTAGCTCACATGAGCCGGTTAATGACTGCATAATTGTCTCACGAAGTCGTGTGTGTGTGTGCAGTCCCTTACTTATGCCGATATGCTCGTTATGTTTAGTAGCTAAACAGAACAATTGCCATTCACGTAAACATCCTATTAGAGATCTAGTAGCGCATACCGCCCCAAATTTCGCGCAACTAACCCTACATGTACGGTTTCGCGCCAAATCCGTCGCGTTGGATCGGCTGCAACGGTGGATAACTGCTGGCAACTACAGCATTCCCGTCCCTGCAGGTTATCAAGTGCTCCCTTCTTTGCAGCGCACGCACGGACACACTACGGCGTGCTTCAGGGCTGGCGAACCCCGCAACACGCGAGTGCGAAAGAGGCAACATGGCGGACTATGTAGGCAGGCAGCGAGCGCCGAGTCGGTGCCAGTCGGACACGAGAGCAACCCGGCCGATTCGGCTGTACATATCTTCGGCTTTTATTATTTACAAGGCAGGCATGGGGAGGAGCAGCACACACGCGCTATTGCGGTCCCGCGGTGCAATGAGGGAGCACGAGGTCGACACAGGCGGGCCGTCGACGCGGGCCCAAGAAGCAGCAGCGCGCTCGGGGGTGGGTGCGGCGCAGTTCATCCCTCGCACAGGCCCGGGGCGCGCGAGCAGACGACAACGGCTGCCAACCGCCGTCCGGGCAGGGCGGCGGCCATTACCAACGGTCGGTGGAAACAAAACAGCAACAACGGGACTGCGTGGTCCCGCGAGGAGTAGGCCTAGGTGTCGGCCGCCGCCGCCGCTGCTGCGGCCGCGGCGCCCTTGCCGGTCAGCTTGTACTCGTCGCCCAAGATGGTGGCGATCTCGCCCTGCATGAAGGCCCAGGGCACCGACGAGCCGACCAGCGGACACTTCTCGCCGCTGGGGCAGTACACCTCGCTGCCGGAGGCCGCCCCCTGGCTCTTGATGCTGTCCCGGGAGCACGGAAAGCAGAACTTGTGCTGGCCCACCGACGGGCACTGCACGAAATGCGTGTCCTCCAGCCGCTCCTGGCACAGCGTGCACTTGAGCGTCGCGGCGGCGGCGGCGGCCGCCGCCGCCGCGGACTCGGACGAGGACGCCGCCGCCGCCGAAGACGAGGAGGACGATGACGTGGGCGCTGAGATGGCGCCGCAGTCGGCGTCTCCCGCCGCCGTGGCGGCGTGTCGCGACGACTTCTTGTGCGCCGTAGACGGGGGCGCGGCGGCGGGCGGCGACTGTCGCGGCGGGCGCACCGACGTCGAGCTACTCGTCGCAGAGTCCGCGGGCGCCACGCCGTTTCGCGGCGACGTCGGGGGCACCGCCTCGGCGACGGTCAGCAGCGCGGCCATGGGGCCGCCCGGCGCGCCGTTCTGCTGGGCGCCGCTGTCCGGCGACTGGGCCGCGCGGCTGCTCAGCGGGGACAGCGAGCTCGCCGTCGAGCTCGGGGTGCTGCACACGCTCGGGTAACCTGCGAACGCACACACACACAACGTTTTCACTAATCGCACTAATCGATCGGCACTCATTGCACACCAAGGGTAAGCACTTCCGCTCTGTATAAGGCTCATAGCTGGACGACGAGGGTGATCGTAGAGGCCTACGAGATAGCAAAATTAGAGCAAAAGTGCGTAAGCAAGCCTTCAGTGTCACTATCGGAAAAAGGAGATACGATTCCTTGGTTTGTCTTTGTGACGATGGTAGTACATGTTCTTTCTTTTTTTTTTTCCCTTGCCTTGCACACGTGTCCGGTTCAACGAAATGTACCACTCAATGTTCTTTTTTGCTGTTACGTTTGTTTCCGCTCGCACGGTATGTATTTATCGGTGCGTGCGAAAATAAAATCTATAGTTGAAAGTGAAGCGCTGTGTCTGTGTATCTGTTTCTTTCTTCATCCTCGTCCAGTCGCGCTTATACACTCTACCATGGGTATACATACAGGCATACACTCAAGCGCGGGACGAGAATGCACGGACCCGCCGGGGTTGCTCAGTGGCTGTGGTGCTGGACTGCTGAGGTCGCGGAATCGAATCCCGGCCCCGGCAGCCGCATTTCGATGGAGGCGAAGTGCGAAAACACCCGTGGTGTACTTAGATTTAGGTGCACGTTAAAGAACCCCGGGTGGTCGAAATTTGAGAACTCCACTACGGCGTGCCTCATATATCAGGAAGTGGTTTTGGCACGTAAAACCCCACAGTTTAAAGAATGCACGGCCTCGGAAGCACCGGTCTTCGCGTCGTTTTAAAATACCTCGCCGCATAGAATTAAGTCATCACATGATTAATTTCGACCGCCTGGTTTAGTTTCACCTTCATTACAATAAAAACCCCTATTAAATGGGGGCCCTACATGCGGGGTAGATATAGGCAAGTGGATATCCAACATAAGGGGTGGGTATATACGAGCGATAGAGGTATGCAGGAAGACGTAAGACGAACTTAAGTGACATGCACGTTATACACGTATATTTAGTAATAATGGCGTTCTGTAGTCGAGCATCCAAGAAAACACGGTGCACGAGAGTTTCGAAATGCGGTCGCCAAAACGAACCCACGACCTCGTGCTCTCAATTAACAGCTCTTGGTTCAACTTTGTTCCACTTTAGAATAGACGCAGTGCTTCCCCCCCCCCTCTTTAAGGCACAACTAACGAAGATGAAATGTGGAAACAATCACTGTAATTTTGAAGTGGAAGAACCACCAGTCCCCCCCCCACCCCCCAAAAAAAGAAAGAAAAAGACCGGAGTTTGGGCAACCGGCGAAACGCGTTGTTTGAATCAGTGTGCGGTACTGATTTATTTTGACGTTTCCAAGTTGGTGCTTTCGCTCCATTTTTTTTTTCTTTCTCGCGGCTAATGAAACCACGCGAAGTTTAGAAGCGCGGTTCGTTATGGGCACGCAAGGCAAGGCCGCCTGCCAGGTGACGCTAACCCCAAGCACACCTGTCTGCCGACGCGAAACGTCCAACATACATGGCCTGTAGAGGCTGGCACACACACACACACAAGCGCTACGGGGGATATTCCATTACTCCCAATTAATTTTAACCACCAGGGGAGCGTCTCTGCGTTTCACCTCCATCGTAATGCAGCCGCCGCAGACGAACAAAGAGGTTCGAGGGGGGAGAATGTTCCGTGTTAGCATCATTTGCTAACTAGAAAATGTAGACACTAGAAAACTTTACGTTAGTAATCCCGCTGTACCACCGTTAGACCTCTGAATATGTCATGCTGCGATCGACTTAGCACCTCAGGGCCCGATGCAACGTTTGGGTGTCGGTACGAACCAAGACCCCCCCCCCCCTCCCCCTCCACCCCCTCCCCTCCTCTTCCCCCCAAAAAAAATTCGAGGCCGCTTTGGATTGTCCTTGCGGTGGACGATCGAGAACCGGCCGAGTTACCTGAAACAAGCCGATGTCGGCCAGAGCCAAGGCTCTCCATTGTCTGCGGTGAACTGACAAACACGGCGTATCGGCGGTTTTTTCTTATTTTCCCACCACACGGCGGCGCACCAAACGCACAAGCAAAAGGCTATATAGTTGCCGCTCCGCCCCAATTCTAAAGCTCGCCTTCCGTACTCAAGAGCGGCCAACCCAAGCTCACTACAAGCAGACGCATAAGCAGGTGCTTCTGTTCCAAGAGAGAACGGCGAATAAAGAAAAAATCGAGAAATTATACTTTTGCGATCAATAGACTACAGTGTGAGTCACACCGGGACGGTGTAGGAGAACAATGCGGCGCGTAATACAGCGAACGGGTTACTAAGGGGCATGTCTGTGGCGATAAAAGATGACGTACACAAGTACACGTTCTGGTTCGCGATTGGAACAGCGTGACTAAAAACGAGGTTATAAAGAAAGGATCACTGCTGATGTACTTTAGCCTTATATTTCAGGGGTATTAGTAATGTACGCGCTCGAACAAATATAGAACTAAACTTCTATAAGCATCTGTCTCCCGAAAACAAGAAAAAAAAAAAAAGGTACGTCTTCGCTTGTGTCATGTTGCTCTCACAAGGAGCGCGCAGCTTTCAAAGTGCTGACGGTGACAATCTAGCATGCAGAACCATTTTATGAGCGGCGGTGACAGATGGGCGGGGTAACTGCGCCTATGTCGCCTCCGCCTGTGTGAAGCGATTGTCGACACGGATTGTCTTCTGCTTGGCGGGCGTTAAGGCTAACAAAACCCCATGAGAGCGATTTTGTGCGCGACAGCGATGGCTTCGAGCGACGGATCGGGCCGTCGCTTGAACAGATCGCTCGGTCTTGTCACAAGCTCGATCGCTCGGTTCTGGAAATCCAGAATTTGTCGCTCGTCGCCCGGAAGTGCTACGAGCGACTAGCCAACAGCGCGAAGCCGGAACCGGATGTACATCACTCAAGTAGTACCGATTGTCGCACGGAACGAGCAAACGACTGAATTTTTATACGTGCGAGGATAACAACCTGCTGCGAGACCTTCAGAAATATTTTATGCTGCTTTTTACAGCAAAAAGACACCAAAACTTGAATTAATAAAGCACGCGTCAAGCTAATTACGACGCGTATTTTGCTGCCCTCATACCGGCAACACCGAGGAGACGTCGCCGTCGCTCGAAATCGTCGCTTCTTCCATGGGGTACAACTTGTAGGCGACGAGCGAACGCGAGAGCCATCTCCATCGCGTCGCTTGTCGCTGTCGCGCGCAAGATCGCTTGCATGGGGTTTATACTATACGGTTCGCGCCCAGGGGTGCCTCGATGCGTGTGCATCGAGGGCACCCTAATTCGCCCCCCCCCCCCCCAAAGGCGTCGCATCGACGACAACGACTGCTTGGGACCAGAGGGCATTGATCAACGTTACACGCCAAGTGCTTCCGTCGCCCAGGCGTTCCAAGAAGGCCGCCCGGGCCGCAGCAGAAAAAAAAAAGAAAAAAAGAAAAGAAACGCGGTCTCACCCGCAACCTGTCGCACGAGCGTTCCAAAGCATACCTGCGTGTTCATAGACTGCGGGTTGGCGAGAGTCTGTGAAGTGATTAATTGGGGACACACTGCTGCTCACCATCAAATCGTCGTCATATATCTACATCTGGCACGAAGAGCTTCACATTTCCGGCGGATCATTTAGCACACTAAAAAAAGAAAGAAAATGATCCTAAAATAACACGCCGTCGTTGTTCAACAACATCCGGTTACACAGAGGAAAGGCCTCGGAAGAGTAGAACGTAGAGCACGGTTTGGCGGGAGTAAAAGCGAAGCAGGTGAATGGTATCAAGGCTTTGTTTAATATACACGCATACAACTTTCTGTGGTAATGAAAAAGAATGCTGAGCAGGCGCACAACCGAGAGCGCTTCTGAATATAGTCCCACATTCTCGACGGCGTCAGGTTAAGCTGCGGAAAAGAAAATACAAACAGTTTGTTTACAACAGCAAAACCGGACGAAACACGCACAACGAAGTGTTAAATTTTACTTTCCTTTTCCTTCCGCGTATGGACAAATGCGAAACCGTCGATTCAGCATCTTTAAGTAAATTCAGCATCTGTTCCAAGAAACCGAAAGCACTGTTACGGTGGCTAGCGCTGTCAAACGCTGCCGGACTACTTGGCGCAGCAACACACGTGCAGTGGCTCCGCCCCCTTAGCTTTCCCTTCCCACAGGAAGTTGACCGTGAATGTAGTCCGCGGTCGCGAGTATTTTCGGGCTGGAAAACCCTGTTCTCATGCATGCGTGGAATATGTTTCTTCAAGTGGTCCATTTACTCAGTGTGTGAACAGAGGGGAGACAGAGAGAGAGAGAGAGAGAAAATGCTCGCTTTTGGAAGGCCCATTGTAAGGAAACATCTGTAGTCTTGAGAAGAGCCGTGACATAGCGGAGAGGAGCATGACGGCGACGTCCGGTGGCATTATTTTAACGACTTCTAACACAGCAATGAGCCTTGACTGGGATTGTCTGCCACATCGATTCCCGAGTGCAATCATGTAAACGATAGGCGTCGCGTGATGAGAACTACAAAGAGTATCGACCGACCGCTAATCCATGACCTCAAGTTGCATACAAACATTTTTTTTCTTTTTTTTTTTTGAGCGAAGGAATTTGTCAGGTCGGGCAGCGAAAGTGAGCTAAACTTGCATAACACGATACTACACTCTTAAAACGGTTGCACCCTTTGGGGTGTATATTTGTCCCACAACGATAATCGTCATCTGTCTTGCTTGCGTTTCCTTTCCTGAAAACTCGGCGCTCGCTACTTTCCTGTCGAGAATGCTGCGTCACACTGATAAGGCGCATGCCGTTCGTGACTGGAAAGTACCGTGCTCGCAGCGTTAAAGAAAGGAAACGCGGGCAGCACGGATGACGATTATTGTTGTGGGACAAGATACGCCCCAAAGGGTGTAAATTTTTCTAAGAGTGTACCGAAGTCCCGGCACACAAACCAAATAAACGCGTGGCGCTCGAACATGCGGATCGCACGCATGGCGACGATTGAAAGTCAGCGACGGCGTAAGCGACAGTGAGATGACGAGACTGGAATGACCTTGACAGCATGACGACGAGGGTATACGACCGCGAAGGCGTGATACAACTGTGTGACGGCGATGCAACCAAGGCGATACCATGACTACACTCTAAAAACTGTTTGCACCCTTTGGGGTGTATATTTGTCCAACAACAATAATCGTCATCTGCGTTGCTTGCGTTTCCTTTCTTGAAAACTCGGCGCTCGCTACTTTCCTTTCGAGAATGCTGCGTCACACTGATAACGCGCATGCCGTTCGTGACTGGGAAGTACCGGGCTCGCAGCGTTAAAGAAAGGAAACGTGGGCAAGACAGATGATTATTGTTGTGGGACAGAAAGACACCCCAAAGGGTGCAACTGTCTTTAGAGTGTACGACAGCATGATTTACGACGGCACGACCACGAAGATATGCTGACGATTGCGTAATCAAGGTGGCGTGATTACAGCGGTGGAATGATGAATAAATGCCAACGCAACAACGACAGAGTGAATACGTCGGAGCTATGAAGACGACGCGACAACGAAGGAACGGTCACAATGGAATGTCGTCGATGAAATGGCGACGACGGGGTGTTAGTATTGCAACTCACGTCCGCGCTTACAATGAGCTAGATTTCGCCAAGGAACAACCACAGATTACGTACACCACCTGCCGCCACCAGTAAGCCTTGTACCAGTGAATCATGCAAGAAAGCAGACGGTACTCGCGCAGTGGGGACTAACCAACAAACACCCGCCTACACTTTACCTTGTCGTTCTGCAACAAAGTTTAAGGGTGAGTCGACGAGAACACACATCGAAGCAATATTAAGACGGTGCAGCGAGCAAACGATGAGCGTTTTTGACCTTTCACGTCAACGGCTCGCTTCATCCCTAGCGGAACCTGCAGCACGCAATGATGAGCTTGAGTCCCAATACCTGAACGGACCGTTTACAAGTTCCACGTCTCTCAGCCTGCGTTTCTCCACCATGGCCTCCGAGATCCGGCGTGCTCGGAGGCCATGCTGTCCGCGAGAGACCCGTCACAACACACGGCAATACAGCTGCGAATCGCGTTAGATTTCGCGCGTGCTTGTCGCCGACGGATGAAGCAAAATGCCGCACATATGGCAAACAGAAACAAAAGTAAGTCTTGCGAATCAGTCGAGAAGCCTGGCAATCAAACAGCCCCGCCCTACCGCTCATACAGTTTCATGCAATAATTACTAGAGAGAACTAGGGCACTAGTGTCTACGGGAGCCGCAATGGTAGCGGTTGACCCAGCACGGGGATTATGGGAAGTACATGGATTTGCCTGAACTTCGTTCTGGCTTCAAAACGGCTTCGTGACTTTGTAAACTCGTCATTTTCAACAAAGCACGGCGTTATAAATACGCATTATTAAAATTGCCCGACGGCAGGATTCGAGCACAGGGCCTCTAGAACAGGCGCCCGATATTGCAACCATTACGTCACGGACGCATGCATCGACAAGCGACGCCCTTATGAATTTATCGAGAGTGACGCGTTTCGATTTGGCCACCTCGACTAGCTGAACCGTTGCAATCAGTAGCAAGTGTGCGTGTTCGCAGCGTCTTCTGCACTCAGAAAAACTATAGACTGCTCTGAAATGCACGACAATGAAGGCATTATCAAGCGTAATGAACAAATCCACAAGAACGTCGCAATCCACAAGCACGAAGCTCAGGCAAATCCATGTGCTTCCCATCATTTACATGGCGGCTCAACGATTGCAGCGCCAGAGTTCCCTCCGGTATACTGTAAGAAACTCTACGATGCCGCTTAACCTGCTTACCAAATAGCATACTCGCAGACGTGGTATTAAACTAACGGCGAATTCAGCAAATCGCACCGGTGCGCCCCAACGCGCCGTTTCATCCAATCATCGTCGCCCCAGTGCACAAACCTCTGCAGAACTTGCGCGGAGATCAGCCAGCGTTTTAGCAGCCGCCCCCGTCAACATAGCAGAGCTCATCTAGGGGACGCAACTGAATGTAACTACCACGCGTACGTTCTTTGGCTGGTCGTTGCAATGCCCAACAAACCGCTGCACGCTGGCACAATGCAATAATAAGTAGTACGTTGCCATAGCGCGGCCTCAGAGAGTGCGCCCACCACAGCGCCAGTCTCGAAGGCCACACATTTTCCCGTGCTCGCTCTTGCTGGACGCCACGACTCCTTCCGCTTTCCCTATACAACTCGGCGAGAGGTGCGACGTGAAGCTCTTTGAGTCAACGCAGTGCGTAAATAAACCAGCACATTTCTAGCGAAAGGCAAATTTGCACCGCGATAAGCATGTGCCAACTAGTCCAGCAACAAGTAGTGCCAAAAGATGTATGTTAAAAATACACATACGTTATAGTAACCAATGGTAGGATATCTAAACAAAAACGAAGCAGTAGTTCGGGATATTTGCGCGAGATTTTAGATATTCGAGATGTGTATTTTCATACATTTAGGTAAAAAAAATAAAGGTGCGCGCTTATTTTCACTCTGCAAAAGAAGAACCACTCAGTACATGCTGCGGCATGCAAGTATTTTTTTTTTCTTTTACGTTATTTTCTCAGCAACCTTGGCTGGGAAGCACCAACATCGCCGACTGTGAACCGCAGATTTGACAAAGTGCACGTCACCGACGGCGTTCGAGGTGGTGCAGTCCACTTATCTCTGCTAGCGTCCTCGAACATCCAGCAGCTCTTCGCTTTCGCCACAAGATACTGCGAGACGTGCTCCTCGCGATACAGTTCGCAAACGGTCCTGCGCGCAGACGGCCTAGGCGAGTGTGCCTTTTTTTTTTTTTTTCGCTAATGCCAGCCAAGAAACAAGCTACACCTTCATTGCCAAGCTATTCACGCGCACGGCGCCCAGACGCGTACACGAGGCAGGAAACGGCAGCAGCGAACGAGGAATGTCCATTCGGAATAGCAATTTCGGCGGCAAAAACTTGCGGCGACAAAAGCGAAGCGGTCGAGCTGCTGCGGCACGGGGCAACCGGCTGCCGTCCTTGCACAACACCGGAATCTTTATTCACTTATATATTCCTTTTTTTTCCCCCGCTCGAGAGATTGAGAGGAGATGCCACAAGGCAGCCGGGCCGTTCAGCCGAGCGCAACCGCTGCTGGCGTGACGGCGCGGGATGCGCGTTCGACGTCACCCCCCAGGCCTGCCCTGACTGCAGAACGCAGGGAAGGAGGGCGGCGTTCACTCAATCGACGCCCCAACGGACGAGGGAAGCAAAGAAAACGAGAGGGAGCGAAGTCGAGCCGGCGTGATGTCGAGCGCGAGCAGTGACGTAAGCGCGGCGGAAAACAAAGACGAAAAGAGACAACGCGGTCGGTAACTTGCCGTCGGCGCGCTCCTCTCCCAAACCGGCGCTCTCTCGCACCACTCGTACGGCAGGCCAAGCAAGCAATGATCGCTCGTGTTTATCTCCCGCCGCGTCGACGTTATTTTGCGTCGCCCGACCAAGCACTGTGTGGCTAGCGTGATCTTATCTATTGCTCTCGCCGGCAACGGTCGAGCTGGATAATCGCGCCGTATCGGTGCAAAAATAAACCCCCGTGCCGCAGACCCATCACGGGCCTATCGTACACACGGCAAACAAGCTCCTCCCTGCGGCGCTGGTTCCTCAAACGGTCAGCAGACGACAGCCGAGGAGAGCGCGCAAGACTCGCAGCACGTCACGTTCGCCCTGTCCTCGGGTGCCCTGGCATCGCACGCTCCTACGGTCGCTGCTTGCCCGATCGATACGGGCACCACCCTTCGTTGCGGCCAGCTGCCGTCTCCCCCTACGCGTCCGCGGCGGCTTGGGACCGGTCCCCGCCGCTCGCGCGCTACGCCGGAACGGCTACGTCACCAGCGCGCTGTCGCCCATGACGTAAGCGAGCCCGGCGATCCGCCACCTAGGACTTCGTAGGCCGAGGGTGGTGGGGGGGAAGGGGGCGGAAAAGAAATGCACGCGCCGCTCTAGGGGAGAGCGATGGCGCCAGCGCTTTTCAAACACTCACCTGGCGCATTCTTGAGCGACGTAGCCGTGTCGAAGGAGTACACTCGTCCGACCATTTCTTTCTTGTAGCGCACGTCGAAGGGCACCCCCATGACGGCGGTGGGCAGCGACTCGCCGCGCGTGAGCGGGGGACGCGGCGGCACCGCTTCGTCGAGCGCTTGCAGCGCGGCGGCGCGCTTGGACGGTTCAAGAGGCTCGTCGTCGTCCCGTTCACGCTTACACGGCACGCCTGAAGCCTGGGCAGCCCGGGGGTCGGCGCGCATTCGTTGGCTGTATTCGAGCATGGCGTTGCGTCGCTCGAAGCGGTCCATCACGGGTGCCATGGGCGCCGGAGCGCCCGGCGCTGCAGCGCGGTGTTGCTGCGGCGGCGGCACCACTTCGGGCGGCGCTCCGTTCAGTCCTTTGTAGAGGGGCCGCGCTACGGCCTCGGGAAATCCGTGTGCCCGCTTCATCTGGCGCGCAGTCTCCAGTACGACCTCGATCCGGTCAGCGCCTTCGTAGTTGACGCAGCCGCGGCACACGGGCTCGGAGAAGTCGTGCAGCATGGCCCACGGCATGCGAGGCAGGTCGCACAGGTAGCAGTGCTGGCGGTGACCCCGAGACATGAGCGCCGACATCTTGACCATGGGCTTGTCCACGTTTCTCGGGGGCACGGCAGACGACCAGTGGTCGCCCCCAAACACAGCCTCTGTTAAACAGCGGTCAAGCGGCGGCGGACGCCTCGAGCAGCAAAACAAACCGGCGCAGCAAAATGGTGCCCGCTCGCAAAGCTCGAGGGGCGCGCTCTGCGCATGCGCTGACCCGGTCGCGAGCACAACGAGGAAAGGCGGCACGCACGCTGACTGCCGCTCACGTCATCGCTTCAGCTGAGACGACGTCACCCGCGTACCAACCGGCGCATCGTCGGGCGGCGCCTGCCAAGCGCTCGCCAACGTGGACTCTCCCTTCCCGCTATCCACGTGCCTGACCTAGGCCGCGGGCTGCGCGCATTCCGGCATCTCGAGGGGACGTCGGCCGGCTCCGTGCGGCGGCGTGCAGCCCGATATAGCTAGCGTCTGCCATGTCCGAAATCGTGCGCCCTCGTGCGCGCTGCTTTTCGCTTTATCGTTATCGTTGGGAAGAGTGGACGCGAGTGTTGTCGCGCTACACTAGCGAACGACTGCTCTGTTGTGCCGAGACAACAAGCATTTGCACAGCACTGGGTAGTCGTCGCGCGCTGGTGCTTCTTCCTGTCCCCTAAGGTCGCTGCTTATGCGCTTGCTTTGTTTTGCTTTGTGCGCAATGTGCCGCTGTTCTAGCCGGGCACCTTGCCAAGCCCTGACGTACGCCGTGTGCTTCCGCGGGCGTATCCCGCTCGTAGGAGCGAAGGCGGCCGCTTTTAGTTTACGTCCTTTTCGGAACTCTTTCCCGGTCGTGGCCTTTGATCCCGACTCGTACGAGTCGGCGCAGCAGCAGCCGCTCGTGTGGGCGCGCTGCAGCGGCGGCGCAGCGCAACTGCTAGTTGATGCGCGCTTGGAGTCGATACCCGTTTGCCTCGCTCCACTCGCCTCACGCTTTTCTTGATTTCTCTTTTAAAACTCTTATCCTGTTCTTAGTCTTGCTGCAGGCGCAAGCGTTTCATACATTACAGTTCTCTCGACCTCGGAAGTTCTGGCTGTGCCTGGCCTGAGTTCACTCTGGCAAATGACCAATTGTGGAGGCGACATTGGTAACCCAGAGCCACCCGTTTTGTCTACGCAGGATGCGTACGTACGCGGCAAATCACGAGGGGTCGAGTAACTCGGGTGCCAGCTATGGTCATATGTGTGCACGAGAGCTACACGTTTAATATGTGGAAAATGAACGTTCGTTCTCTGTCCTACTGCAACACTCGCTTCCACACCTTCACATATACCTGCGCTTTCCTTAAAAGCTGCCCGCCAGAGTATTGCCACTATGTTGATGCATATCGGTGACAGCACGTATGCATGCATCGAAAAAAAAATCAACAGTGGATTACTTAATGATTTACAGGCTTCGCTATATCGATCAGGTAATGCAGCCCATGGGCTATTCAGTTGCGCCGTCCTTCATTTCGTGTCAATGTGGTGTCGTTTGCATGGCACCTGTAAGGCCGCATGATTGTTTTGTGTACTTCCTAAGTGTCGCGAGTCACTTACGTGCTTGGGTACAGAAAGGGGGTTCAGTCCCCTACATGTCCGAGGGGCAACCGTTTTTGTTTTATGAGGGGTCACAAGGCCCGCGAATTCGGAGAACATCGTCCTGTCGACAAGGAGTTCGGATGCCGTGGACGGTAATAATTCTCCCACGCGAACAAACCTTGAGAGGCGCTGCGGTACGCGGTGTTGAAGCTCCGGCTTCCGAGACATTTGTGAGGTAGAGACGCCACCGAGGTTTGAGATGGCCTAGCAATAAATTGTGCCGGCCTGGCGCGTTTTGTTGAGGCCGTCACTGACTACATGGAAATAGGGGAGGGGAACGGAGTATTAGGAAGAAGGAAAACAGTTTTGTTTTCCAATGTGTTTACTTTTAAGAGTAAGCCCATCCCTTTGGGTTATGGCTTAACAAACCTTTAACTCTCATTGACAACCGCATCATTGGGACTGGCCAACCGCTCTTTTTCTTTGTTTGAGCTATAATAATCTGGACGATATGCTGTCCCTCAGACTGGGCTGAAAGCAGGATTGCTGATAGATCAGTGAAGCTCCGTACCATGAACGTTAAAATGACTCTGGGCTCTAACAGTCACTGGGAGAGTCGAAGAGTGAGACTGTTTTTCAATTGTTCAAGTTGTAATGCATTTATTTTATCTGCCATGCATATAAAAAAGTTTACATATAAATATTTCTTGTCCATCTCATCTCCATCGCTTCCTGTCTGCAATTGATCAACATTGCCGAATTCATCCCAGAAGCTTCACGTTCCAACGGAGAAGCCAGAAGGCCAATATAGCCAATACCATGCAGTGTTGGTTAGTTGGGTTAGTTTCCTAACGGTACTGCCTACGGAAACTCCGCAGAGGAGACAATCCTGGCAGAAATGCCTGAATTGGACCAATGTCCCTGTGGGTGCTCCCGTAAGCTCCCCTGCGGAGAGCATACAGACGCACTACAGAGACCACCACCCTCTATCCAAGGGGGCTCTTCCGAGATCCGCAAGTCATCTTAAACAAGTGTCGATCATGTTGCGAAATGACAGACGACACAATCGCCTGATTGTAGTGGTGAAGGCAACGCAACGACTCCCGCCGACCGCACTGATATCCGAAAGTGACATGCTACGATTGCGCGATAGTGCTATCGACATCCAAGTACAGGAGAAACCGCGCTGGCAACAGGGATGTGATCCAACAACGTTTGAACAACGATCTCCGGTCGCTCCCCTGGTGGGTTTCTTTGAGGAACGGAACGGAGGAACACACACACACGCAGGCGGGAAGGAAGAATAGCCCACGTCACACATACACAAAAAAAGAGAAAAAGAAAACGCAACTGAAGCAGCGAGTCACCAGATACCCCCGAATGAGGGAAACAAAAACACTTGCGTGTCCGTCTTCTCGAAGTCCTGTTGTCGGTTTGTTCAGAATGTGGATAACGTTCAACCAGCTAGCCAAAATCAGTGCCCTCGTTCTGTCGATAGCGTTGCGATAGTTTGCTATCGAGCGTGCAACCGATAGTCTTTCAACTCTTGGCTAGTAATCTTACTAGAAGTTTCGCGATAACTGACCATATAAGTAACACTATGTGGGGAACAAGGGAAGGTCACCAAGTTTATGTTTTGCAGTGCTTTCTTTTTACGTCGCGTGATCTTAAATAGCTGATAGCGCGTTATCGATAGTGGCTGAACTATCGATAGCCCTCTCGATAGTTTGGCATCACTACTACGCCGTTGGTGCCTCTCGAAAATGGGTAGCTGGCCTACGCTACCGTCGCTACGTCACACCTACGTCACACCCTACGTCACATCCTACGTCACAGGGAAGCTAAGCGGGCCTTCGCCGCCTTCCGTACGATAGCACGCGGGTGCATCTTTCTCGGAGCACAAGCTATATGCATATGATGTGAGGACACACGTGTATAGCAGGCAAGATGGCTTTTTAAGTATCACTCGTATTGACCGCATCACCACGCTAGGGAAATGGCCAAGCAGAAGCAAGTGATTTCTTAATCGTCCAATCCGCGGCTATCTGTAGACGTCGCAAAACTCCGCATCCGAGGAGGAGAGGGTCCACAGAAAGCGCATGACGACCCTGGCGATGCACGCCAAACATCGTTTCATGGATGACAAGAAAGAGGTCAACAACACAAGCTCGCACGAAGGAACACCCCTCCGCAAAATGTCCAACCACTAATTAACTGGATGGATATGTGTTGGCACGAAGCACAACACGTGGTGATGTCAATTAGCAGCCTTTGCACGCTCTATTCCCTTTACCAAATGGGCCTCGCGAGGCATCAGTTAGATATATTATTCTCTCTCTCTCTCTTGGTTAATATAAGAAAGGCGTGTGTGAAACAATGGGCGCGCAAGAAGGGCCGGCATCGTTCTGGCGGTTGTCACAGTACACTCTGCTGCATTGCGCGGGGGCAGTAACAACGCGCAATTATTCACTGGTCTGTCGCCGCCAAAGGGCCAACGACGTATAGTCAGCTAGCCTGCTTGGACTAATCAAGTTTTACTGCACCTGCTGTAGTCTAGCCAGTATGCCTATCTCTAATATTCTTTCTCGTTATTAAAACATGTGTGTGTGTGTGGTGTGTGTGTGTGTGTATGTGTGAGTGTGCGTGTGTGTGAGTGTGCGTGTGTGTGTGTGTGTGTGTGTGTGTGTGTGTGTGTGTGTGTGTGTGTGTGTGTGTGTGTGTGTGTGTGTGTGTGTGTGTGTGTGTGTGTGTGTGTGTGTGTGTGTGTGTGTGTGTGTGTGTCGTAAAGTTACCTATTCCTACAAGGATCTCGGCTTTAGCTGCGCACCATGGGGCAGCGAGGAGGGTATGCCGCAGGATGTATTTTATTGAGGATGTGCAAATTGGGATACGTGCCGTCCTGGCTGGGCGAACACCTTGGCATCCGATTACAGGATTACAGGAGACATGTGTGCGTGATCCCGTTGCGAACATTTGCTCAGCTGTGGATGGATATTACGAACGTCCCCTTCGAAGCGGGGTGGTGGCGAATGCCACCATGGAAGCTTGCTACTTTTTTTGCCTTTCTTCTGCGCCTATTGCCAGTCTTTAGGACTCACGGTTCGTGTTAACAAACCGCTGATCCTCAAAGAAATCGATTGTACCGAGATCTGTTCTTTATGTTCCCTGCATTTGCAACACTAATGGGTGGTGTCCAAGTCTATAGGGTAGTGCCCTATAGATATTAAAATGCGGATATTGAAGGCTATGCGATGAGTTTCTCACTGTACTATTAATATAGTAACACATTATAGTATATCAGTAATATTCTCATAATATTACTAATATAGTGAGAAACCCCATGGTGGTTCGCTATTGCTGGTCGAATGAGGAGGAAGCAATTTTGGCAGCCGGAAACACGTCAGAGACATCGGGTTCCCAACGTCACCTACGTACTGAAGTAGTCTTTTTCTACTACCCATCATTCTCACGGTGGCTGTGCGATCACAGTCCTCGAGTTAACCTCTAGTAATTGTAGGGCAGTCTATGCGGACCCGTTCGCGAAATGTCTGCACTTTGTCCGCTCACATGGGTCGCGACAACGAACGCTCCCGTGAATACACCTGGAAACACTTGCGGTCTGTGAAAAAGAAAGAAAGAAAGAAAGAAAGAAAGAAAGAAAGAAAGAAAGAAAGAAAGAAAGAAAGAAGTGCAAGTGCGCCCATCGACCTCCAGACTCATTAAGTGCGAGTGAAGGAAAAAAAAAAGAGAACCCGAGATCACGCTCTTTGTAGCAGAACAGAGGCTATATAGCTGGGGCACACTGGCCGCACGGGCAGACTGACTGACGTCCTTTTACGTCGCGTTCGCCGAGCAGGTCGCGGGTCTATGTTGCACGTTTTCTCTCTTCGGTGCTCGCGCTTTAGAATCGCGCGGACGGTTCGCGTGAATCGAAACACCTGCGGCGGTGGCGGCGGGCGCTGAGTCACCGCAGCAGCAGCACGGCTCTCGCCGCTCGAGACGGTGGCTGCGGACCCGAGCTGGAGCCCCCCCCTTGGCGAAAACAAACGCGTGCGGATACACCGCGGCGGCGCGCGCGTTTTACCCTGCAGTTGCCACGCGACGCGACAATACGGGGCTGGAATGCGAGGTGCATTTGACGCGATCGCATTCCTCGCCTCGCTCTTGGCGCTTTCCGCTGGGTACGTAGGTATATATACTCCTGTCTCTTCTCGCCTTAACAAAAAGAAGGAAAGTAACGTGTAACTAACAACAGGAATAATAAATGGAACCTCTGCCGTGGAACACAAACGCCCTGTACTCGTAACTACTAAAGCCTCCTTATACACCTGATGGTCTGGAGAACGCGGTGTCCGGTACAGAAAGACATGCGAGCTCATCTTGCGCAGACAAGCAGTTAGGGATGGACGCTCGCGGGTGTCGCTACCGCAGGGGCGGGGGGAAAGCAGAGACAGAAGATGTACGCGTTTTTGTTGCGGTTGTTTGACCGAGCGAGACCGAGCCCTTTAAAAAACATCTCGGTGCCCTTCCACTCTGTGAAGAAGGATGGCCAGCGAAGCTGTGTATGTGGACCCCTGAATGGCGAACTGCACCTCCGCCGCGGGTCGGGCTGGTATTGCACTATTTTCGGGATCGGCCCACATAAGGGAGCACTTAACACCTGCTTCACCTCCACCGCGGTTCGGGCTGGTGTTGCACTAACTTCGGCATCGGCCCACGTATGGGGAGTGCTTAACGCCCGTTTCACCTTCGCCGCGGGTCGGCCCGGCATTGTACTAGCTTCACGCCGACCCGTGGAGGTGAAACTCGTATACTTTGCTTTTCGTTTGAGAGCTTTGAATGTCGTCAGCTTTCGTTGCCATTCCATGTACACAGAGTGGAATGGCTGTCAATTTTCTCACTCCTTTTGGATGGCGGTAGTTATCGGCATCTCTTGGGGTGTGGAGGCCAGCTTTCTCATAGATTCGGTGCCCGCGCGATTAACTCGAAGTTGAGTTCAGTTGTCACCATCTATTGCAGCAGGTAGGGCGTACTTTATTGTTCTAATTATATTTTATTTTTATGTATATTGCCCAACATAATTTTTATGTGTACCATCTATTAAACTATCACGTGCATCGCTGCTGCTTCGTTAGTTGAACCTCCCTTGTTTAGACTGATCCAGGGGCCAGAAAAGGGATTTGGTTCATATAGTCAGCTCGTCTATATGCTCGTGGAGCGAGTTGCGGCCGGAGAAAATGCCAATTGCGTTTAACTTTTGCTTCATTATTTCCACGATTGACGGCTCGCCGCGACGCTGACAGATCCTTGGAACCATATACCCGCGATATGGGTTTGATAAGGGCGGAAAATAAAATAATGCGAGACAGCGTCCATCATCAGACCCTGCAATGAACGTTAAACCCATAAGCAATATGACTGTCACCCGTTACCTCCTCTGGCTTTTCCCTAATTGCACAGTACTTATCGTGCAAAATTGGCAACTGGAAACCAGAGTCGCAAGGAGTTGAGAACTTCAGCGATCTACTCAGGGAAAGATCCAAGGCAACAGCCAAACAGGGAGGAAAAGCGAAAGTTGTTTGTGAAAATATTTATGGCTCAACATCCTTTTATTTAAGGAAGTAGAGGAAACGCCACCGGAAGTGGCGAATAGTTCGGTGTATTTTGAATGACGCTTCTACAGTTATCAATCGAGCCGCCTGACGCAGCCACTTCTGTGCTAATGCGGGTGTTTTTCTAGCCTTCCGCGGTGGGCGCAGTACGTTTAGAACCGCAGCGTCCTGCGCTCTAAGCTGTTGTACGGGACTGGTGACCACGCATCGCAACGCAACTTCCCAAATAACAATACGAGTCGGTTCTGGCACTTAACTTGGTAGAGCAGGAAACGAGGGATCCAAAATAACTGTGACTGCATGTTCCGCAAATATATATTTCTCTATAACTATTCCAGAGCTAATTAAAAAAAAAAAACGCTACTGGAAATCTTTATTTTGCACTTTCGCTTGTTAACTTGCTTTTGGCAAGGTTCTTCCTGCGCATCTTGCATGTGCGAGTCCATTTGATGTGGCTCTTTGTTTGCCAAGTAAAGGACAGGTGTATCTCACAAGTGCACCAGAGAGATACGCGTTATTTCAATTCTCTTTCGCGGGTTTCCGCGTCTCTATGGCGAATGGTGGGCATTATTCACATTTGTACTAGTAAAGGTACCCCTCATTTGCATAGAAAAGTTAATCGTGCAGCTTGATTTCTTCGATGCAGGCACATCGCGACACTCGAAATGAATGCCAAGGTGCAGACGCGGTGCAGACGTTAGGGTTACGTCCGACTAACGTGCACGGAATGCGTATGTTTGAGAGGTCCTGCACTGCAGGTGTGATCGGCTGCTGGGGCGTAAATACACGCCACCACTCGAAGCTAAACATTTCGACAGAATTGCCTGTCTGGTTGGGAAATTGATTAGAACTTGAGACTGACTCCAACCAAATAACTGAATTTTATTAGCCCGACGTTTCGGAGCCCATTCGGCTCCTTCTTCAGGGGGTTGTTCTTCGGGGGGTGGCGGGGGGTGGCGGCTCCGAAACGTCGGGCTAATAAAATTCAGTTATTTGGTTGGAGTCAGTCTCAAGTTCTAATCAATTTCCCAACCAGACAGGCAATTCTGTCGAAATGTTTAGCTTCAAGTCTTTACGTGCAGACTTCGGGCTAGAGGCAGTGCAACTTGAAAACACCGCCACCCCCCGAAGAACAACCCCCTGAAGAAGGAGCCGAATGGGCTCCGAAACGTCGGGCTAATAAAATTCAGTTATTTGGTTGGAGTCAGTCTCAAGTTCTAACGCCACCACTCGCGTAGACATACCAGACGTGCGTAAGGTGCGTCGTCTGCTACGCTGCTGCTTCGCACCTGTACGTCTTCACCGAATCAGCACCGACAGTGGAGTGGGTGCAGCAAAACCATGAACCAACCCTGCACGTTTCCAGCATCTTTTGAAACGAACGGCGTGGTTCAGCCGAAACGACGAAACGAACGGCGGGGTGCAGTAAAAGCCCCTCCATACACGTTTCCGCCGACCACGTTTCCGCCGATCAGTTTGAGAGCGTAGAAGTTGTAACATTTAGCCATGCTTTTCTTAGCTGTCTTCTCCGTACTGGATGCAGCTGCGATGACGTCGAGCTCATTCAACAGTGCACACGGGGGTCGTCAGGGAAATTATGTTGAGGGCTGTGACGGCGTCCCCCGACACCGGTGAGACGAGAGATGACAAAGCACGCGTGGCTAGTGTGGAATTCGTAAAATTCAGCCGTGACGGCGGGTCGTTAAGCTGGGAAGGTGGCTTTTTTCAAAACCCATGTTGCGCGGAGGGCCGACAACCGGTAACTCAAGAGGACATGAGGGGGGGGGGGGGGGCACCGTGGGCCCCGGGTGCAAGGGGCCAGTGGGCGGTGTCATATACGTCTGAAGACACCCCTCTTTCCGCCGGCTACACCCGGGGGGGGGGGGGGGGGCGAGGGTGACAGAAGACCTATGGGCCCCGGGTGCTAGACGACCTAGAGCTACGCCACTGGTAGGGGCATTTAACCGGCAGCGATTGTTTGGAAAACGCTTGCGGGTTTTGACGAGATGAGTGTTGCTCCCGTAGGGGAGGGGGAGGGGGGAAGCCTTGTTCACCGAACGCACGCTTGAGAGCAGCACGATACCACTGCGCAAGCTCCGTCACGTGGCTTTTTTGCATATTTCGCGGGCTTTCTTTGCAACCCGGAAAAAAAAAAGGACTACGTGTGACGTATTGTAAAGGAAGCAACTCAATCGGTGGCTTCTGAAGGTGCTCTACAAATCTGTGTGTCATACTTGGAGTTCTCAGCCAATAATTAAAAAGTTGGGTAACAAAGCTTACTTAGTGAGTTACGTTGAAAAAAAAATCGCTTCCGAGGCGCCTTTCATTTTTAAATTCTTGGCTCAAGTTATGTGGCACACCCTGTTTAATTCCGGACAAGTTGACGTATTATATCTTGATTTCAGTAAGGCATTCGACAAGGTTCCTCACGATTAACTACTTCCGAAGCTTAAAATAATTACAGTGCCGGCACCACTAATAAAATGGATTGCTGCTTACTAAAAGCAGAGAACACGATATGTCGAAATTAACGGTATTTGTTCTCCTCCCCTTGAGTAAACATCAGGTGTTCCGCAGGGAAGTGTGCTGGGACCTCTATTGTTTTTGGGTATATAAGTGATTTGGCCTCCCTTATTGATGAAAACGTCAAAATTAACTTTTTTTTGTCGATGATTGCGTGTTGTTTAAAGAAATAAGTTCTGTTTTAGATCAAAGCCTGTTGAATACTGCTTTGAATGTTGTTTTGTCTTTAAAACAGTATTTATGAGCATCACCAGGAAGGAGAGGCCTCTTACGTTTAATTACACCCTCAACGTTACATCTGTGACTCAGGTAACAGAATCCAAATATTTAGGTGCAATCGTTAACAACCAGTTTACTTCAAGTGGCCACATTTGCTTTATAACCTCATCTACACTATGAAAAAAAAAAAAAAAACTCAGGTTTTTAAGACGCAAGTTAAGGGGAGCACCTCCCAGTGTGAAAAAAATTTGCTTATGAATCTATTGTTAGGCCAAAACTTGAGTATGCCGCCGTTGTGTGGGATCCTCACACGAAAAAAAAGACATTGCACAGATTGGGAATTAAGGTACAAAAGCGCGCCGTACGATTCATCTACAACAAATACAGAACTTTCGGCTCCCCATCTCTCCCCGTGAACACTGATCGAATAAAAATTCTCAGTACCAGAAGAGAAATAGCGAGAATAGAATTTTTGCACTCATTGTTACATGGAAAGATCGGCATCCCGGTCACACCATATGTCACGCCGGCTTTAACCCGCAAAACCCGACACAGATGCAACTATAGCTTAACTCCTCATTTTGCAAAAACAAATTTCCACAAGTTCTCTTTTCTTTTTCCCCCGAAAACAATAGCTGACTGCAATTCGCTGTCTGAAGTGTGGAAACTTTAAAACGACCATTAAAGATATTTTTTAACCTCTAATAGAGAGTTTTTTGCCACTCGCATTGTGATCCTTTTGGAGGTGCCAGATTTGTATAGTGATACGTATTTGGAAACGTTTTGTATCTACACGCATGCACCTTAACATACATGTACATTTCTGTTTGCACAACGCACTGTATTCCTTCTCTTCTTCGCCCTTCCTGATTGGACCAAAAAGATCTGCAGTATCATGTAAATAAATGAATAAATGAATGAATAAATGAATGAATAAATGAATGAATAAATAAATAAATAAATAAATAAATAAATAAATAAATAAATAAATAAATACTGATTCATCTCCCAGGTAGCGTCACAGAATCTAGCGCTCTCAAGCCCCGCATAAAACCTGATAGATGGAAGGATGGATGGTGGATGGATGGGTGGATGGATGGATGGATGGATGGATGGATGGATGGATGGATGGATGGATGGATGGATGGATGGATGGATGGATGGATGGATGGATGGATGGATGGATGGATGGATGGATGGATGGATGGATGGATGGATGGATGGATGGATGGATGGATGGATGGATGGATGTTATGAGCGTCCTACTGGAAAGCGGGTGGTGGCAGATGCCGCTGAGCTCGTCACTTTTAACTTTCTTCTGCGCCTATTTTCGGTCTTTATGGGGCACACGGTTCGTGTTATCAAGTCATTATTCCCCGAAAAAGAAATCCATTGCTCTAAAACAAATATTTTATGTTCCCTGGTTTCGCACCATCAATACTCTAGTCGCCCCCCTTTTATTATTATCCACTGCAGATTCCTTAACCCTTCCTTCAGAATCCCTAAATCCCATTGCCTCGTGCAGCGTCACTGCGACGCTCTAACGAAATGGGTCCTTTATGGTTTTCGCGCTATCTCCACACTAGAGTGTACTAGACAATGTCCAAGCGCTACACGCAAGTATTGCCGTCACCGGCAAGTCGTCTCCTCTAACACCGCGTACTCAGCCTTCCTGATCTGGCTGCGACTGGCTACGATCCGGCTTCGAAAGGTTGTGCGCTGCCGCTAGCTGGGATGGATGGATGGACGGATGTTATGGGCGTCCCCTTAGGAACGGGGCGGCTTGGTTGCGCCGCCAAGCTCTTGCTATTATACTGCATAATGTCCTACTTAGGTTTAAAAAAAAAAACGATCAATTTCCACAACCAAATTTTCTGACCCCCTATTGCTAACTTTCGTACGTCTCCGTTTCTTGTCGTTTTTCTACTTTTCTTTCACCAATCTTCCAGTCGCTTCTTACTAATCTCTATTATGGACATGTGTACTTTTCCCCTGCTCGCGCTGAACCCAAGAGCTTCAAGGAGGCCAGTGGTGCCTACACTCTAAGGCAAAGTTACACCCTTTGGATTACCCCTTCTGCCACACAACGATAATCGTCATCTGCTTTGATGCGTTTCCTTTCTTGACAACGCCTCGCCCGCTACTTTCCTGTCGGGAATGCTATCATGCTGATAACGCGCATGCCGTTAGTTACAGGAAAGTACCGGGCTCGCAGCGTTAAAGAAAGGAAACGCATCAAGGCAGATGGCGATTATCGTTGTGTGGCAGAAGGGGCACTCCAAAGGGTGTAAACTGTTCTTAGAGCGTAAACCGACCGCTGGGCAGACGTCTTCACATTCTAATGCGCGCCGCAGGGAGCGCGCTAGATGGATGGGTGGATGAATGTTATGAGCGTCCCCTTTGGAACGGGGCGGTGGGTTGCGCCACCAAGCTCTGCCGATCCCGTGGCCTGCTGCTAAAGCCCCTTAAACATCGCGCGCGCCCCCTGCCGGCGTTTCCAACAAAGAGGAGCGCCGGCGATCGTTGCCGTAGCAACGCGTCGTACACACACACACACCCGAACACCTTCCGCCGCACGTCGTGCCAGCAGACGAGCGCTCCAGGCCAAATGACGGACAAGTGAGTGATTCTGCGCGCGTTCCCACAAGTTTGAGCGCGACGTCCTTCCGCGGCGCAAAGCATATCGCGGTGTCCTTGCTTCTTCCTCCTCGCTGTTGTTGCCACCGCGATTCACCTTCAGCGGACGGCGAAGTAGCTGCAAAACGCCGTAGATGTATAACCACAGCTGCAAGAGAAAGCACTCATTCCTGCGACATTGAGCTGTGACTTGTCAATATACTTCATCGCAAAAAAAAAAAGAAAAGCTCAGGAGAGGCCGCAACGGTACATGTGTCATGAAACATACACTCAATGGCTGGCACGCGCACCTCAGGCGTGCCATTATGTCCTAGACATCAGACGCAAGTATTGGCATAAAGCACTGCATAAAATGCGAAATATTCCGAGCATTATATATATATATATATATATATATATATATATATATATATATATATATATATATATATATATATATATATAGTTAACGTAGATATGGAAGAAACAGGGCAAACACTGTTGAGAAGACGACGAACAGGTTTCAGGGACATGACATTCATTTACATTTGTTCCTTTTTCTTGGCTAAATGAAGGTCGTAGACCTCGAAACCCCAGAAATAACACCTGGCAACGCTCAGAGCACCTTAAATAATTCACTATATTATAGCTTTTCTCCGAACAGTTCCCGGTTTAGTTTCCCAGGAGAACCGTGCTTCGTTCGGTGATCGTTATCTCGCTCGGGTGGTCTGTTATCGGTTACGGACTGCTGAGCGATGTGCCAAAACATTCCGATGTTTTACAGCTCCCACGTGACCATCGAGCGTTCTGCGCCATGACGTCGGTGAACGTGACACGAATGCACCTCCAGGGAAATGAAACACTAACTGACCCGTAGAAAACACATTACAGAAAACTATCACGAACGCTACGAGGCTTGCCAGTATTTTTGTTAGGCTATCAATGTGCTGCAGGACCTCCGCTTAAAGGGACTGACAACCGGCCAGAATGTGTCGTGAGATGTCAGAAATGAAAAGACCGTGATTTATAATAGTAACAGAATCGAATATGCCGTTCGTGATTTAAGTAAATACTACAATTTTAACTTGTCACAGAATGTCACAATGGATGGATAGATGTTATGAGCGTCCCCTTTGGAACGGGGCGGTGGGTTGCGCCACCAAGCTCATCCTACTATACTGCCTAATATCCTACGTACCACTGACCTCCCCCTAGGGGAGGTCAGTGAACGTCGCGAAAACAGGTAAGTGGCGCGATCTGGCGGTCAAGCCTTGGTACTTCTGATGTACAGTACGTAGGAGATTACAGTACGTAAGTCGGCTGTTATTAAGCACCGCACAGTTATTGCTTGTAATTGTAGTGCTTATCTTATGCGATTTTCGCGCTTTATTCTGTGCGCATTACGAAGTAAAAAAAAAAAAAGAACTAACGAGTGACGTTGCCTTCGTGATGACCAGTGGAGTGGCAGAGCTGTTCACTGCATGGCTGAGCAGGAAAGCTGTTGTACGCGCGCGTTAGTTTGCGAGTTAGTAGCCCGAGTTCTGTGGTCTCAGTGAGATACAAAATGCCACCGAGGACTAGTTGTGCCGCGTATGGGTGCTGTATCGCTGTAGTAGGATACAACTTAAAAAATGGCCAGGCTTAGCTTGGTTAAGCCAAGAATGCGTTGCATATTGCGCGAGTTGGGGCCCAGCTTTCCTCCGGCTGTCGTGACGTCACGTCACGTGGTTGCGCCAAAGGTCAGTGGTGGCTGCCCGGCCGCGCCCAAGGGCTGAACTGAGCGATTGCAATATGCAACGCATAAAAATAGAAGCAACTTAATAACAAACATAGCAAACTTAAAAGAGAATAGACCCACATATGAGACCCGCAGCAATGAACAATGGCTCATACCCTCAATGGTGGCTGCCCGGCCGCGCCCAAGGGCTGAACTGAGTGATTGCAATATGCAACGCATAAAAGAAACAGCAGTTGGCAACCAAGGCACACGGACCGCGCGGGGTTGCGTTACTCCGCTAGCCAATAACAGAAGCAAACGAAGTCGTCGTCGTGCGACATTTTCAATACGGCTTCGTACTTGATACCCCCGGAGCGTCTGCTGTTCTTGAAGAGCCTTTTCATAGGCGGAAGCGATGAGGTGTACAACAGACATGGACAAAGCGTATGGAGTCCTCTGCAAAAGACCGCGGTACAGTTCATTTCACTGCTTAGTCAGTTTTACTCATGAAACATCAGTGCCAACTGTAGCGAAACTCGACAGTAAATACTTGCAGCGAAGCAAGCGGTTTATTTCAGTTCAATAAAGAATTTGGCTCCCACCGTTCTACGAGTGAAAACATGAAATTACCCGCTTACAATTTCATTTTTGTAGTTACCACCCTATTTAGGTGACAGGGGAAGTTTGAAGTACGAACTATTTGCAGCGTCGGGGAGGAACTATGACTGGCAGTAATGAGGACGTGGACGGGGCTTCACTGCAGACTTAAGTTGTATCTGATTATAATGGCATATCCTAGCATGCTTGGCTAAAACACAGCCTGAAGCACGCAGCCAGCAATAGCATGGTATTCGAGATCAGTTTCTGTTATTTGGAGGGAGCCGTCGCTGAGGCGTAAATTTGGACGCCACCTACTATTATTTGGACGCCACCTACTATGACTGTCTGTCTGTCTGTCTGTCTGTCTGTCTGTCTGTCTGTCTGTGTCTGTCTGTCTGTCTGTCTGTCTGTCTGTCTGTCTGTCTGTCTGTCTGTCTGTCTGTCCGTCTGTCCGTCTGTCTGTCTGTCTGTCTGTCTGTCTGTCTGTCTGTCTGTCTGGGCAACGAAAGTTGGAGGATCGCGAGTGCCCCCTCATTAAGCCTCGCCGCGCGCGCCCATGCAGCAGCTCGGGGACGGCGGCGGACATGGAGCCCGTGCAGCAGGCGCTCAGCCTGTATAGGCGGCGCCACTTCAGCGAGTGCGCCGAGCTGTGCGAGCGCCACGCGTCCAAGCAGCTCCAGTGGCTCGGCATGCTGGCCCTGACGCAGCACGCGTGGCTGGACGAGCTCGAGCTCGAGGGGCTGCAGTCTCTCGCCGAGGAGCTGCTCGACGACCAGGTCGAACAACATCGCCTCCCTCCCTCTCTCCCTTTTCTTTTTAGGCGTGTCAAAGTGGAAAAAGATGTGTTTGCGAAGTGTAGGAAGAGCCGGCCACGTGAGGCAGAAGGAGAGGGAATATGAGAGCTTAGGACATATATGTATATAGGAAACAGGTACAGACGGAGAGACAGGGAGGTTAGCCAATGCTCAGGCCAGCTGGCTACCCTATATACAGGGTGTTCAAAATTAAGCCTTTTGGTTACCCGCCGTGGTTGCTCAGTGGCTATGGTGTTGGGCTGCTGAGCACGTGGTCGCGGGATCGAATCCCGGCCACGGCGGTCGCATTTCGATGGGGGCGAAATGCGAAAACACCCGTGTGCTTAGATTTAGGTGCACGTTAAAGAACCCCAGGTGGTCGAAATTTCCGGAGTCCTTCACTACGGCGTGCCTCATAATCAGAAAGCGGTTTTGGCACGTAAAACCCCATAATTTAATTTTTTAAAATTAAGCCTTATGGTTTTCTTAAGGTTAGTTCCTGGGAGGCACGCGAAGGCCTCCTGTGCGAATAAGTTATGTGGCCATGGGGACACAAAGCGAGAGATGATAATTATCGCTGTCAGCAGCCGAATTAACTAAAATTGAGTAATTAACTTTTTGTTGACTGCAGTAAGCGGCTACGTTTGCATCGAAAACTTAGAGGCAGTCGTGTTTCTACCATGTATCAGTTGGAAGACTTTTAGCGTGTCTGTGCTCCGATATATCGGACTCCAAATTTTAATTGTCGTTCGCATGATTACGCGTGCAAGAGAGTGAGGATGGGCGCAAAGCTCCTTCCTGATGTGACGCGGCTGCTGCGTGCGGCGTTTAGTCTGACAACGGGGCGGAGGCATTGGCAAAGATGATAAATGTCCCGCTTTATAGATATAGTTCTAGCTTGTCACGCTATAGCGTATACGCTCGCAAGAGCCCTATAGCGTGTATAGCTTACGTGTACTGCGCACGCGCGGTGTGTGCATCACGCATACGCTAACGCTTACGCCATTATACGTTCCTCGCTACACGCTACACCCCAATCTCTCCATTATATGTCTCTCTGAGAGGCTCCTGCTGTTGTCCGAGAGCTTTGCGGAGTCTCGGAGGGTTTGCAAATAGCAGTCGCCTTCCACACGGTCGCTCGCGTCGTTGGAGACGACAATGCACTCATACGACGACACGAGGCATAGGCCTATATGTACAGTCGACCGCAAACGTTTACGGGACGCAGGATCTGCCAAGAAGCTGAATTCTCGCGAAGCGTGGTCACACAGCCTCGAATTAAATGTTCCAGCATAGTAGCAGCCTTCGCCACCTATACACGGCGATTCATTAAATACGAAGTGTCATGCCTCGACAGTGCAGGAATTCACATTTGAAGGGGAAACCGCATCCCGTAAACTTTTGCTGTTCACTGTACATATGTAGATTTAGATTCTGGAGTATTGCGTGCCTAAACCACAATCTGATCATGAGGCAGGCCGTGGTGAGGTATACTCCAGATCAAATCAGACCACCTGGGGGCTCTTTAACGCGCACCAGGTGCACGATGCACACATATAAGCTGCACACGTCCTCCCTGCGACAAACCTACGTACACCTTCAAGGGCATCGTTCCCTCCATAAAGCGATTAGCGTTCTAGAAGCTTTCCGCTATTCGCTAATGTGTGTGTGTACGTGTGTTCGACAAGGCCATCTACCAATTCGGCTTAAGTATATACTGACACACACCGTTCCAAGTTATAAAAACTCTTACCGCGCGCTTCTCGGCATTAAGCGAAATGATGACGCTAAGTCGCAAAAGTACGAAGGTTGGGTTAACACTCGCCGGATACATTCCAACTCGATGTACTAAAGTTCGTCTCGAAATGCCGGGCTCACGGCGTCATATAGATATCATCCTGACGTCGTCACACCGAGCAACATTCGTAACGGTATAGCGAACTTGCGGACGCACGCACGAACACGAAAGCAGACGAAGACTGGCACAGAGAAACAGGGCGGACAAAAATACTCGGCTCACAAGTTCGACTCTGGTTTGTCGTCTGCTTCTGCAGTGCATTCGCTCATGCGTGCACAAGTGCGCGGCTTTTACAACAATAATGATTGACGAGTACTGACCGTCCAGCCAACCTCGGCACCTCGAGAACGCGTCGTGTTAGTGCTCCTTTAATACTACTTTTTATGAACTGGAACACGTTAGGCGTGACGTTAAGAGACAGGAAGACGGCGGTGTGGATTCTCAGAGAGCAATCGCGTGTAGCCGACACTCTCTAGTTGACGTTAATAGCGAGAGGTGGAGCCGGGCACCTAGGCTATTTAATGTATTGTAAGTGATAAAAGAAAGGTGCCATCAGCACTCGGTGTTCCCAGGTCGCATCGAAACGTTCCGTACGCTGTTCCAAGAATTCCGTAGGTTTCTTACGGAATCTGTATGGATTAGGTATAAAATTTCGTAAAGTTTTCATAACAGTTATACTGAATTAATGGAATGCGTGCGGAACGTTTCGATAGGGAAAGATGGCCGGTGGTCTGTTATAGGGTTACAGTACGAGTGAGGAGGGAAAGGAAGCGCAGTGAATGACGGCAGAGATGTACAGTTGCGGACAGAATAAAATGGACCACGGGATCTCCGAAAACGTTCAATTCCCGAGCAGCCTCTAGCATTAACCAGTAAAACTGCCCACGACAACGTTGTTAGCATATTCTAGTCGAGGTCCAAAATGCAAATACCAGATTTCGTTGTGAGGTTGCGGAGATATTCAGCTTTTTGCTTAGATTTCATGGTCCATAATATTCTGTCCGCGACTGTACATACGTGGCACCATGAAATGAGGAAGTTTGCATGCAAGATGGGACAAGCTGGCGCTAGACAGCGGTAATTGGAGACCGCTGGGTTCTAGAAGCCTGCAGCGGACGTTAAACATAGGTTTACTTATGATGTTTACGTAAAACGGCAACGTGAGTGCACGTAAACAAACTCTGGCCTAATTTTGCGCCTCTCAGTCGGGTTGATTGGCGCACCCGTGCATCTCGCAGGCGACGGCGCAGACGGGCCGCCCGGGCACCTCCCTGCGGGCCCCTCCCCCTCCGACGGGCGGGGGCCGCCCAATGACCCGCGAGGGTCGCCCGCTGACTGGAATACGGCGACGACCCCAGACCCGCACTGCGGCCACCCGGCACGGCGTCGAGAGGGCGCTCACCACAGCCGCAGGAAGAACGGCACGTATGCACACGCGCAGCGTGATGTAGAGCAATTCGTTGGTCATCTTTTGTATGTATGTATGTATGTATGTATGTATGTATGTATGTATGTATGTATGTATGTATGTATGTATGTATGTATGTATGTATGTATGTATGTATGTGCACACACACACACACACACACACACACACATATAAATAAACGAGAAGAAAGGGGATTAACCGAGGGGCGCGATTTTTATTAGTCATATCATAAGAAGCCAACAAACACTGACACCAAGGACAACATGGGGTAATTACTTGTGCTTAATAAATGAAGTAAAGAAACGATAAATTAATGCTCACGTAAAGTGGATGATAAAACAACTTGCTGCAGGTGGGAACCGCGAACCCACAACCTTCGCATTTCGCGTGCGATGCTCTACCAATTGAGCTACCGCGGCGTCGTTTTCCCATCCACTTTCTTGGGTATTTATGTGTCCTAGTAGAACCCTGGGAGTGTTAGCCAGCGCCACCACTCACAGACCTTGGCGGCGGACGTGGAACGTCCTTTTTGCCGCAGGCGTCACGAGAATGTGATCTTTTTTTGGGTGAAGGCAACTGGTCAATAAACCGACATATGCTACCTGAAGGCATCAATGTTGCCGGATTCGAGACCCTCGTTCTGTAATAAACGAGAAGAAAGGGGGTTAACCGAGGGACCCGATATTTATTAGTCGTATAATGAGAAGCCAACAAACACTGACACCAAGGACAACATGGGGCAAATTGCATGTGCTTAATAAATGAAATAAAGTAACGATAAATCAATGGAAATTAAAGTGGATGATAAAACAACTTGCCGCAGGTGGGAACCGAACCCACAACCTTCGCATTTCGCGTGCGATGCTCTACCAATTGAGCTACCGCGGCGCCGTTTTCCCATCCACTTTCTTGGGTATTTATGTGTCTTAGTACATATATATATATATATATATATGTGTGTGTGTGTGTGTGTGTGTGTGTGTACCGGGATCGTAACCCTGCACCTCCACCAAATACAGCGCGGGGTGTTCGCCTAGCAGCACTAGTTCTAGGTTGTACCGGTAGGCTTAAACAGGCCGGGGCTATAGCGAAACGGGGAAGCAAGCGATTCTCGTCGTCGTCTCTTTCACCAGCACTATGGCCACTGCCCAGTGCCTTCAGTACAATATATATATGTAGTAGGTAAAGAGGAATTCTTCAGGTTACCTTTCAAACGTAAAGAAATTGAGTGGTCCTACAAGGTAAACAGATATTTAATTTCAGCAGTTTCGACCGGTTGACCGATGAATTTCTTCATATATATATATATATATGGGCATATATATATATATGAGAGTTAGACGTCCATCCACTCGTAGCAGTTGTTACAAAGGAAACCCATACGGGTTTAATCGAAAGAACAGCCTCGCACTTGAAGAAAAATTCGTCCTGGTCCGGGACCACCGCCACGCGGATGTCGTAGAACTCGGAGCGGACCCTCGCAGTGCGCCCGGGTAGCTATTGTCTTGCGTCTTGGTCGGCGCGTGGGAAGGGGCCTCCGACGACGTTCCCGCCGCAACTCCCCCACTCATAGCAGATCAGGTCCGCGTTGGTGGGTTCGGCAACAATAGTTGGTCCGCGGAACTCATTCAGTCACAACGGCGACGAGGCTAGAGCGTAACGGTGGCGTTCCTTGTAAGTTGACGCCGCCGTCGTCGTAACTGGCTGGCAACACTTGCACCTCAGCTGGGCCGTTCTTAACAACGCTAAACTCTATTGCGTGCGTGCAGGCCCGGCCGACGACTGCGGCACCCGCAATGGTGCAAGAGTTAGCAGAGTTCGGTCGACTGGGCGCGGCCTCTTCGGGCTGGCCGGACAAGCCGTGGCTCTCCAAGCCGCTCTTCCGCTTCCTGTACCACCAACGAGGTGACGTCAGACAGGTAAGCATGCGCGCTCGAAGAACGACAAAATAGCGCCGTGGCGTCGTCGCCCACTGACCGAAGATGCCGTGTGCGTGCCGAAGATGATTTCTAGGTGTCCCGCACTTCAACAGGGCACGTACAGTCAAAGCGTACAGGGGTTGCGACTCTGAATAGTGTCAAATTCCGCCATGATGGCTTTTTGAACCAATCAGAGGCGCCGTAGCATCTCCGTGGGCCAATCAAAGCTGAGAATAGGTTCGGCTTGTCAGGTCGAAATCCGGTCGTCGGTTTCACGTAAACGCTTGCACGTCGGGATGAACGAGCGTCGATGCGAGTTCGATGAACCTGCTAACAAGGGCCGTGGAACTGACTCGCCCATGCTCGCTTGGCAAGATGTATGTAAAACGCGGTACGGTCTGGCTGCGTCAGCTCAACTAAGCTCGTACGGAGTTCGCGAAAGGAAATCCCTCTGCCCGCGGTGACTGACAATTAAGCCACACGTATACGCAGGCGTTGGAGCTGGCGGGCCAGGAGCGGGCGACCGACTGCTGTGGATGGTGGTCGCTGCAGCGCGGCCGCTGTCTGCTCAGGCTGGGAATGCTGCGAGAGGCAGAGCACCAGTTCAGGAAGGCGGCGGAGGCCGGCGACCCCCAGCCCAGGGCGTTCCTGTGGCTCGCCAGGGTAACACGTCCTGCGACGCCTTGCTCTTTTTCGCGGTGTAACCAATCTTCCTCCCCCCCCCCCTACAGATCATCCTGCACAATGTCTCGAAGGCTTAAGGCTGCCGCCTTTGCCGAGCAAAAAAAAAAAGGCAGAACTAATTGATAACTGTACAATTATACGAATAGCCGAAACGCGTCATGTACGAGGCGGGTACTGCAGCTGGGCTCCTCTCTCGCACTTCGATAATGATGAGTTATTAGCATCCCTTATGAAATGGGGCGATGACAAATAGGCATCTTCCTTAAAATCTCTAAGCCCTATACCTTGTACAGTTACCTAAGTATGTAATTAACAGGTCCGGTTCTGTCTCTTCCGTGCTTTTATTTCCACCAGTACTCAGTATCTTGTTCATCTCGACTGCTGCCCTCCGGGCACGCTGCTCCATCTAGCGGTGACGCCGTAAAAACCTTTCGCGTGGCCTCCGAGATCGCACTCGTACGAAAGCGAAAATGCCGCTGTATGTCCACCGGCCTTTTCACCGCCGCGCACATGGCCGCGCCGCCGGCCGCTTTCTCCGCGAGCGTATACCGACGCTTGTACACGCATAAGCTGAAGAGTGGTTGCGATTTTTATTCGATGAAGCTTCGTCGTGCCCCGATGGCGCTAAAGGTGAACAGTGTGTGAAGTAAATTCACGCTACGTATGAATGGACACCGCGTGAAAAATGCAGATGATGAGCGCTGTACGGGCGCGGCATTGCGGAAGCATCGAGCGAAGATCTTATTACTCCTTTAGGGGTCAGCGACAGCCTGCGAGTGTACTCACGCTCGGGAATGCGTACGGACTGCCTGAGCGTGCGTGTTCTCGGGAAGAGCAGAAAGAACATATGGAAGGCCATGTTCGGAAGAAAGCAGCGCAGAAACTTCATACTGGAACCATAGGAGGCGTCCTCAGCGGTTAGGACTGTCTTAAAAAAGCGTAAGCTATTGAAGGGGCTTTAGTGTACGCAGCCGCGGGCTCTCCTCTCGCTCTTTCCTCTGGACCCGCTGTGCCATCTAGCGGTGCCGCCGCGAAGTCAGGTCGTTGCCTCCGAGATGCGCGACCCGCGCGAACGCCGATATTTAATCCGTCCTTCACGGCGGGCGTTCGTGGCGCAGCGCGTTAAAAGCGCCGGCCTGCTGTGCTTCAGGAACCCCTTGTGACGCGGGCTTTAATCTGCCCAGCAACGCAGAAATTTTGAAGGATTTTCTTTTGTTCATTGAAGATTCGCGGTGAACGAGGTTAGGCCCACATTTTTAGACTCACTACATTCGGTATCGGCCAAGATTCTCAGACTAGACTGCACCATCTTTGGGATCGCGGTTCATATGTTTGGTTGCATATTTAGGTAGCCGGAAAGAAAACTGGTCTGACAATGCCAAGAATGATATTCGCATTAAAAGAAAACCGGAGCCTGCAGGCGCTGGGCTGTGGAGGTCGCGTGCTAGGCTGTGACACTGTGAACATTACAGTCGCGTCCATAGCCTGAAGAGAGCGCTTTGAGCTGACGTCTCAACAGCGTGCCGGCCACGTATGCAGAAGGAGCACGTAAACACGCGCCAGCAGAATGGCTCCAAAACGTGCACTCAGCGTCGATGACACCCAGGCCCGAAAGGAGCGTCGCGCAGAACAGGGGTGTCTTCGCTACGCACCGAAACGTGGCACAAACCGCGAATGTGTATGCACAATGTATGGTATGGTATGGTAAAACTTTATTAATTAAAGTCCTGCAGATCGTGAGTCTTCACGAAGCGGGCCGCTCCCACGTGGGAACCGGAAGGCCGAGCCTCTCGGCCGCATCGTGGGCCTGCTGGACAGCCCAGAGTTGGTCAGCCAGAAGAGGGCTGCGGAGAACCGCCTCCCATCTGGCCGAGCTGTTAGCGATGATAGAGCGTGACCGAGCACACCGCCAGAGCATATGGTCTAACGTGGCTATATCTCGCGTACAATTTTATAATAATTGAATGAATTACGAACAGCCCCATAATTCAATGAAAGTTTAAAGGGACACTAAAGGGAAACAACAAAATCAGTTTAGACTAATAAAGCATTGTTTGAGAACCCCGCAGGCAGTCATTTCAAGAAACTAGTTTGAATATTAGACGAGAAAATGAAGGTCCAAGTATCAGTATTTGAATTTCGCGCCGAAACGCCAGCGCCGGTACGCCAGCGTGACGTCAGGGATTCCAAAGTTTGTTTTCGCATTTGGGCCGCGTTGGCTGCATAAAGGTTCCCGAAACTTGGCATGTTTAATATTTGGTTCCTTTAGAACACAATGTAGTCAATCTGTACCGCTATATATAATTAGTAGGCCCTAGAAAATGCCATCAAAATCCATGACGTCACAGCCCCCAGGTGCGTGAACTTAAGTAGGCGTCGCCACCCGTATTTCGTTCTTACGCTTTTTCTGGCTTACCAAACGTCTTATCGTTGTAAGAGTGGTGTTTTTGGTGTTGTAGAACGGTGATTTACTGATTCAGAAGAAATCACTTTTCACTTTAGTGTCCCTTTAACACTTCTGCCACGATGCGATGTGTCCCGTAAGGCAACGACAATGCGCAATCTTCTCAGAGATTCTGAGCAATGACGCACAACAACGCTTCAAGCAAACACGTCCCCCTCTGCGTTCTGTGGGCCACGCAGACAAACAGCAGTGGTGCACACAAGGTAACGTTTTATATCAACTCGCCATCTCTGGCTTTGTACTAAACGCTGAAATTACACATTCGCCACCAACACCACTGCTAATTATAGTCATTCAAAGCAGACAGCATACAAAGTTTCGCTTACATCGATTCCTACAATGCGTGGGATCCGCCATTTTTTTTACTTTGCCTAGTTGCACAGTTATTCAAGATTAATTAAGCTACTTCGCAAGTGTTAAATTTAGGGCAAAACTTAAAATGGGGAAAGTTGTAGAGTATCCAATGAAACATCTCATTCTGCAGCCTCTAGCGGGGATGAGAAGAGCGCTCCGCCGTCGCACACTTACTAGCCGAAACACAAAGCAGCGTCTGGGGAACGACGTAGACCGTGGACGGCGGGTTTCTCCCCACGTTGCGGGGAGCAGTCTCCCCAGCTCCGAGATTGGGGAAGGAGGTGCACGTGTCGCAGCAAGAGGCGCGCGCTCTAGAGACAGAGAAAGGGAGAGAGAGGTTTGACGGGAAAGGTCATTCTCTGCTTCCCCGCAGGGAGCACGGTTCAGCGCCCGAGCGAGGCGTGACAGGCAGCAGCGAGAGCGGCGGAAGCGCCCCCTCTCCGCGCGACCTTTCAGCTAGCGCGCGCGTAATCATCACGTGATGGCCGCGCGAGGAGGCCGTTTCTGAGATAACGGCATGCGCGCACATCCCCGCAGACATGGCAACACAAACAAACGACTGATAATTTACGCAAACGCACCGGCGCCCATCTCTTCGGGAGGTATTCCATAGAGAAAGGTATTCCGTTTGCGAGCGAGGTGACGTCACGCCGCCTGCAGCGCAGCTGCAGCTGCTGCGGGTACAGGTCGGGGATTCCCGCGAAACGCTTCAGATCGTGCACAACATGCCTCTCGAAATGCGACACGCGGCATGAAGAGAGTAAAGAGAGAAAGAAAAAAGCACACGCATACGCACATATCCAACGCAGTGTTGAAATCTAAATTTGAACTAAATTTATCTAAATTCTAAATATCTAAATTTAATCTAAATCTAAACTCAAACGCGAAGCTCGTTTGAGTTAGCGAGGTACACAGCTACAGCAGCGGCTGCAAATGGCACGAGCCCA
The DNA here is from genome assembly GCF_038994185.2 of Dermacentor albipictus. Classification (NCBI taxonomy): domain Eukaryota; kingdom Metazoa; phylum Arthropoda; class Arachnida; order Ixodida; family Ixodidae; genus Dermacentor; species Dermacentor albipictus. Next base: position 19,841,169 of record NC_091827.1, on the reverse strand, counting down.
GCCTCGTCGTCTGCAGTTGTTAGCCGTCTGCGTCACCAAGACAAAAGCGAAGCGTGGCGCTTGTCGAGGGAAGAATGTCGAGAGGTCAATGGGGGCGACAGATATGCAAATACCGTGTGAGTAAGCGTCGCGGCACGCGCGCGCGATAGATTTAAATGACGTCATTCGCCTTCCATTCAAACCTCCAGGCTTCAAGAAAAAGTGCCCTTGCATACCGGCAGCATTGATCACGCCAAGGGCACGCGCACGAACCGCATAAACCTTCGACGGTGACGGCTGGCAGCGCAAACGGGTCACTTGGAAGGGAATTTTCATTTGAACAGCGCTGATCCTTCCTGTCTTTGCGCGCCTCTCAGTCTTCATATATTTTCGCCGTTGAATATGCCGCGCCAACTTCGTAGGGGGAGGGCTTCACCGACCTTGCGAACGAAGTACCGGCCACCTCAACAGAACCCCCTCTCCTTCAGAATACCAGGAAAGGCCGAACGACGCACAAGAAGCTTTTAACGCGACTATGCGCGACTTAGTGCCACATACGCAGAGGCCGTCGCCTATGCAGGATCGCCGAGAGCAAAGCCACCCTCCGCGTCCGAGGCGTCTTGGTGCTGTTGACTCCTTCCTTTCATTCCCTCTCCCTCTTGTGCAGCGCGGTTGAGGTTTCCTCTACTGAGAGCAGTTACTGCGCTGCACTTTACCCCAATTCTTCCTCCACAAGAATCTCCTTCGACCGATTGATTCATTCGCAGACCTATCGCTTAACACGTGACGAGCGAAACTCTCTTCCGTGCAGGGAGAATGGTTTCCCTGTACACCAGAGCGCGTGCCGTTATGCTTCGTCGCATGCTTACCGTACCAGCGCCGATACCTTCAACCCCCTTGACCTTCCGTCCTAGCCATTCCTTCGAGTTCATGCTGGCCTTCTCGGTGCTTTCCGTGGCTCTGCTTCTGGCAAGTGAACAGTCGTTGCGGTGGGATCAACCTACCAAATACACAATAGCTTTCCGTTTCAGCCGTGCTTTAGGAACGACGCCTCCGTGGCGAGGAAGTGTGCGAGGAAAGGGAATGCAGGGGCGTGAATAAGGATAAGGGAAGGAGCGGGGAACATGGTGATTCGCTTGCGCTTGTATTTAGTGTTCCGGTTGAGGGACACCTGCCGCTTCGTGTACGGTTTTTTCTTTAACTCCTGGCGTATAACAGAAGTTTCTGACGGGGTCTGGTCGAGGCGTTTTGCAGCACCCGAAAGACTTTCATGACCGCCGAGTGTCAGTGAGCTTTAGTGCGCGACTCCATAAGCCCGCCAGACTTGTGCGTGTACTTAAGCCGTTCGTCAAATATGCAATAGCGTTTTCTTAAGGGAAACATTCTTGGCACCAATCGTCCACTTTGCGGATAGCTGTGGTCTGGGTAACTGTTTGTGGGAAGGAACTAGCTCCCGGCGGAAGGAGCATTCTTTAATGTAAGGGATATATGGTAATGATGGACACATTATTTGTATTTTTTTCCTCGGAGCCTAGCGTGATTGATTCCTTTTGTGTGGGAGGTGAAGAAACTGCCGAAGGTACTCCCTACGTGCCAGCGATGACTCAACAACAGCCCAGTTTCAGAGGAACAGAGCTCCAGCTGGGCGACATGCTCGGAACGGTGAGACGGAGCCTTTACAAGTTCAAGATAGTGTTGAGATTCGAAGTTTAGAACATCACCTACGTAGCAAGGTAGAATGATGTTTCCACAAGCCTTTTATGATTTCTCCGTGCAGTTACGTCGATGAAGCTGTTAGGCTTGGTTAGCGCGAGTTGATGGGTTAGTTCGCCCGACGTACGAAGGAAGCAGCGCAGGGAGACTCGCGCTAACCACCGTTGCGTTCTCCAGGGTAGAGTTCGACAGTTCGGGGAAAGGGTCCCTCTAAAGTCGCACACGCACACAAAAGAGGGCTGTAAACACTGCGGGGCTTCCGCCAGACCGGCAGACACTCGAGATGACCATGGCGAATTAGGAAGTCACGCTTCGTTTGGACGAGGAGGTCACCACTCGTACCGGACCCACTGGGCCCTTCCTGCCGGACTGCTCAGCCGCTGCCATGGCGATACTTTAACCCTCTGCTTTCCTATCTCCTTTGCTCCCACTATCCCCCCCCCCCCCTTCTGTTGACGCTGAGCCGTGCCCCCGCAAGGGCTGCAGAAAACAGCGTCAACCTTTCCTTATCCCTTCATGAACCACTTCTCTCTCGACGAGGCATGGTGGGCGAAAATCGTTTTTGCACGGCGCGCTAGATGCCAACCGTAACACCACTGAGCTACCGCAACGGAAGCCATTCAGATGAATTCAGATCCAGGAAATTCTTTCAGAGGGGTTAATTTCTTGGTCGTCAGGGATCAGCTGCATTTTGTTGATGCGATCGATTCCGTCAAGGTCCTTGCTTTTCCCGCGAGGAGGATATAGCAATAGATTGGTCTGACCTCGCGTCTCCTTCAGGGCACATGTGTTCGAGGTCTGCAGAGAGATTTTCACGTCGGTCAATGTCGAGCGATGCGACTTCGTGCAACAAAAACGCGTGCAACAGACTCCATTGAGAGATGTTCCGGAACACCTAACAGGGCCTGTCCCAGTAGGAGTGCTGCAAGATCGTGCATCTTCTAGCATCCTCCTAATACGTCCTCATCATCAGCCATCCCTTCTTTTTATTTCATTTTTCTTTTTCCCACATGACGGGTGGCACGCTAGAGCACGCCAACTCAGGTCGACCTCTCTCCCTTTCCTCGAGTACAATTTCTCTCTCTCTTGCTACAGGCTCGCGAACGCTCCGCTGGTCTGCTCAGTTGCTGCCATGACGACATTCTACCTTTCTCCCTCCCACATTCTATCTCCTTTACTCCCATCTCCCCCGCCCCACTGGCGCTGAACCGTGCTCCCGCAAGGGTTGCAGATAGCTTTAGTTTAGGGGACGCAAGCGGCTTGCGTACGCAAGAACTAGGGGCGACGGAACTGCGCAAGCGCAGACGTCTGAGTCAGCGCCTGCGCAGTACCGTCGCCCCTAGTTCTTGCGTACGCAAGCCGCTTGCGTCCCCTAAACTAAAACTATTCAGCTTTTCCTCCTTCCCCCAAACACTTCTCTCTCTCTCTCTCCGCGCCTCTTCTTGCGTGTCGCAGGCGCAGCTGCAGATGGATCAGCCGCTGGCCGCCGTGGAGGCGTACAGGCGCGGCTTGGACAAGTTCCCCAACGAGGCCGCCCTCGTGGCGCCCATGGCGCGCGTCTACGAGGTACGTACACATCGTGGCCGCCCTTGCGTTGCATGCACGGGGTGAGCGTGCGCTTTAGCTGCAGCGCGTGCGGCTCGCAGGGCCTGCACGACCTGCAGCGCTCGGCCAAGCTGTACCGGGAGCTGCTGTCGCAGGACTCAGTGCACGTGGAGGCCATCGCCTGCGTCGCCACGCACCACTTCTACGCGGACCAGCCGGAGATGGCGCTCAGGTTCTACAGGTACGCGGGTTCGCCGCTGGGGGCGCTGATGTGACTCGCGGACTCGGTCGTTATCACTTAACTCATCTTTTTTTATGTTAACAGCTGTACGAGTACTTGTCAAGATATCACTTGGATCCCAACTACTACAGTTGCCACTATACAACTGGTCAAAGTTCCAGTTGGACCCAACTGGGACCATTTGCTTCCAGTACCGCTGGTTCAAGTTCCAGTTGGATCCCAACTGGTATACCATTTGCTTCGAGCAGAACTGGTGTTGGTTCCAGTTGGGATCCCAACTGGAACCAGTTGCTGTTAATGTTAAGTTGGCTTGTAAATGGAACCAGTTTTATCCCAGTTGGTCTCTAACTGGGACCGGTTGGCCTGTAACTGGGACCAGTTGGTTTCCTACTGGAACCAGTCAGACCCAGTCAATGCCAGTTGGGATCAGTTGGAATCCAGTTGAATATTTTCACCTGGGTGCCGACGCGCATATAGCGACGGGTAGGAAGACGGAGGGTACAGGTAAAAGACAGACGAGTTTTTTTTTTTTTTTTGAAGAAGAAGAATGTAAATGGTAAAAACCAGGAGGCCTCAAAAAAAAAAAGAGAGAGAGAGGAAAGTCAACACGGCCTCAACTACATCTTTTCACGCTGTGGCGAACCAACAGCACTATCGCACCTTTTCGCCACCGCACAGCAGATTCGAAACGGAGACGCCCGTACGGCCGGCTTAATTCGTTGCCCTCAGTACGAGCAGAGTCCTTTAATATACCCTGGTATGAGCGAGAAGGTTGCGGGTGATTTTATGGGACGTACGCCGCAGAAAACAGTGGGACACCAGTGGGACGAGCCTGGAAGACAAACTTCGAGCACTCTTAAACAACGTTGGTCCCTCGGTCCGAACCAGGGAGTAAGAACTTTTCACCGTGGTCCGGACCACTCAGCGAAGGTGAGACTAAAATAAAATAAAAGGAAACAACATGACGAAAGACCGTCGTGGGACGTGGTGCTGATGGTGTGTGATGCAAATCGCAGCATTCTTGGCCATGGACATGCCTCGGTTGTGCGCTTGTCACGTGACAGGCTTGCTCCCAAGCCTGGATTCCAGTCGATGTCTCTAATGTCTCTAGGAGTCTCTAATTTTGTCCGAAGAAAGTTGTCGGCCAGAAGGAGAAACGGAACTCGATCTTTACTCATACTCAACGGCGGACACCGAGATGTCGCTAAAAATTTAAATTCGCACCCTAGGGTTCAGTCCGGCTTAACTGTGTTCACGTGCGCTTTGGTAAGCGTACGTATTTAGTCCGTTAAACCACCTGTGCACTCCGAGTCCATGACGTCATGCTACCTGGCCCAACTGCCATAGAGTCTAGTGGGGATGTTCCCAAGTGGGCCGCGCTATAATTTTGACGTCAGCGCTTTCGTCTCGCCTAGCTTGGCAATGGAAATTTCGGGCCTAGTAGCGTGACGTCATAAAGCAGAGGGCACAGGCAACCGGTCACTACGCAGGCGGACTGACCCAAAGCCAGCCTCAGCCCAACGCCCGCATGCACCGCGGGCCGACAAGCCTAAACCGTCTCGCAAAATAAGTGTTTCGCTTCGCTCACGAGGTACGCTGCCTCCATGCAGTGCTCGTCATCTGCACTGTCTTTCTCGGCAAGTTAATTTGAATTCACATCTAACATATGCAATGCGAAAGATGAAACCGCGCCGCCTTCTTCGCCGTCCCGTCCTTCGCGCTGCATATGTAAAATACTTTTCATCACTTTGCTCCACTTAACGAATGCATCTATTAACGCTTTAGCGAGCTGTGCCACGAATGTACTGGGTATGTGTCGCTCTTCACTTAACCTCTAGCTCGCCAACCTGTGTCACGTGGTGTGTGCCACTAAGAATGCGGAAAGCGAGGTTCCCTCGCTTTCCAGTCGCTCGGTCTATACATGCAGTGAGCAAACGAAGAAGCTATAACAAATGAACTGTACAGTGAACTTGGATGCAGCCAGCGCCTCTGGCGGTGGCGGCACGAAATACTGACTTTGTGCAAACCGCTGTTCGTTAGGAAGGCGAAGGTTAGGTTTGACATTGGCTGAGCTTGAAGGTCAGATTTACGGAACTAGGCGTTTTCTAGGTTTTGTACCTGGAACAGTAGAGCTATCGCTCTCAAAACTTCGTAGCGCAACCAGCCGCCCCGTTTTAGAGGGGACGCTCATAGCGTCCATCCATCCACCCACCCGGCGGCGGAAAAGAGGAGTCCCACTGCAGTACACGCCTCATACATATACCTCGTTTTGACGGTGTGCAATACGCTGTGTCGCTATATTGATTCAGTGCTAATGCATTAGCGTCAGCAGTCATCGTGGTATGGGTTCTGCCGCAATCCCCCTCCCCCCTTTTATCCCCCGTTGTGTTTCGTCTCATTTGCACTGGTCTTCCAGAATGTGAACTATGCACCACATATCTCCACCAACCAAATGAAGCCGAATCAGCTCGTACCGTGTCCAGAAAAATTCATCTCGGTTCAAGGTTCGAACCCTGCCAAGCCGTCATTCCATGGCAGTAGCTCGATCTATATACACATGCATTGAGATAACGAAGAGGCTTTAACAAATGGCAGGCTAAAGGCCAATGAGCCAGCAATTCGAATCGCATTACTTCTCTATTGTTTCGCCATTCACAGGCAGCCGCTAGCGTTCTGCTGCGCACGCTGAGACAGATGTGACGTCAATGAACCGCACATGGCCCCTGTTCGAAACACGCAGACGCCTGCTGCAGCTGGGCATGCCGACGGCCGAGCTGTACAACAACCTGGCTCTGTGCTGCTTCTACGCGCAGCAATACGACATGGCGCTCACGTGCTTCGACCGGGCGCTGGCCCTGGCCGAGGACCAGCTGCTCGCCGACGTCTGGTACAACCTGGGGCTCGTCGCACTGGTCAGTACGTCGCAAGCACATGCGCCTTCCCTCCCGAGATCATCCGTATACCATGCACAAGCGCCGGCACCTAAGATTAGCAAAGCTGTAAGAAAAAGAAAGAGACAAACAGACAGAAAGACACACACACAGACGTACATACACACAGACAGACAGACGTACAGACAGACAGACGTACATACACACAGACGGACGGACGGACATACAGACGTACGTACAGACAGACGGACAGACGTACGTACATACAGACGGACAGACGTACACACACACAGACGGACGGACGTACATACAGACGTACAGACAGACAGACTCACGGTGCAATATACGATTGTAAGAAATGCGATGTTAAGTTGCAAGAGGTCTGAAGACCGAACGCGGTAGGTTTTAAAGTCTATCTGGCAACGCGTCTTTTAAACCCGCCGTGGTTGCTTGATGATGGCTACAGAATCCCGGCCACGCCGGCAGCATTTCGTTAGGCGCGAAATTTGCGAAAACACCCGGGTACTTACATTTCGGTGCACGTTATTAAAGAACGCCAGGCGGTCCAAATCTCCGGAGGCCCACACTATACGGCGTGCCTCATTATCAGATCGCGGTTTTGGCACGTAAAACTCCATAATTTAATTTTTTAACCGTGTCTTTTAAAGCGTTCATTATTTACTTTTCAGTAGCTTGCCTAACGTTAGCTGGAACGTTAACTTCAGTTCTATAATTCAAGGATAACCTCGATTGTGTAACACACACACACACACACACACACACACACACACACACACACACACACACACACACACTTAGGGGAAAAAGCTGTCGAACATCGATTCTTATATATGCAAGATTTTTTACTCTTTTTTAAGGGCAGCTAAATTAACTGTAAACCAATTTGCACATCTAAGAGTGCTTTCTGTATAACTCGCACCAATTCGGATGTTGAGTTATATATAGACCAATCTGCACCCTTAAGACATCTCAAGCATGTAAATAGATTTACATGCGTTGAAAAGATAGTAACCATAGGTGATTGGAAACATGAGCAACAACGCACTTTATATACACCAGAACACCGTGAATTCAAAGGGCGCCGCCATATTGATGAGCGCCGGTCGCGCCATCTATCCCAAGCGCCGCGAAGTAGCAGGCCTGGGCTGCCACGCCGGGAGATGCGACCAGGCGCGAAAGCGAAACTTGGGCTTTTTAGCTGGGCGGAAGGCGTGTTTCGCGTTTTTTCTAACCTGTCATTTTCGCTGTCTGGATTCAATCAAACTTCAAGACCTCATGCAAGTCCGCAATGGCCACACTGCGTGCTGTGCAGACTGCAGAAGCGAATACATCGGGTAGGTACGCTATTACGTTTGTACAAACCGCGCGCTATATGCTAGAGTACGTGTGAGCTTTTTGGCACGTAACCTGTGAAGGAATTTACAGCACTGTGTTGGTGCCATATATTATGAAAGCACGCAGAACACTGTCATCTGCACTTTCAGTTTGGTCTTGTTTGTCATGGTCTCTACTGAGTTGGCCGCGTTTGGCAACCAACTGGCGAGTTCGTTTGACTGCCTGGTTAGCAGACGCCTGCCCTTCACCACCTGCACATTGAAAACAAAATAGATGTTATAGTAAGAAGGGCTGTAGTTCTTTCCCATGCCATCACTGTTGCGAAGATATAAAGTCCTCTCAAAATGAAATAGAAAATACACCAGGCCAATTGTATCCTGCAACCACTTAAGAGTACAACATTCAGAACAAAAGCGTACAGCACTCGAACAAGCAGCATATGATGCTAAACCTGCACTCATTGGAAAATGAGGTACTACAGTAGTTATAATGTTCAACTACATGTGCATTCAGAGCCCGTATAACAAGGCGAGCATGACAGATGCAGGTGTTGTACAGTTGCACAAACCATGACAGGGCACGTAAAATTACCATCCCTACTTAAAGCTGCATCATCAGGACCCCTTTGGTAAGACAACAACCGCACCTGCATTCCAAGAAATTAGCCCCACCAACTGCAGCTACCTGGTACCAGACCTGTTTCGCTTGTGCGAGGCCATCGGATTGTTGGCGCTCCCTTAGAAAAGAAAACAGTAAAAAAAAAACTAGTGAGAACGATCAAAATTTTGTTACAAAATACAAGAATAATTAAGCACCTTATTTTCCTCGCCATATGAAGGGAAATATTTTGCGCTTTGCCCCGCATAACAGCCCGCACGCAGTTTAAAGCTCAGGAGGCTCAAATGAATTCGTTACGAATGACACCTGCAACACCAGCTCGTAAAGGTAGGTGCGCTGCAAGAACACCTTCGGCGACGAGTAGTCGTCGTTTACGTTTTTGTGGACGCATGTTACGTGACGAGCAGACTTCGGTTTACTTTCATTAGCAATAACGCTCACCAGCAAGGCCTACAACTTGTCGTTCACGCTTAATGGTCATTCCGTGCACCAGCTGCAAGTATCGCTAACCGCAAACTCAACTGTTCCGCTTGACCGTCGGGAGCTCTGCCTGAATGAAAACACGAAAAGGCTTGCCTTTTTGTTATAGTCAAGGCGAAGCACCGGCGCGGGATTCTGCTCTGTAGGCTTGTTGCCCAGAAAGTGCTCGGAGCAAACCTGCGTGTTACACGTATTACGTTCGTAGGGCGCAAAGTTGAACGTGGCACCAAAATATACACAGATCGAATACTCACTCGTGCATTTTCACTGGGTTGGTAGTTCTTCCTATTCACTGCAGCTATGCACCGGTGGCGCAGCTTGGCATTCTTCGTTGCGGATGGAAATCGGCGCAGGCTGAAAACACCGCACCGGCACGATTTCCTACGTGTGTTGTGCTCTTCGCAAACAGCGCTAAGCGACCTGCTCCTTTTCCGCTGGTTGTTTTGGCATCCAAACACGACGCAATGATGCCCAGATGACTTCTTCTACTATGGATCCGTGTGAACGGGCACATTTCCGCACTTTGGAGCCCTAGAGCTTGCGCTTGCCATGTCTACTAGTCGCCAGCGAACACACTTTGGCAGCCCAGTACAAAACGGCGCCGGTCGACCGGGCAACCCGGGTGCGAGACTAGCGTGTTCTGGTCTATAGGAGCACCCGAGGTATATAAAAGCATGTAAAAGGAGAATTCATTTTGCTCGGCAACCACAGAACCAAATTTGACGAGGTTTGTTGCATTTAAAAGAAAAACTTAAAATCTAGTGACTGTTCGTTCCGAATTTTTGAGTTACGTTGTCAATGTTTTATTAAAGATTGGCAAAAATAAATAAAATTTCGAAAACGAAACTATCAAGTTTACAACTCTGTAACCCAACAAGGAAAAATGATAATACAATTCTAATAGTACATCTAAATCGGACAAAATTGATATGTTACATATGAATATAAATAATATAGTAATATGAAAATACATTTTTTAAAGAACCGGTTCTTTAAAAAATGTATTTCCATATTTCCAACAAATTCACGTAATATGTAAAATTACATGTCAAATTTGTCCGCTTTGAATGATCGAATGGATGCCGTTTACAGAACCACGATATCTGTTCTTGGTGCAGAGCTATGAATTTGTAAACTTGGTGCTTCTATCTTTTCAAACGGTCGAATATTTGAAAATCTTTTTAACAAAATTCAAGCCATAAATCGAAATTCCGCTCCCGACGGTCACTATAATTCAACTTTCTCTCTCAAGTGCAACAAGTTTCATGAAAATCGGCATCCGAAGACACCCGGAAATTGTTGATATCTTTGCCTTCCTCGACTAAACCTGGGGGGGAGGAGGGTGACAGAAGACCTATGGGCCCCGGGTGCCAGACGACCTAGCTACGCCACTGGTGCTCACCTGAAAGTAACACGAATAAGCTGCAAAGAAAATGGCTGCTCTGCACTGACGATCGTGACAATACACATGGACAAGACGTGACTAGAAAAAAACGAAAAAAAAACGCCAAATGGCGCAGTCGTCCTTGTTTAGCGTCATACAAGATTGGCATGCTCGCTGTCAGCGCACTTAACAGGTGTTCGTAGTGCCCTGTAGCGCACAAACATCGTCCGCGTGACAGAAAAAGGACACCGTGGATGCATACAGGTGGCTATGGTGGAGACTATGCACTTTATGACGACCTTGTTCCGCACTGATGTTTTTTAGTTTCATGGCGCGAAGCGAACGAGGTTCCGAGCAGGAGGCAGACTATGTATATTAGGGGCCAGTATGTATACATACGGACCAAACTGCCTTACGCAATGTGACGCCAAGTACGCACCTGTGGGACACGAAGACGATGACATGACACCTTTTATCGTTCCATCTGTGCTCCGTGTTCCTCCTTACGTCTTCCACGTACCCCGGCACATCGTGTCAACAGGAACTGCAGTCGCTGCATGGCTGAACACTCTTGAAAAAAATGGCGATCTACGTCCGCGTCTCGCGCCAACTAACCGCATTTCTTGGCGTAATGGTTCTGCGGAAACCCGCAAGGTGGAGAGAAGCAAATAATTGGTATACGAACGGCTGGATGTCCGATTTCCCTTTATTGTTTGCTTCTCTCCACCTAGCGGGTTTCCGCGGAACCACTACGTCAAATCCTTGCCTCTGCTTCGAGTAGTCGACAAATTCGACTTCGCCCCATGTCGCCCCGCCGACTGCTAGCCGCCTGGTTATCTCGGATGGTGGAGCGGCTGCCCCGGAAAAGCGGTGGTCCCGCGTTCGTCCCGGACCAGGACGAATTTTTGTTCAGCTGCGATGCTTCTCTTTCGAGGAACCCGTGTGGGTTTCCTTTATGCAATTGCTACGAACGGGTGGATGTCTGTTTCCCTTTATTATTAACCACATTTCTTGGACAGAGATGGTGGGTACAGTTACGCCGAGGTGCCGATTCCTTATACACAGGCGCAGCTGGATTGCGCTTTCAATATCATACTCTGCCCCCTCCTCCCCGACCCCTAACACTTCCTTGCTGTTTTCCCTCCGCCATTATATGCTAAAAATACGAGGGTTTTACGCACCAAAACCACTATTTGATTATGAATTTTGACACCCAGTGTCCTATAATGTGCGACCTAATCTAAGTGCACGAGGGTCTCTGCATTTCGCCTTTACCAAAATGCAGCTACAGCCGCAGCTAGCCGATCCTGCGACCTCAGCAGCACTCTTTATTCTATGGCACAATGCCGTAGCTTTCTCTTAGGCCGAAGCCACTGAGCTGTCGCGGCGAGTTGCCCTGTCGAGGTGGGCTACTGTTGGCAATTTAGCCAGACGTATATATATGTATGTGTCTTCACGGCCTCGGACACGGTACTGCAGTTACTGAGGGAAGTGGAATCAGCAGAAATGTTCACATTACAATTAGGCCACATCCTCTCACAGAGCTCCGGAGACAAGACGTTGGCGACCCGCGCCTTTCGCCTGGCACTGGTCTATGACAACTGCCACGCGGAGTCGTACAACAACCTTGGCGTCCTCGAGCTCACCAGCGGCAACGTTGACCAGGTGATGTGCATGCGGCATGGCGCTGTTGGGCGCTCCAAGCTTAAACCCTATATCCCGGTACTCGTTGCTCGCAGGCGGCATCCTACTTCGTCACGGCCGGCGAAATGGCACCGGAACTGTGCGAGGCTCAATACAACCGCGCGCTCGTGCTTGAACAGGTGAGCAAATGCGATTCACGCAAGAGTGGCAACAAGCATCACAGACTGTCCTGTGGGTCGCCCCAGCACCGTACAGCGACCGAAGCTGTGCCTTCGCGGGTCAGCACAACAGGACACTAAAGCGAGCCTAATACCAAGGGGGGGATGAGAGGTGTATAAAGTGCAGTGGCTCTAAGGAGGGTATTCCTTCGGTGTCCACCTAGTGGGCATGTCCATTTCGTCCGCTGCCGAAATTCTGATTGGCTGCTGGCGCCCATTTCTTTCTGACATGTACCACAGCCCAGCCGATCAAAACTTCAGCAGCAGACGAAATGGACATCTCCACTGCATGGACATTGACGGACGGTACTGTTGACCTTAACTCTTGCAGATGGGAGACCTCCAAGGCTGTGCTCGTGCTGCAAGCAAGTGCAGCCAGCACGCATCCAGTGCAGATCTCCTACAGAAGGTGCAGGCGTTTTTCCAGAGCCACTGAGAGAGACCGGCAAGCCGCCACTGCATTTTTATTGGGCAAATAAATTACCTTGTTCTAGTGTGGCAAGCACAATAAAGAAAATACAGTGTCCCACCCAACACTCGGGTAATAACAACAACAACGAGGGAAAAGAAAAATCACAAATGAATGCCCGCCTGCCGGTCCTGCCGTCCACAGGCACTGGTCTATGTACACGTCTTTTGCTGCAATGGCAAGGCGCTGCTCGTCCCGTTGGTCGAAGACTCGGGGACCATTTCATTACACGTCGCTGTAGTCCAGACAGAGTGGGCCTCTTAAATGAGGACAGCCTCCCCCAAGTAATAGCGTAGTCTCAGCAGAAGTCGGGTCCGTGCCTGCGGGCCTGCCTCTGGGGCCCGACTTTCTACAGGCTCAGCTGTGGGCCAAGTGAAGGGATCTGGAGGCACAGAATCACAGGGGGCCTTTTTAAATTCTGGCTTTCCGACGTTGCCACAGAGTGATGACCAGTTCGTTTTGCCAATGCCTCTTGGCTCCTTTTGCTCGGCCTGTCACTTCATTCCAGCTCAAATTACCAGGGCCTGACTTGCGTACCACTATCTTTGCTTTCAGGAACAAAAGTACACATCAGCAGAGCTTGACCATCCGTCCCGTGGCGATGGCGGGGGCTACCTGCTGTTGTGGTTGACCACCAATTGCGGCTGCCTGTGCGTCTTCGGGGGCAGCTGAGGGGTACTTGAGGGTGGCGGCCTGAGTGGAGGCGGGGACAGGGCAGTTGGCATGTCTCGGCGAGGCAACGGCCCTGGCACCAGCAGTGCTGCCAGGTCCCCATTGTGGGCAGAGTTTCGGCGAGACAAAGTCCGCTGTGGCTGGTGCTGGTCCAGCGGCATGGTACGGGGCGGTGTCCTCGGCAGGGTCCAGCCGCCGTCCCGCCTCGGGGGAAGAGGTGGTGGCGGCGGAGACACGTCCCTCTGTGGTGGGCCATCACGTGGAGGTAACAGTGGTGGGGCCTGGTCAGGAACATCGGAGAAGAAGGCTGTTCCTGTAGGTGATGAAGGGTCGCACGAAGAAGTGGAAGAGTCGCGCTTCTTGCGTGGAGGCAGCGGTGGGGGCAGCGGTGGTGGCGGCAGCAGGGGTGGCAAGTTGGATGGCGGGGGTGGCGGAGGTGGGTGGGACGGCGGCACAGACGGTGTTGTTGCAGGTGACAAGGCTGTAAAAAGAATTGTGAATCTCGGTTGAGTGGCCTAATAATAATAATTTAAACTTGATAATTATTGAAGGTTTGAAAGCATTCACCCAGCCAAAAGCATATTCCTTTATCAATGTAGAAATACTTCAGTACTATGAATTTCACAACACCAAATTTGTCAAAATAATGAGCAATATTTTATCCCTTCTCCTTTATTAGTGGCACCTCAACAACAAGTTAGCAACCCGAAATGTATGAAGCGTGTAGCAAGAAAGTGGTGCAGTCCTGGTGGCGAGCTATGATGTCTCATGTGCTAGCTGTAGCAGTCAATGGCAAGCAAGAGCAGAACACATGCTGTACGTGAATCCCCCTTTGCAAACTTTTGCAAAATATATGCAAATAGTTGCTACAGCTGTGTTATCAAAAGTCCTTGATTCTTGTTACTGTGGGGACTGCAAGACAGAGTGAATGCCGGCACCGCAATTTACGTTCAGCGGGTGCTTGCTTGACGATGCCTAGTTGCTTACAACTGTATCTGGTTAGGCACTGGTCTTGGTGTTGAGATCTGCTATAAGCTAATTAGAGGTTCACTGTTTTTGCCATTAGATTTGTTAAGTTTTGATAACACAGCTAAAATGCATCATTGTCAGCAAAAAATATGTCTCAATACATGGTTCTGCATCCATTGGCTAAATATCGGAACCTTTAAAGCTGCGGCACTGAAGTTGTGGACAGAAAAGTTAATTGCATAGAGAACTGCTATGACGCTCTTTGCCAGAATACACACCAGAATGGTAGGATGCACTTTAGCTAACAAGTGAGTTTGGAACTTAACCTCCTCTAACATTACATGACCTAGCTACTGGTGCAGCTGTCACAGAGGGTACCTTGACTAGAGAATACCACAACACAGCAGATGGACAGCCTCGGCGAAAATGAGTCATTATGAGGCTTTGCTCATTGCATGCGAGTGTCGCAGTTGCTGGTCATCATCTACTACAGTTACCGTATTTACTCGCATAATGATCGCACTCGCGTAATGATCGCACCCCTGAATTTTGTCGTCAAAATTCAATTTTTTATATTTCCCGTGTAATGATCGCACCCCGAACTTGCCGCAGCGATATGTGGTGTTCCAAGTCTAGCTAACAATGATCGCGCTTACCATCTGTCGAATGCTACGCGAACGACTCGCCTGCACGCACCAAACATTCTTAAGTGGATGCCTCATTTCATTACTTTCATCACTTTCCGCAATTCCATGACAAAAAGAGGTACTACCAAACCTGTCTTTATTATGGGTAGGCTTTATAATAGTTGTGGTCAACAAAAACAAAAGAGGCGCGTTTCGATTCTTTTCATCAGCACTTGTGAGCACACAACAAATCGCGCGCGGCAATGATAATAGCCACGTTTACACCGATACGTTAAAAGTGTACCCTATTCATACGCCAACGCTTGTAACACAGCTAAGATATTCGCCCACCCTTAGCGGAAACGTGCCGTGTTAGGACAGTAGTGAAACCGGTGCCGCAGATTCCGCAGCACACCGGCCATGCGTTTCTGTCACTGGCAGCTAAGTGCGCCCATCTGTTTCTGTCCCCTCAAAGTGGACATGGCTACGTTATTGCCGCAAACTTGCCGATGTTAACGATATTATTCATCACTGATACGGAAGAAACTGTTTCAATGCACGTAATGTACTCACGAGAAGAAAAAAAAATCGCGTTCGGCGCGTTCGGCTTGCTCCGCCGGCCGCCATGTTTGTTTTGGTGTCCCGCACCTGCATCCCGCAGCAAACGCGGGACAAAAAAATTTTTTTTCGTGGGAAATTTAACCCGCGTAATGATCGCACCCCTGAATTTGCGTCAATTTTTCTGGCGAAAAAAGTGCGATCATTACGCAAGTAAATACGGTATATACCACACACAAAGTACATTACTATATATGGCTGATTCAGGTGTCGTATATTGGGGCACTTGGTCTGTGTGTGGATGAAATGTCAGTTTGCACACAGGTAGGAAAGAGTGCAGCTATGAAAGTGTGCTCAACAGAGGCACACTCATTAGCTAAATCTATTCATGATGCTGTCCCTGCAGTCAGTAGTTGATGCTCATGCATGACGCAGGCGAAGACCAATCAGGGAGTGCTCCTCTCCTCCACGACCGCCGTTGCTCCTCCCCCCTCACTATTAGACAAGATACGCGCGCTTGCACAAAAAACTGCTGGGTCTTACCGTCTCGTGAAAGCCTCCGAATTTGACAAAGCTTTGTGTAAAAGCTTCCTAGACTCGCTGCTCAAATCAGTCCACGTCTCGTGCATGTGCAAGTGATTTTCAATCACAGTCACGAGAGAACGAGGTCAAACCCTGTATGAATTAAGTAAACCTTGCATACATGCAGGTGAGAGCACACGTATTGTGTGGTAAAATCTTTATACCTGCACAGACTTGCAATGGACCTTAGAGGGACAATGGCACTGTAGCAACCATTGTCTTCTCAAAGTTTATACTGCTTTTCACGTAAACTTAGGTATTCCTGTGAAAGCTCCAGCAACAATTGAAGATTCCATATAGAAATCCTTGCAGGCTTTTAAGGAACCACTCGAGGCTGACACTGTTATGTATGCCTAATAAGAGCTTATATATTTTTCGTCGATGGACAGTACATGTGTGTTAATATCCTTGTATGTGGCCCATGCAGCCTTAGTACAGAGAACAAGTTTGGAGGAAGGTGATGCAAAAACGAAAGATTTTTTGTGGTAGATGTACATGTGATGTTGCATAATATTTGTTCCAACCATTACAACCTCCAACCATATCAGCTTGGATGCGAGCAAGTTATTGTGCCACCATTTCCTATTAACACGGTGGGAATATGGACATTCCTGTGTACTTCCGTAGTGTAATGAAAGGACCAGCGACAATGGACAGTCTAGTCCTGTGGTTCCACCGTCTCTCGTCTTTGTTGCGCTGAAGTAAATTAAAGGGCAGGTGCCAGGAATGCACCATAAGCGAAAACGAAAAATGCAGTGCATGCACAACAACGGTGAGCGTGCACTCACCAGCACCAATCAGAACGGGTGCAAACACACTGGAGTCGCTGTGCTGGATGTAGGGGGGGGTCAGCGGGGTGGAGGGGCTGGTCGGAGGCGTGGCATCCTCCCCTTCGGAGGCAGGGGGTGCGCCTCCCCAGCTGGGCAGCACCTGGTGGCTGCCTGCCGATCGTGTCAACCGTGGCTTGATTCCCGGTGACTTGAGTGGCACGTCAGGCCACTTGCGTGGCTGCAAGGAGAGTCAGGCGTACCAATCATACAATGGTAGCGAAAGCCAGGAGTGGCCTGTTCCAAATGGCTTTAACTTAGAGAAGTAGAGCAAGAAGGAAAAATGAGACGAAGGCTAGAGACTAAGTCAGTGAAATGGCAACACCTCACTTCTAGGCCTGGTAAATATGTTTTCTCACTTTACACGTTCCAGCACTTGGAGATCAGGGGATGACAAAATCCTCTTTAGTGGATCATAGGTTGCAAGCATGACTGAAGCACTGGCTTCTAGCAGTAGATAGCACAGCTCTTGAGTCAAGTTAACTGGTGGACTTGCCAAAAAATGGCAGCTACCCTTCACTTCGTAGCATCTCATTGGCCTTCTTTCAAGGGTTCCATCCATGTGTTCTACTCAAGCCCCCCTTTTTTTTTGAAGGCTTCAAAGCCAGACACCACAGGTCCCCTACAGAAGTGGGGACTTTGCCTAGTAGGCAACTTAGGGACTCCATAGCTTCATGGCATAGGTGCACCCATGTTTGATGCGGGCACATTTACGTTTGGACAGCTGAAAAGATAACCTGCCGATGGTGGGCGCCAAACCAAGATGTTCCACATTACACATGCGATGCTCTACCAACTGAGCTACAGCAGTGGCTATCCTCCCATCCACTTTCTGAAGTGTTAGAGTACGAGTAATAGATCCAGCCCTGGAAGTGCTAGCCAGAATTACTCATGGCCGTGGTGGCAGATACTTAAATGTAGTGTCATGTAGCACTACATGAATTTAGGAGCAAGCAGCTGGTAAATAGACACAGATCATCTTATGCTACCTGAAGGCATCAAGGCTGGAGGGAACACAGACGCAATCATCGAAGTGTTCATGCTGTCTGTTCAGGCCATAACCACAACTAGCATTACGACAAAGATGCGCAGCTGTAAAGATAAAAATGTGCACCTGCATTCATAACTCAGGAGTGTAGTTCTGTTTTGCAATGATCACAAATACAGTGCAATTGTCAAGAGGGTATATGGACAACATGATGCCAATTTGGCCTGACCTGAAATGCCACAGCTCTACAAGGCCCTGGATGTTGCCACTTCACCATGCTTTTAGAAATGACAGGACACTCACAAATTTGGGAGGCTGCTTGCACCCTCTGGGCTCTATCTCCAGTGACTTGCTGTACAGGTAGTCGGTGAACTCCTTCTCCGTCATATCTTCCTGCGGGTTTAGGTTCTCCAGGAATTGCTGACACATGGGAGAAAAACGGAGGTCATTGCCCATTCCATCCCTAGTGTGCATTCGCACACATTCTGTTGTGAAGCATTTTTGCACCATAAAGATTTGACCCAGAAATTCGAGCTTTGTTTTTTAGACAGGTACCATATTTATTCAAATGCAGGCCGGCCTCAACTCTAGGCCGACTCCCAAATTTGGATGATCAGAAAAATTTAAGAACTTTCCTTGAATGTCATCTCCAAAAAAGAAAAGCCACATGAGTGCAAAAAGAACATGCACATTGCATTTCCGCTATGCCCGCATTACGAGATCGGCCAGAATTTCATCCCATTCTGCCGCAACGCAAACTGAAGTACAGTTGTTGAAGGCATGTCGAAGTCGGCATGTGTCTAAACTTGTTCCAAGCGATGCTTCAAAAGTTTGCCACCGCCTCCACCTTTGCCTGTAAGATCTCTGTCGTTACGGACATTCACGTTTCTCACTGTGTCCCAATCAGCAATGCCTTCTTCCATCTTGTGACGTTTACCTTTCCACAGTCTTTAGAATTTAAAAGCTCAACAAGATGTTCATGCTGTGCAATTTCTTGCAGCCTTTCCTGGTGGGGCTTTCTTTGTGAGGAATGCAATAAACGCAAAAGGAAATAACATGTACTGTCAGTTGAGCGCACGTGGATCCTTTAGCACAGCAATATTGCAGTTGGATTAAAAGTTGCCTTTCTTTATTTTTCAAGCTGTACAATCACGTCAACAACACTAATGTGGCAACCTATAGGTTATGTTCCCACGATTCCTTCCCTGCATTAGAAGCATACAAGTGTTGTCAGGCTGCACTTTTACACTGTATTACTATGCTGCCTCCTTCAATAAGCAGCAGTTAGCCTCTGCCTCCTACGACTGTCACATGTAATAAGCAAGTGCATAGACACACACAGTCTATGCACTCTGTTCAACAGCCATGCATACCCGTATCTCTGGCTGGACAGTGAGGCAGTACGGCTGGTTCTGATACTGCTGGATTTCGCCGGTGATCTCGGCCACCTTGCGGCGCTTGCTGAAGTTGATGAGACCCTCGTGGTTGGGAAGGAAGTCCAGGTTGCCTTCCTCAATGTGCAGAATATTTGTCAGGTACATGCCTGCAAAAATAATAAAAAAAAAAAAAAATCAGTGGCGATTTAGCATTGAATGCAAGATAAATGCGTTGGCATTTGTCTTGCATATTAGGCACAAATGCGTTGCATCTCTCCATGTAGGTCATTTTCATTTCTGATGCTACACGAACAGAGCAAGGCAGCTTTTTTCGCCACATCTGTGTATGTACACATATGCATACCTCCACCGTGGGACCGGCTTTGCATACACTTCTTCCCGGGCTTTGACAATTCTAATGCTAATGCCTTAAGAGCATTCTTGAAAGTGTTTCAAAGAAACGGGCATGGAACAAGGCATCTCTGTGGACTCAGAGATATCCATGTGCTGGCGTGCACAAATGGTGGATGCCGTGGCCGATCTATGAATGGTAGAAACACTGGAAAAGGGGTTTGTTTGGGTTTTCGCAGAACAGAATTACGTTTTCCCATATATTCAAATTACAATGCGATGCTATCATGTCAGTAGGTTGTGTGCAAGTCGTACTTAACGATTTTTCTACGTATTATAGCTTGAGAAATACAATTAGTTCATTGACTTCCTTGCGCCACAAATGGGGGGCCTGGGTAAGGGTGGTTCGAAAATCTATTTGCCGAAACGATGTCCGATGCTGGACGCCGATGCAGACACCGGACTTACCCAATTTTTTTTTGTGACACGGGGTCCTTAACGCTACCGCGTTAAAACAGATGGTTACAAAATACAGCCCCAGGCTGCCTAACTGACACGAGCGGGAAAACACTACAGAATGCACAACACTGCCGACACCCTGTACTATTCCTGGTACATCGAGTAAATGTCACAAAGTGCAGAATGACCCACTGAGGAAGCCAGTCTTACCGAGGAAGGGCACACAGGGTGGGTTAATGGATCGCAGCTTCTCCTGGTACTTGCGGCAGTGGTCGGAATACAGGTCGAATGCCTCATCCAGTGCCTTCTTCAGGTTGCACTTGATACTCTGCACCAACCAGCACAGCAAAATGAAGTCTACCTCTAAAGGATTTCCATACAGCACTCGAAGTGATCAGCGAGAGCGGACACGTCTACTAGATGAGAAGTGACGAGCCACACGTGAACACCGACCAGGAAGGTTACCACCCCTGGAAGCACCTAATTTTTTCAGTACATTTTACACACATGGCATAAAAGGGGTCTTGCACTTTCATAAACAGACAGAAACCTACCCAGAGAGTGTTCTGGAGGTTATCCCCCAATATGTAGCATATGAGAGCAGTACACACAAAAAGGCCCGCAAAAGGAGAAGCTCGTAATCAGCCAGCGATGCATGGAGGGCTTCCGTCGACACCTCGTCATCTCCCAACGTTCCCTAACCTCGTCTTTACTACAACCCTTATAGTTGCGACTTCCAACATATACAAACTACATAAAAACTGAAAAAGCTGTGTTCACTGTGAGGTCATCAAGCCAAACATAAATTATAGTTGATGCTGTGCTAAAGTGAAAACTGAGAATACAATCTTATGTTCTAAACAACAGTGCAGATAGTGTATGTGATGTTTGAAGGAATCTAAAGAAATGATGCAGTGCAACATAGACAGGGAGAAGAAGAGACAATGAGTGGTGCAACGAAAGCTGATGCAGCTGTAAACAACACCAGAAGGCGCTACAGTCGCTGCTTCAACTTGTAGTCAATTAAAAAGCAGAGAGCAACACTACTTATGGCCAAGGCAACACAATGACTTCTTCAGTGCTTAGATACACTTCAAGCGCAAACATGTTTTGCGGAGTAACAAGCAACTTCTTTCAACCTTATAACAAGCACCGGGAAATATACTTCCTACCACTGCCTCCTTTCCGCACTGCTGAGCTTGAAGAAGCGTCCTTAAAGCAATGCTGCCATCTAGCCAAAACCATGAAAAGAAACAACAGAGTGGCTAGACATCGTGGGAAGCTTGCTGTTCACAACATGTTGAAACAAGTGGCTGGTCAGTTGTCATGCACACAGGCTATGCTGACGATTGTAGAAGCACTGTTCAGGTCAGTGGGCAACCATGCCACGACTAGTATTATGTATGCGCTTACCATAGTCTGTGTGTTTACTGGATGGAGCAGGTTGATATCAGGTGTACGAGGAAATTCTGGATTGATTTTATGCAAGACAACCTAAACTGCCACTGCCATTGCAGTGGAGGTCACATGCGACATCTGAAATTTTCGTCGTCACAATGATGCACATCGATCTGCATGATGGGTGAGCACCTGTGGCATCAACCATCAGAAAATTTCACGTAGATCCAGCCGAACCCATATATATCAAACCAACGTACCATAATGAATTATTGTGTACACCGAACAGCTGTAAAATCCCCATGAAATTTTTTGCATAGAATGTTTACTTTATATATTGAACTACCTATATATTGAACTTTCTTGGTCCCCTTCAGATTCGGTACATTTGGGATTGACTGTGTTATTTTACTGACGTACAACACCACGAAAGTTTGTTCATGTTACTAGTGTGAAGAAGAACAAAATGAAATTATTTTTTCTAACGCAACATTTCTCAGATTGCGCAACTATTTGGACATTTCCGTGGCTCACTACGAGTTTAGGAATTGGTTGACGACTGTACTTTCACTTTGTTCTGCGCTTCAGATGTTTAGAAGCCCCAGTCACTCATGAGTCAACGGTACCATATTAAAGTGACCATAAAACTTGACAACTCCGAAGTCCTAACTTGACCCTGCAGTAAAATTTACGAAATGACACACGTGCGTCACCAGGTGTGGCCAAAATGAGGTGCCACTTTTGCCTGTAGTTTCCCTCGCGCTGCACTGCGCCCAAGGCTGCTGCTCACTCACGTTGAATGTGTGCTCCAGCCGATGGACACAGGCACTGGACATCGCACTGGATACAGCAAAGACGCCCGTGAAGTTGTTGAGCTCCTGCAGCACCAGCATCACCTCCAGCATACGGGACACCACAGCCAGCCGCTCCTCGTAGTTCTCAGTCTCCACGATGCACCGTTCCAGCCAGAAGGAAAACTGTATGGACCGACAATGACAACCTGCTATTCCCATGGCCAAGGACCTGCTGCTGGTTCACATGTCTCCCTCTAGGGTGTGTTCCAATTCTAGACAGTACTGGAGGCAGTCTACATGGACAGCTAAGAAAACCGTCTTCGGGCACAAGTAACGAGCCCAAGTAAGGGAACACGTCTGAAAGTCGTTTCTGTGACTCGACAATCTTGCTTCGAAAAGAAAAATCCATGAAAAGCGCAGGTGACCGCTAGTTTTTTAGCTCTATTCGTGTGCGATTCTATGGAAGAAACAATGCAGCTTACACCGAGTGCATAGGAAAGCGTGACTATGTTTTCTCGTGAGCAGACTGCCTTCCAGTCATATTTGCAACCATTCTGCTCAGTTGCCAGCTTGTATGAACAACGAAGTAGCTTGCATAATTTTAGACTTCGGTCTTGACTTCGCAAGGTTGTCATTTTTTTTGCTGGCTTTGTCAGAATTGGAACACAGCCATAGTATTTCTTATGAACATTACAAAGGGGTACTCTAGTTGAACTATTGTACAATTACCATGGGAATGATGGTTAGCAGTACATGGATTTGTCTAATCTTCAAGTTATGTATCTTTCTAAGTTTTCAAGCTCTTAAGTTTTTTTAGCCACAGCCTACTGTTTCATGAAACACCTGATCGTGAAGCTACCTGCTTGCAAACTGGTGAAGGTTCACCTTAGTTTCTTTAGGTTATCAGTTAATTTTCACTAGTTAAGTTGTGCATTACGAGAGCTGTGTTATAACCAAAGACGCATGCACTTTGTAAACTTTCATAGGTAAGTGGGAGTGAAATTGCAAAACATATTGTGGCAGTGCCTGAGGTTGTCACTGAAGCAAGGCAATTATTGTTCTGTGTTGCAGCTAGACTTATTTGGTTTGACTTCACATATCTTTTAACTCTTTACCTCCTGTGTTATGTGGGAAAAAACATTTACAAAAATGCCAATTCTTTCTATGTGCTTGAATGAACAGGCAAATTAAATGTCCGAAACACAGTCAGTAAATTGTTTAATTCTAGAGAAAGCTGGCTTCACTACATTCCCTAAAGTGGGGTTTTTCATCTAAAAAAAGTGAAAAAAAAAAAGTGAGCATGAGAATTGTGACAAAACCAAATGTCACGCAGAATCACACCTAGTCATGTAGGAAGGTCCTAGTATGGCACACATCAAGCCCAATATCACAAGGACTGCCATTCCAGTCTCCACAGTGCGTACACATTTCCTTTTTCTTTTTGTATTTTTCTTTGTCCGTAATATCACTATCGCTATTGACTCCAAGTTTAGTCTTCTTCAAAATCTGAAGAATTCACTGATTGCCATATTTCAGCAGTTGCTTTACCAAAAGCTCCCATAATATGTTCCTTCCAACGATGTTTAGACCGGGGACCGGACTCCATCAGAGTGAAGGCCTGTTCCAGTGGAATTGTCAGTAAAACCCCTATACCTTTCTTATGTGCTTTTCTTTGACCTGTTTTATTGCCGGATCCTGCGATTGAATGCTTCACTGGTACACACACAAACATTACACGACACCCACACTGTTCATTGCAAGCAATTAAAATCGAAGGGCTTCTAGGAAGGTTGCCTAACCATCTACAATTATTCAACATTTGTCCATACAAGCTTTGTTAAAACATCCTTTTGTGCAAGCTGTAACCACAGAAACTAAGAAAGGCAACGTGGAAACATTTTTTTCGCAATTTCATTTGCATGGCATGGCATATGTTGCAATGGGTTTCATGAAATGTGCCCAAAAATACGTGAGCACTAGTTCTCATATTAAAGAAGGGAGCTCAATGCAACTTTTGCACATGTTGGCATAGCGCTGATACTGGCGGTCGCTAGCCTAGAGAATCCTACTTAAAAGTCGAATCAAATCACTTGACCTGTTAGCATTTGGTATGAACTCAAAACATGAATGTTGGTAACTGAGGTCATAGCGCATTCATCATCATGGATGTTAGCTCACTCATACACAGAAATGGAATCCTGGCACGTGCAGGAAACAGAGAAACTTACATTAGATGAGTGATGGATCATTTTGAGGAGATTTGGCGATGTCTTGTGTTTGTCCTTTTTGGTCCAGGCAGCATTCACCAGCTCGGACGGTTTCACAGCTCGATACAGGTCAAACTCTAACAGAGTCAGCTGCCGTGCTATCTCGATTGGGTGGAGCTGGTAGGTAAGAGAGTGCAGAGCAATGTCAGTGTCCAAGCCATTCCATGCAACCTTATCTCCAAGCAAATAATTTGGAAGTATGCCTCGACAGCCAGCTCCCCACAGCACCCAACTTTTGAACATTGCAAAAAGCATGACACAATCACCAGCTTGAGCATAACATGAAAAATCAGAAGTGTGAAAACAAGCGATAACATAACTTAATAGTGATAAAAACATCGACACTTTCTGTAATGCAAATATCATTTAGACGCCAAAAGAAACGAGTACACTTGGATAATGACCAAGCACACTACCACTAAACCAGTCTCAAGCCAGAGAGAGAGAGAAAGAAAAATGATCCCAACAAATTAAGCAACTAGATCTCAATAAAGAGCACTTAAACACCACTGAAAGATACATTATAAGAACACGAGTTGCAACGCGTTTTAACCTTACAAACCGGCTTTACAGTAGCCAAAAACCAAGTGTGTTATTGGCCACAGGTGGTTGGTGCTACTTTGGAATGAAAATATTTTTGTTAGAGAAGGCGAGGCTACCTCTGGCATCTAATGGTACATTAGACTGGTTCTTATACACCAACTCGGTTTGCAGTGACGCAGAGCCCTCTCTAAGCCAGAGAATGGCTGTCCCAGCTGAATGCTCAGTGCTCCCAGAGAAACTGGAGTAGCCGCATGATAAGAGTTTCTGTAGGACCTTGGTTGCACACTCCTAGGTTGATTGTGGGAGCACCCCCAGCCACTCTGAATGAACCAGGCGAATGCGTCCCGAGCGTTGATTTCTATTGGCCGAATGTAAATAAACTGCGAGAGCACCTTAGAGCACTTGAAAGTGACCTGTTGAATGTACCATAACTCCACAAATATTTTTAAAAACGTGCATTAAGCAGCAGCAGGACTAGTACTGTAGTTGCTTCTGCTCAGTATCGAAGATGAACATGAATCCTTGAAAGCCCGGATATTCTGCTACAGATGGCAACTACAAATCAAACTGGAGTTTAACGGAGACAGAACTGTGCCAGAACACTTCCAAATGTCCGTTGTTATTCCGTTTCATTTGGAAATAGTACTTGGCATTCATGCAAAGCGTCACAGACAGCCACTTACTAACGCGACAAGTGCCGAAGGGCATTAGCATCTGAAAAAAGGCATTGCCACAAAATACTGGCCCAGAGCTGCAGAAATTTGAATCGAGAACTCTCGCGTTGCCTGTATTATTTTGAAGCTTCTACAACCGATAACGAAGCTTTGTGCGTGTTAACAATCGGAACTCCTTTCGCTCTTACTTCTTTAACATGCTAAAAATAGATCAAGAGCAATAATTGTGGCCTTGAAGGAAGCGGTGAAAGGACCCTTTAATATTGCGAGATTGCAGTGTACAGTATTTAGTGGCCAAATGTGAAGCCTTCCGAGGTACCCAGTGATGCCGGGTGGACCGTTGCTCACCGTCAGAATGTCAAACTTATCCGGAGTGCTGCAAAGGTACCACTCAATGTGAGGCGGGCTCTTTTCATAGCTGTAGGTGAACTCCCGGGGTTCATCCAGCTGCTCACTCTGCGAACGATGAAGTGACAACACAACAGTTTGAAAAATCCTACACAACAAATGCACACACACACGCACGCAATGCTGTAGCTGACACGGAGCCTAAGCAGAAAGGCATCCAGATAACAAGTGCGTGGCACTGGTTGCAGTTGATAACTGCCTTTCAGAAGGTGCGGTGACCAGAGTGGCTGATTTTTATGAAGTTACCTCATTATTTTAACTTTTTTTATATACATTAACACATTTCGGTGCTGTTCTGCAAGCCTTGTTGAAGCTCTAGTGCGGGAGTCGAGCAGAAACGTGTTAATTCTCCCCTATATGTTTCTTTTTCTACATCTTGGTCAACATTCTCTTTTTTATATTGGGCCTCTTGAGCAGACAGGATTCCATAGAGCCCTGAATTTCAATGTGGAACTTGCTCACATATTGTCGGGTTGCAATTGTGAAGTCGCGATGTTAAACTAGAGGTATACTTATCTATGCGAATGTACGACATCCACCAGTGCGACACCGCAAATTCAATT
Organism: Dermacentor albipictus; assembly: GCF_038994185.2. Classification (NCBI taxonomy): domain Eukaryota; kingdom Metazoa; phylum Arthropoda; class Arachnida; order Ixodida; family Ixodidae; genus Dermacentor; species Dermacentor albipictus. The sequence goes on along the minus strand of NC_091827.1, from coordinate 19,814,576 downwards.
CAAATAAAATATGCACCATTTGGTTTTTAACATTCAATGTGTTCAATTGAAGATCTATGGCTGGTGCCCTGCCGCTTGATGCCTTTACAATGTGCACAGTCGCAGTTGGTACAAGGTTTGTTTGGGTCTAACCTTGCACCAACAGCAACATGCATGTGTGCAGAAGGGCGAAAGAAATGGGAAATGCAGGCACCACAGTGCTTACAATGAATGAATAACCAACCCATCCTGCTTTACATGTTGGTAAAGAAATCACGCCACCAAGTACTCCTTCCAAAAACTCCACACCCATGAAAAAACGAAAGGTTTAAGGATGACAGGGTGGTGACAATGTGTCCTTGCCTTCCAAGTGATTGTCCCCTCGGCATGTTAATAGCAGTTTAGGTGCAATCAATTCAATCCAATTCAGCTTTATTCAACATCTGCCAGACGTTGAATGCCTTGAACCGCTTCACTAACATGCCAAAGCAAAGCCATGCACTGACCCTTCGCTGGATGACTTTGTTGATGGACTCGACCCACTTGCGCATGTTCTTGCCCTTGACACGGTCAAGGAAAGAACGAAGCTTTTCAAGCAGGGTGGGGTCCCGCTCAAAGTCGTAGTAGTGGTGGTCCACCCAGTGCCGTAGCACATTCAGCACTCTGCGTCACAACGGCAAAACACACCATGAGGAAATGTTTTGGTAACTGCAACACACACAGTGATGCGATTGGCCTAGGCAGCTATGATGCACGCTTCGGAGAAATGCGAGACACACATTCTTGCAAATTTTCAGATAAGTACTGCAACAATTCTGGGCCAAGGTTCAGCCCTTACAGTTTTTAACTTCGGGACACCCTATTGTGCTACTTCTTCTGTACCTGTCAAAATATAAAACATTACTGTAATGAATCAATCTTAATCAACTTTAATCGGTACATCTGTGGGCATGTGCACCCACATGCAGTTCCATGTTCTGCATGTTTTCAATTTCACAATGCAATTCATGAGTCACACATGCAATCAGTTACGTGGGTGGCAGCCTTTTTAGTGCCTCATGTTGTCAGTCAGCCACATTAGTCAGTCCTCACATTATTTTAGTGCGAAAAGAACAAAACATATATATATATATATAAAAAAAAACACAGTGCACTACACTTCTAACTGTGATTATAAAGCCACAGTTGCCATTTCAATAAAACCACAATTTAGAAGAATGGTTCAGTCTGTGCATTCTGCGATTTTTATGCGTCCAAGTTTTACCATTCTTGCACCAAATAACCTGGTTTGGCCAACATCAACTGGCCCTAATACCAACGTTCTGTTGCTACTTGTTCCACAAACATTTTACTAAAGTCTGCTCCATCAACTCATTATGCTGTCTGTGGCAGAGTTGCTGTCAGATCAGGATATTTTATGGATGTTTCTGCATTACTGTGCATAAAAAGTAGAACACAACCAGTGTGACATATAGTGGATGGGGAATTGGGATCAATGGTTTGTCACTTTATAACATTTAGCGTGCGTGGCATGGAAGAAGGAGCGGCAAAAACCATGAATAGGTTGGACAGTAAAGTTTTGCCTGCCAGTAACTCCACCTGTATATAAAGCACTTCAATACTCCTTGCTGGATAGCATTCATTATGTGATGCCCTTTATAACCAGATCCAGTGGAGTGTCGTTGACACGATCTTCAAGGGAAAGGGAAAATAAAACGTATCATCTAAAAATCGTATTATCCAATGCAAGCGAAAAAAAGTATGAAAATAAGCATACTCGGTGCCAAACTCAATAGCAAAGGTTCATGTGGAGTTGAGCGATGCTGCTCTGCACAACACATTATGCGGAGCAGCATCACTTGACGCCACACGAACTGCAGCCGACGCACTTTTATCTAGCAACATTGAATAATAACTCATCAGTTTGTGCTGAACTTTCTTCTTTTCCATATTCGTAAGAAAGTTTTTCTGGAAGCTAAAAAAAAGAAGCTGCCGTTCCTTCACTTAACTGAGCAGCGGTGCAACCATTTTACCGCCAGCGGCACGTCGCGCATGGTTTTTCCTCCAGTGTGCCTGGGTTAAGCTTAACACGTTGTTTGTGGGTTGCTGGAATGTTACTTGAGCTAGTGCACTGGAATCTGAAGCTGTGAGCTTTAGAAATAGCAGTAAAAGCCCCCTTGTGCAGCCATATTATCCAATTTCAGGTGAAAATGTGATTGCAATAGCCGTATGAAAATATACTGCTCCTATGGGACGTTGGCCGGGAGAATAAAAAGAAACGTATCCCAAAAACATATGCAGAATCGTATCAACGGGCTTCCACTGTACATATACCAAATAGGTCAAAAATTATCACTGGGCCCCTTTACCAACAGTGTGCTTCTAAGAACTGAATGGCCATCATAAAAATACAGCTGGCGCGCATTCACTTAGTAGCACACATCAACTGCAACTTGTGTTCCATGGGGGCAGGAAGAGGCTGGGCCTGGCTACGAAGGCACAAAAAAATACAAATGGCATGGTTGTGTTGCATTCAAGCATTCTATATAACCACTGCAGCTGAGTGGGCTCTCTATATGGCCTAGCCGGCCGCTGGCAAAACACTTGACACACACACACACGCACGCAAATATACACACACACGCACCTCTTTCGTGACTGGCAACAGTTCTATCTTTCATTGTATTACAGCCTATTCATGGAGTTTCCTCTAGGATAATGAACACTGTTCAAGCCCTAACCCACTACAGACACCTCTATCCACACAGACAGAATGGCTGTCATAAAATGTTTCTAAAACAGGTGCAAGACTGCTTACCGAAACTGCACCGGCTGGCTGTACTCCTTACGGAAGCGCTTGAGGCACTCTCGGTGAAGGTTGCGTGCGGCTTCAGCTTCGGCTCCTTCGCCATGCTCGGCCAAGGGAGGAGCCTGAGGCTCAGGAATATCAAACGTGCACATTCGCGTTAAGGAAAACGCTCACAAATTTCATGCATGCACTGCAGATGCAGTGTTGCCACTTGACATGGTAATACAGTCGCCGACCGATTTTCCGGACTCCAAAAATTCGGACATGCCTGATTATTCGGTCAGCTTCGCGGCACCGCCATTCTCCCCATAGACCATAATGTATAACAACTGCCAAAAATTCGGACACCTTGCAACCTCTCGTCTGATTTTTCGGACACTCCTTGAGCCAACTCGGTCGAGAGCTCCATGCACCGACTCTGACCGGTGCATGGTTCGACTTGCTGAAGGCCATTTTTGTTTTGAATGGAGCTTCCTTGCTGCCCCACGAAGTGGCGCTACTGGAAATCCCCGCTCATCATCATCATGTCTGCCTGGTTAGCTAGAGCAGAGTGGCTCTGCAGCAGTTCCGGTTTCAGCATAGTAAGCCATGTCAAGACAATCCAGCAGCTGATTTGTTTCTTTGCGCAAGACGCTGCGAGCAGGCCGCGTTTATCGTTTGTGCGACTGTTGTCGGCACGGTGGTGTTTGCTTTGTGTGCTGTGTCGAGGTTTCGGTGATCCAACGCGGCATACGTAAACATCGCGTCAAAGGTCTCATGGCGCCGACAGTGCCCGCGCAGCCTGCGCTGGGGAATGCCGGCAAGCGGGTGCCGGGAGGCCTAAGATTTGTCGCCTTCCAATGTGCTCCCTACTGACGCAGAAAATGTTCTGCCGAGACTTGCGCAGTGGTTGCATTGCGATTCCGGACACCGTCTCATTTGACAGTTTCATAGGTGCTGACACTGCTGTATTGACATGCGCAGAACTCGACGACGGCAAGATCATTCGTCAGGTTTCTGCTGAACCGCCGGACGATGACGCACCATGTGCTACGCTGCCGTCGCATGCGGAGCGTGTACAAGCAGTGACTGTGCTTTCAGCCGCTATTAGTGACCGTACGACCCTCTCCGAAATTCAGGCTTATCTGATTGCGTGTAAACGGAACAGTGTGCAACGGTGCATTCACGATTTCTTCCAAGCCTACTGCCAAGCCCGAATAAGTGCGTGGAAATAAAGGATTTCATTTTTTTTTCTTAATCTGCTTTTTCGGACACCTGTTTATTCGGACATTTTCGCAGTCCCCGTGAGGTCCGAATAAACGGTCGGCGACTGTATGTGAAATGGACTGGCTATTAAGAGAAAGAAAAGTCGCCCCAACAATACAAGCCACTCTACAAAGGAGTCTTCCATGCTTTATACTGAGGCTATGTATCTGGTAAGCAACGATGATGTTACTAAGGCCAGAAGTTTCAGCTGCAGCTTCATTGTAAAATGAGAATGCCAATCAAAATTTTGTAACCAAGCTAAGACACTTGCCCGACAGCCAAAATTAATGTCCCTTTGAGTGAGTGCACATTTTACCAGTGTCTCTCACAGGCTGTCAAACGGAAAAGTTTAGCGACACTCGCTTTAAAACACACTTGCCCACAAATACTCTCTTTCTTCTGAACTTTCCTTAATGCATCGAAGTGTGTAGCCTCGACAGCAGTGCATCAAAAATAAGTAAAATACTCAATGAAGGGTCGGCGCTAGTTCTCAAAACACATTATATTTTTTTAAATGTTACAAGTGTCCAAGCCTATGGAAACCACAATTCTTGCTCTGCAAACAATGGTCATCGCATTTTTAAAGCACAGTCACCTTGCCAGTCTTAGCACTTTCAAACAAGCAGTGTGTTGCTTGAGTTGTTGGATTCAATGCTGTATTCTCATTGTTCTCAAGTCACCCTGCTAATGCTGTAGTCATTCCTGCAGCCAAGATTGAACTCGCGACCTTGAGTGCATGGTGCAGTGCACCTAGTGCACTATGTTTGCAACTTTCCTTTGGCTCACGGTGCTGCCCACTTGATGCGCCTTCTTTGTGCATAGCCACATCGTGTGCCCCAAAAGGTCAAATGTCAATTGCAGTGAGAGAGAAAAAGAAAGAAAGAAAAGGATATCTCTCGGAGAGCAGGTCGAGGAGCTCGTGTGGCTGGCAGAAGGACCGGAAGGTGGTGAGGAAGGTGCGCACGAACATGGGGTCCGCATACATGTGGTACGTCAGCCGCTCCACAAGCTTGAGAAGGGTTGCGCCTCGGATGAGTGGCACGCCCGCATTCGTTTTACTCTCCTCCAGCACCACCTGGGACTCTGAGTCCTCCAGTGAGAACCTGCAGGTAGCGAGTCGAGAATGAGCAGTTGAGCATGGCAAATCATAAAAAGCAAAAACAAAGAGAGAGAGAGAGAGAGAGAGAGAGAGAGAGAGAGAGAAGGGTGGGGTGGGGGCAGATGAGCGTCCACAGCACAGATGATACAAGAGCAACAAAGGCAGTATCGGACATCACAGACAAGTGCTTCCTTCAGTTTTGACGTTATGAGATTGTACCAATGGCAACAAAGAATTTGTCGCATTTATTTTACGATTTGTTTCTATGTGTGCCATACTACAAGCCCTCAAGGGCCTGAGTCAATACGTGTGAATAGATTCGCCGAGTTGACTGCTATTTCTTTAAACACACTCAGTGGATGGGGCAATGAGACCCCAAGCACAAGGTAGAGCCTAAAAATGCCTTTTTAGGCACAACCTAGAAATACAATCAGAGCGAAATTGCAAGTCAGAATGGAGTTGCTGACCTGTAGTTCTCGGGTAGCCGGAGTGGATGCTTCTTCTCTTCGTCAGACAGGATGCTGTCCAGGGTTCGCTCCAACATGCTGCACAGGATGCAAAAAATGAACAAGCGCAATGCAGCCGACTCCACAATAAAGCCAAGATGCTTGCCTGTTTCTACTCAATCTTTAGAGACTTTGCTTCTAAACACTTGGAATCTGCACTAAAATGATTTTGTACCTCAAAGGCATACGGAAATGTACATGCCACATGCATGTACATTTCGTACTCTTCGTTATAATAAAGCTGCACCAGATGCACCCCCTTTGTTATATTTGACATCTATTAGAGGCATATATTCATCACTTGCTGAATATCAACAAGACTTCTGAACTTTCATGTCACATGTGGAGCTATGGCTCTCCAGAGCGGTGCAGAAACCGTGGCAACCACCTTTGCACGCTTTGTTTTGCTTCTGACAAAAGAACTTGAGCTTACCTGCGCATGTTTAGCATGACGAGACTTGCCATCCAGTTGCTCTTCTCCTCGGCATTCTTGGCAAAAAGCACAATGTGTGGAGCATCACGCGGTGCTATCTCGAAGGCAAACTTGAGCTCTGCAAAAGGAGGCACGAAGAATAGGCACAGCTTGTCAAAAACACTTTTAAGTCGCAGACAGCACTAAAAATATTATGGACAACATAACAACCGCTAGCAGACTTCCCAGGAAGAGCACTACGCAATAGCTTAAATGGTTCAAGAAGTGGTTGATTTTCCTTGCACATTTTTTCTCATTGCCATTTGTCCATTCAGTCCAAACTCCTTCACACAGAGGTTTTAGAAAGCTGCAAGGGTGTGCTTTATCTGAATGGTTCGTGTGGCAATTGCCTACAGCAGAGGTTTTCAAACTTTTTCTCCCCCCACGGAACCTAACCAGAGATGTTTTATTTTTGGCCACTTCGCCCCCAGAGAGAGGCGCGAGAGAGAGTAAACAGAGGAAAGGCAGGGAGGTCAGCCAGACAAGCGTCCAGTTTGCTACCCTGGTACCTAGTTGGGCTCTCAACCCCCAAGAGCCCAACTGGGTATCGCGAGTCGAGTGCTTGCTCAAAAACAAAATTCATGCACACAGATTCATGCCACTCAAATGAGCATTCCCTGCTTTCTTTATTGTGGAATGATGAAATAGGTAAAGTGTATGCCAAGCAAGAAACAACTAAACACAACAGCAGAAGAATCCATGCAGAACTTCATCTGCACGAAAATTTATTCAGGTTCTTCCATGACAAAGAAAGCCACGACATATGTCCCACTAATGGGCTAATATTGAAGCCTCTGGGCACATGCCGACACATATTTAACTTAGATGCTTTTACAGCTGCACAACCTAAACACTTGCAAAAATTTGAAACCAACATGGGTACTGCAGGTCTCGAAGGTGTCGTCACAGTTTCTGGCGACTTCTAAAGGCGACTTCTAAAGCAAGGTGCGCGGCTGTGTGTGCGCCAGCTTATCCCCCAATATTTGTTTTAAACTAAGGCCAAACTCTGCCCTTCAACAAACACGAGCATACCGTCAGTGTCTTCTCGGTCGAGGATCTCCACCCTGCGTAGGAAGAAGCACTCCTTGAGGCGGTACTCGGGCGTCGGTCCTCCGGTGACGCTGGAGCGCTTATTGCTGTGCTTGCACAGCAACACCAGCCCATCAAACAGGAACAGGTGCCGCTCGGTCAGCCGGCGGCCAGAGCCCACTTTGCCAAGGGTTCCCTCTGCACATGACAGACAAAACCTCTCAAGCACTTTGAAATTTTTTGTCATCCCGATGCAGTGAATCAGTCAGTGGAAAGCCTGAACGAGTTGTCCGCACAACTGGAATTGTAAGCAAACAATGGAAGTATGTTTTCCACTTGAAACTGGTTCTTTTCTGAGTACTTGATTATTTGGATGTTTTCGCAGTCCCATCTGTGTCCGGAAAATCGGTCAGCAGCTGTGCATCTTTGTGGGATGCGGCTAAACTTGGAAGATGAGAAAGTGGAAGCTTACGATGCTCTAGTTTCAATCATAGGTTTTTGTTTTCTTTTTTTACTAGTTATATTTGAGCAACGTAACATCAATATGTGTTACAGGAGAAACAATATATGCAACGCATATTTAAATGGAAGAAGGCTTTGTATTTTCACAGCCATGACAATGCTGTAGACCAGGGCGTGGTTCAGGACAAGCCAAAGCTTCTACATCTCGGCACTCCCACGGAGTTGCCAGACACCTAGGAGGTGTCTGCAAGGAGTATAACAAAGAGCTTTATGCCTGTGTCACCTCGAGTCCGTCAAAGCCACATGCAAGAGGTTAGCGGTATGTATCATGCCATTGAAACTCAAGCAATGTGTGGTGCACACATACTATATTTGCGGAATGAAATGTGACAGAAAATTGTTAGGCCTAAATTAGGCCTAACTACTTACTTAGCCTAAATTGACATGTTTCATTCAGCAAGAATAGTACATGGCGATGGCACACACAACCACAAGATGCATGTTGCACAAGGCGTGCTGTACACTGCCAAACCAGCTCGCATTAGTGACCGACATGACAGAGACGGGACTGATAGGCAACCATTCTTACCCATGATGTATTCATTGCAGCACTGGCCAATGTCTCGCCCCTCCCAGCCATCGACAGCCTTCTGCAGCTCCTTCATCTTGTGCAGCGCTATGGCTCGGCGGTCACGGCTGTGCATGCGCAGGGACGCCTCTCTGCAATCAATGTTTAAGGCGATGCTGAAACAATTTTGATTCTCGTGGACAAATGCACTGGTTTCATATAGGGGGAGTTCTTATAAACATCAAGGGCAAATTTTAAGAGCATGTTAAGTGCACATTCCATATCGGTGTTGATCAAAGTGGTGCCCATGCAAGTATATTACCCCAACCTAAGCCAGCCAGTGCAGAATGCACGAGTGATGTTACTCAAGCTAGCACTATAAATGGGACACGAGCTTCAGTACTTCACCGGTGTTACGAAAACCTTCTCTTCAATAGCTTCTTTACAGTAGTATTTATCGATGGCACAAGTGTTACAATGTTGGCACGCGTAGACAGCGTGGATTACACGGGTGTGAGAGAAACTCGCTTCCTGCTTTTTCGTTGCGGGACATGGATGCACACAAACAGACATGTGCTTGCCTGTGCTTCATGGATGTGTCAGAACCACGAGCAAGCCATGTGCCGAGTCAATTCCTCAGTGTGCCTCATCGAGGAACTATTCTTAGTACGTACTTTGGCTAGCTGGTGTTGCAGTAAAGAAGGAGTAATAAATTCCTTCTTCGTACAATTTCACCATGGTGTTGTTCTTTCCTTTGCTACCGAAAGCCTTTCACGCCTGACAAGCTCTGCTCACCTGCCACGCACACTACTGCTACAGTTTCATTAAGGAAATCTCCACCACTGAAACGACAGTTCAGCATTCAAATGGCAAGAAAACAACACAGATATACATTTGCTCTATGTATGGTACGCCATTTCAGAAGATAGCCAGCTTACAGTGACAAGCTAAACTGGCCAATTGTAGATTGCTTTCACAGTCAAAAGATGTTTGGCTTAACCACAAGCTCTTACCCAGGCCTTTTACGTGGCAGCTTGTCGGCACAGGTACGTGTTAGCTGGGCTTTGAGCCTCCGGAGCAATCCTTCTGCCTGCTCCAATGTTTCTCTATCTTCTTCAGATGGTGCCATCTGCTGCAACACCTGCACGTAGACAGAAGAAATATCAATATGCTGAGTTGGGCATGTTGAAGTGGCCTCAACCAAACCTAACTCTGCCACATCACTTCTTCTAAATGTATGCAAAGAGTGAATTTTCAGCTTGAACTGAATTCTTACAAAAACAGGGTGTCAGCAAATCCGATTCACAAAATTCCCGAACATTTCCAGCTAAAAATTTTCTGACCAAGTAAGCATCAGAACCCAGCAATACAATTTTCAACACAACGTCCAAAGGAGTGTGCCAATACTCGAACCCGAGTGAAAGATGTTCGAACAATGTGAATCGAATATCTACTATTTCATTTTTTTTACTAAAGACCCAGTTGCAGTGCAGGTGCCTTCATACATGCAGCTGTTCTACGGTCTTTGTTGGTACATGATTCGTTAAGATCAACAGAATCGAATGAAGCAACCCTAATTCGTGATACAGAGGGGAAGGCAATAATATTACTAATTTAATTATTCATTTCATTCATTCAGAATTTATTTAAGACAACGAAAAGGTTGTCCAGGGTGACGTGGCAAAAGGCATACTTTGCCTGACGAGGCCACGCCACAGTTTTACATGCCAAAACCACCTTCTGATTATGAGGCACGCCGCAGTGGAGTACTCCGGAAATTTCGACCACCTGGGGTTCTTTAACGCGCACCTAAATCTAAGTACACGGGTGTTTTGCATTTCGCCCCCATCGAAATGCGGCCGCCGTGGCCGGGATTCGATCCCGCGACCACGTGTTCAGCAGCCCAACACCATAGCCACTGATTAACCACGCCGGGTACAGCAATAAAGTCGGTGCGTACAGAAAGCATGTGTGATGATCTGACCGATCAGCCACCCGATTGCACGCACATCGTATCGAATACGTGCGGTTACGCGCACGCGCGCCCAGAACTTGTAACGCATGCACTCGGGGCAGCTGCCGGCTAATCGCCTGCGGACCCGAACGGCGCTTCAACAGACATCTAATCTGTGCACGTAATCTAGGGACCGATCGCCAACGAGCCGCCTGCACGATTATGTCGGCAGCAAGTTTCCAGCGGCGGCTTACAGATGGTAATCACATGAGCCTGTGGCGGCTTTTTGTCACGGGGACATAGCCTAGGCAGTTAGGCCTAACCAGCCGTCGGCGAATGAAGTTACAGTTTGGTGCCAAATTGACGCCGATCTAATTGCATGCAGCGGCAGCTTGACACTGGGGCAGCCGATAGACTGCCTCGTAAAGGAAAGCCAGTGTACGGGATGGCACCAAAGTTGTTCGCGGCCACCACACCTTTGAGACACCATGCGGGGCGGCCTCTCGTTCCGGATGACTTTGGTAAACGCGTATCGGTACCTTATCGTATCTATGAGCAATCCGTCACAAGACTAGCTTGGTATTCACACGGCGGGGGCGAAATGGCATGCTATCAGTGGACTAACCGTCGGGCTGGAGATGCATTTGCCCGGTTTGTGGGTCCCGACAGACTTGGACAGCGCACGACCCATCTCTCGCAAGCTTGTGGCCCTCGCGATTTCAGAACCTTCGAATGACGCCGAACACCACGGCGAAAAGATGACCCGACCACACGGAGCAGGAGACGCGCGTGTCGTTAACGCGTGCGCGCGGCTCAGAGTCCCTACACGTGTGATGAAGGGCGATCGTCCACAAGCGTGCACAAAATGCCCGCCTCAATGCGCGTAGCTCGCCGCGCCACTCAGCGAAATGGTTTGCGTTTTGGTTTGAGGAAAGTTTATTGAGAAAGTGTATTATGCTACATTTTTCTATTTATCCAATTAATAAGTACAACATTGTTCTCAATTTAAACATAGCTTATACACGAATGCGCGTCTTTCTCTTAAAATTGAAAAAAAAAATCTTGCGTTCATTAAGCGTAAGCAAATAAGAAGAATCTCGAAGGCAATGCTTTGCCGTATTGCAAACAGCGGAAGTGATAGAGCCTCCATGATCCCTTACTGCAATGTGAACCAACAAAGGCAAATTCAGTTTTTTTTTTCCTTGGCAAGCCAGGCAAGTAACATCGTCAAGTGTTACATTAAACGGTCCCTGAAACATTTCTTGAACATAGAACATAGGCAGGAGACACACGGTCCGATCCGGCGTCCGACGCGCCGGAATCGAGGTGTTTTGTCGTGCCGAAGCGCCGCATCGGACGTCCGGCGTGCGACAAACCGGGCAGATTTTCATCGTCCGACGCATCCGACCGTCGTTTGGCCGCAGCCAATGACAGCGCGGCTGGCATGTGACGTTCTCTGACGTTTCCTCCACGGAGGCGGCGCGGGCTGGCCTGTTTCTCGCAGTCTTTTTTTTTTTTTTCATTGCCTGCTGCAGTTTCTTCCTACGAGTTCAGTAAAATTATCTCGAACGTGTGCCTGTTATGCAAAGCAGCGCCTAGTACACTAGCACTAAGCTAATCACGAGATGGGGAGCCGCGACGCAAGGGCATTTCGCGGCCAGACGGCGCACACCGACCGTCTGAGCGAGGCTGATCGCTTCGCTTGCTCGTATTTAATCCCGGTCGACCTAAGTGTACAGTGTTAATTGTTTTGGCACAAATATGCGGCCTTCGACGAGCTCGGGCTGGATCGCAAGCGCCGTCGGCCTCAGCGTCCGCCTAGCTAGGCCTACCGGCCCCATCGCTGGCTGTCAGCGCAGTCGTCAGTGGTCAACGCGCCGTCGTGAAGTGTTCTGTCACTCGCAGGGGCATAATTTTATTGACACTGCTCGCGTAAAGCGAAACAATGTTGTGCAGAGTTGTTTATATTGCGTTTCTCGACGTGGATACGAAGTCGAGCTGGGAGGCTAGATCTGGGCGGAGCTTACGCGCCGCTCGATCTTTCGGATGCAGGCACCGTGTGCCCCGAATCGTAGAATGCCGCGTGCCGAAGCATTCAGCGCCCCACGTCGGATCGGACGCCAAATCGTACCGTGTGTCTACTGAACGCTCCGCCGCATACCGTGTTTGCGTAACAAAATGGCAGCACCGGGGCTTGCACGCCGAGGACGAAGTGTAAGCGCTGTTTTGTCATTATTGAGATCGGTTGCTTGTTCTGATGCTGCTAGTCCTATAGGACACAGTCGACGCGAAGGCACCTCTTGACATAGCAGCACCAAAACAAACAATTGATCTTAATAATAACGACCAAGGAGCACCCATCTGTTAACGAGGCTCCTGTGAACGAGTGAGCCAACAATGTCTACGTTTACATTGAACCAGCCTGACGCGAGCGCTTTTGCATGAACTCGCTTCTGACAAGTCCAGACAACGACGGCGCGCATGTTGAATCGAGACACCAGATAGCTTTAGCAGGGCATTACCGCACACTGCGAGTTTTACCGTATACCGGCTGCCACGACTGCGCTTGCACGGAGTTCAGCGGACTCCGGTATGCAAGTTCATCGGAACATTACGCTGTATACGGTGTTTGAGCAACAACACCGCAGCTGAGGCTGCCCACTCTGATCCTAATTCGCCTGTGGTACTTGCTCTCCGTCGTGATAGCAATAAATAAATGGCAAAATCGACCATCACTAAGCCTCGCTTCACGTTGAGGGCACGCAGTAAGCAGCCATTTGTTATTGCTACTGAGATCGGTTAATCGGCATGTATTTGGCACGGGCAGATATTCGTGCCACCCGAGCGTCTCCCCTAGCGAGACGCATAGGAGTCGTGCATGACTTCGAACATAGGTAGCCAGGATGTTTAAAGAAAGTAACAGAGCAAGGGACAGCACGAACAAAAGGAAATAAAAATGATGTGCAAACTACCAACCGATTCTCTTCATTGCGCACACGGCAATACATTGGGCAGTTTTATCTTAGCGTAACAGCGAGATCAAAATGCGCAGAATGCTACCAACCTGTAGCGTTTAGCAGATGTTTGTAGGTACTTTGGTCACTTTGTTACATGTTGAAATTTTAAAATTGAGCAGTTATACAGTCATACACACGTAGTGGAAATCCTAAGACAAGCACCAAATTTGACACGTGTCTCAAAAATGCGACACGAAATACATTGCCTTTCTTCAAACAGTTTCACAAGAGTTCAGAACAATGACCGCAACGCCAACGCACATTTTAGCACATTTTGGAGACTCATATCTAGACAGTGATGCTAGTCACAATTTCTGCCAGACGGATGTGACTTCATAAGCATCGGTTTCAATTTTACAATCTGAACAAGTGAATAATTAAAAAAAAGTTTACAGAGCATCTTTTTTTATTACCTACACGACCATTTCAATTTGCAGTGCAGGTAATGTCTACCACTTCATATCCACCTGAACAGACCAAACTGCCTCATCTTTCACAGGCGGTCTACACTTGTGTTAGGTTTTGTTATATTACATGTTCAATTTAAAATATTCTACAGATTCCTAAACCTGGCAACGTTTAACGCTAGGACGTTACTTAGTGAGGCGAGTCTAGCAGTGCTATTGGAGGAATTAGAGGGCAGTAAATGGGATATAATAGGGCTCAGTGAAGTTAGGAGGACGAAAGAAGCATATACAGTCCTGAAAAGCGGGCACGTCCTGTGCTACCAGGGCTTAGCCCAGGGCTTAGACCAGGGCTTAGACGAGAACTAGGAGTCGGATTCCCGATTAATAAGGATATAGCTGGTAACATACAGGAATTCTATAGCATTAACGAGAGGGTGGCAGGTCATGTTGTGAAACTTAATAATAGGTACAAATTGAAGGTCATACAGGTCTACGCCCCTACATCCAGTCATGATGACCAGGAAGTTGAAAGCGGAGAGTTATTAGTAGAGCTTGCAGAACGGAATAATATGTGGATAATGAATACGTTCCGCAAGCGGGGTAGCCGAAAGTGGACGTGGAGGAGCCCGAATGACGAGACCAGAAATGAAATAGACTTCACACTCTAAGTTAACAAGATATGGACGTGCTTGGCATGGTACGCTGCAGTGACCATAGGATGGTAAGAACTCGAATTACCCTAGACTTGAGGAGAACAACGGAAGAAACTGGTACGTAAGAAGCCGATCAATGAGTTAGCGGAAAGAGGGAAAATAGAGGAATTCCGGATCAAGCTACAGAACAAATATTCGGCTTTAACTAAGGAAGAGGACCTTAGTGTTGAAGCAATGAACGACAATCTTATGGGCATCATTAAGGAGTGTGCAATAGAAGTCGGTGGTAACTCCGTTAGACAGGATACCAGTAAGCTATCGCAGGAGACTAAAGATCTGATCAAGAAATGCCAATGTATGAAAGCCTCTAACCCTACAGCTAGAGTAGAACTGGCAGAACTTTCCAAGTAAATCAACAAGTGTAAAACAGCTGACATAAGGAAGTATAATATGGATAGAATTGAACATGCTCTCAGGAATGGAGGAAGCCTAAAAGCAGTGAAGAAACTAGGAATAGGCAAGAATCAGATGTATGTGTTAAGAGACAAAGCCAGCGATATCATTACTAATATGGATAAGGTAGTTAAGTGGCTGAGGAGTTCTATAGAGATTTATACAGTACCAGTGGCACCCACAACGACAATGGAACAGAGAATAGTCTAGAGGAATTTGACATCCCACAAGTCAAGCCGGAAGAAGTAAAGAAAGCCTTGGGAGCTATACAAAGGGGGAAGGCAGCTGGGGAGGATCAGGTAACAGCAGATTTGTTGAAGGATGGTGGTCAGATTGTTCTAGAGAAACTGGCTGCCCTGTATATGCAATGCCTCATGACCTTGAGCGCATCGGAATCTTGGAAGAATGCCAACATAATCCTAATCCATAAGAAAGGGGACGCCAAAAACTTGAAAAATTATAGACCAATCAGCTTACTGTACGTTGCCTACAAAGTATTTACTAAGGTAATCGTAAATAGAATCAGGAACACCTTAGACTTCTGTCAACCAAAAGACCAGGCAGGATTTTGTAAAGGCTACTCAACAATAGACCATATTCACACTATCAATCAGGTGACAGAGAAATGTACGGAATATAAACAACCCTTATATATAGCTTTCATTGATTACGAGAAAGCGTTTTGATTCAGACGAAACCTCAGCAGTCAGGAGGCATTACGGAATCAAGGTGTGGATGAGCCGTATGTAAAAATACTGAAAGATATCTATAGCGGCTCCACAGCCACCGCAGTCCTCCATAAAGAAAGCAATAAAATCCCAGTAAAGAAAGGCGTCAGGCAGGGAGATACAATCTCTCCAGAGACCTGGATTGGGAAGAATTGGGGATAAGATTTAATGGAGAATAGCTTAGTAACTTGGGATTCGCTGATGATATTGCCCTGCTTAGTAACCCAGGGGACCAATTGCAATGCATGCTCATTGATTTGGAGAGGCAAAGCAGAAGGGTGGATCTAAAAATTAATCTGCAGAAAACTAAAGTAATGTTTAACAGTCTCGGAAGAGAACAGCAGTTTACGATAGGTAGCGAGGCACTGGAAGTGGTAAGGGAATACATCTACTTAGGGCAGGTAGTGACGGCGGATCCGGATCATGAGACGGAAATAATCAGAAGAATAAGAATGGGCTGGGGTGCGCTTGGCAGGCATTCTCAAATCATGAACAGCAGGATAAGAAAAGATCAGATTGGGTGAGGGAACAAACACGAGTTAATGACATCTTAGTTGCTTTGGCAATGCTCCGCGTTAAGCGGCACCGTGTTCAGCAAAGAAGAAGACTGGATGGACGCCCTGCGAAGCGACGACCACCAGACCCAGCTTCGGGCCGTCCAGAGGGCTCACGAAAGGGCAGAGGCTCACGGGCTTCCCGTCCCAACGTGGGTGCGGCCCGCGACCCCTGCCGACCACTAAACCAAGAGTGGGTGGGAAGGGGTTCCTCAGGACCCAATAAAGTTCTTTCCTCCTTAGTTGAAATCAAGCAAAAAAAAACGAGCATGGCAGGACATGTAATGAGGAGGGAAGGCAACCGATGGTCATTAAGGGTTACGGACTAGATTCCAAGAGAAGGGAAGCGTAGCAGGGGGCGGCAGAAAATTAGGTGGGCGGATGAGATTAAGAAGTTTACAGGGACAACATGGCCACAATTAGCACATGACCAGGATAGTTGGAGAAGTATAGGAGAGGCCTTTGCCCTGCAGTGGGTGTAACCAGGCTGATGATGATGACATATTCGGTAATTGTTAAAGTACACACCCTTACCAAAAAGTTGGGCAATTCAGAGCAATAAAAATTTCTAGAGTGAACTGGCAGTTTACAACCGTAAACTACCTAAACAAAATCTAATTAAGCATAGACCACCTGTAACGCAACTCGCTGAAGTCATGGATATCCACAATATAACCAAAACACTATTTTTCAACGGCTGCACACATGCAAAACATGCAGACCAAGCAGCCATGTGAACCAGAGAATCAAAGCGTGCGACCGGGATGTTTCCACCATTTGAAATTTATGAAACTTGAAAGGTAAATGTCTGAGGACCCATGGTCTTCGCATGAAGCAATGTAAATAAGATAAAAAAAAAAGAAAGAGGAGAATTGTAAATCACCAATTAACTTTTCAGACATGCTCAATTAGCTGGAATTCAATGTGGCACCGCCAATGACTCCACAGAACTGATGTACTAGAACGGGGATTGAAATTTCGTACACCATACATACAGTGCCTCACTTGATTTCTCAGACTGATCTGCGTGTGCGATGTCAAAAACATGGTGGCCACGGTCCAAGTTGCCACCGGTGCCCTTATTTTCATTGTCAAGGTGACAGCGCGGGGACTGCTTCGTCCTCCTCCCCTACCTACGTGTAGGTTAAGAGGCGGGCACCCCAGCTCAGTGGAACAATAAAGTTTTCAATCAATCAATCAATCCGCTTTCCAAGAGCTAGACAGACACGGCAAAGCGTTTTGTTGACTTTGGTCTGTAACTGCAACTTTTTTCGCCGGCTACCAACAAGGCAGCGCTGCTAGGCCCAGCTGGTGAAACTGCTGGGCAGCAAATTGTCGGGGAACCTACAGCAAAATTCGAGGAAAAAATTTTCTGCGAGGCTGGAGTCGCAAAAAACTGTACTTTCTGCACACAAACTAAACAGCCAAAAAGCAACAACATGCATGCATTTGGGATGGAGCGTGCACCACTGAAAAGCGGCAACCCACACAACCTACAGAGCGAATACATACAATGTACTGCCGCCTCTGCTCTGGCGGCATTTTTATTGCCCGTTGTTTGTTTGGCCCTAGTCCCCTTCTCCTCCTCTGAATTCTCCTTGAGCACTCTCCTCACTCCAGCCTCATCTGCAGTGCTCCGCCACATTAGAAAGAGCTCACTGCCTCACTTGTCTGTGGCATTTTCTGGCAGCCGCATTACTGAAAGCGGTATTTCGTCTTGCAAGGCCGCACTGCATGCTGGATCCACACGACGGACTAAATCTATTTTTTTCCGCGACGGACAGCGCATCACGTGACTACGCGTCACGGCTTCATGCCGTCCGCGACCCCAACCGACGGAAAATGCCGAGCTATTTTTCGCATACGGATTCTGGGGGTCGAATGTTGCGGATTTAGCCTAGCATGCTCTACAGTCTGGCAACAAGCGCGGCTCCGGGATCTTTCTGAAACAGCTTCAGCGCTGTTGATACTATTCATGCCCGTTTGTGCGCGTGACTCGCACAAGAGCGACTGCAATGAACTTGAGTGACGAGGCAACTTTCTTCTTCTTGTGGAGCAGTTCCCCACATTGTGGGACATGACTCTTGCCGATTATGCGGACACAAGAGCGAAAGAGACGATTTGGCAGCAACTGAAGAAACTGCTCTTGTCACTTGAAGCAGCCTCCGGTATTCCTCAGTGTCACTGACCAACAGCTCTCGGTACAAGTGGTTTTGCATACCGAGATGCTTGTTGGCGATATAGTCCTTTTGCCAACAAGACCTCTTTCGATGAAAGAAGTACTCATCATCCAATTCGGACAAAACAACAGCCATTGTGGCCAATCGTCGTTTCCTTCCGATCTCAATTTTCATTCAGAGTGAAAAACACGTATGACAGTCTTTATTACACCGATGGCACCATCTAGAGTGAGTAGAAACAAGCAAACATTTGTAACTTACGGCGACTGAGATCCACTTAGGCCGCCGCAACATCTTCGAGGCCATGGTCAGCCAACACAGCCACTCTAAGCCTACACGCCGAGAAGTCGAATATGGCTTTCGGAAACGGTGCCCACTCACCACGAGTACTTTGCTGTCGAAGCTTCTGGACACAAATTTAAACCAAATACAAGTCTCAGTTTGAAAGTTACGGGCTACACATTGGACGACGACGACGACTTGATAAGTTCGAGGCGGACGGCAGTCGCTTTGGGTGGTGCCGCTATCTTAATTTTTTTGGCGCAGTCGTCTGGTCACTTCGCCTGTCGTGTGGATGCGCTTCGCAGCCAGATGGGAGGCGGAATAAGCATCCGCGGAACAGATTTTCGCGGAGCCGTCCATCGTGTGGATCCATCAATAGTGGTGTGCATATATGCGGAGTTCTAAGGATGGGTAAACTGGACGTAGAAAAGAACGCGTTAAAGCCAGTTCTACACTATAAACAGTTATGTTATAAGTGGTATAAATTTAATACGTGGTTTGACATAACCAAAGTAACACTGCTGGTATGTATGCTTGTGGTTGCCAATGTTTACAGTTTGGTGCGTCACCTTTACCTCAGCCCTCTCAACTGTAAAACTCGCTATAGTACATAAACATGTTTTTTTCCCTGCATAAATGGCAACTTGATATAAACATTGTGTTAGATGCACAAAACTGTTTTGCACTCAATGTTACAACTCTCCCAAACTGCAACATGTTCTTCAATATACAGGAACGGGATAAAGTAACAATTTTATCTGAAGGCCATTCCTTTGTTGCACTTAGTGGCTAGAGCAGCACTCGACTCGCACATCAACGGCATGAGCCGGCTATGAACAGTGGATGATATGAGTGGTTTAGAAACGGAAGAAACTGCTACATTGTACTGGCCCTAATTGCAATGCTATGCTTTGGGGGTGTGCGAACAACGATTTTCGAGACGCAATTGAATACGAGTCAAATCGTGCCAGAATCGAATCAACTATCAAATAATTTTAGAATAATAGCCATAATCACAATTAAGACAAGACGATGCCAGTATATTTAAACTTTGCAAGTTTCCGTCATGACACAGTACGCTCTGAAGTGTTTATAAAACCCACAGAGCATCAGGAGCAAACAAGTTTCTTCACACGCACAGGGCTCTTCAGAGAGCATGAATTATCATTGTACAGAGACCTGTCGTAGTTGTTTAGTGGTTTTAGCATTGCGCTGCTAAGCACAAGGTAGCAGGATCGAATCCCGCACGTGGCGGCATCAGTTCGATGGGACTGAAATGCAAGAGCATCCATGCATTAGGTGCACATTAAAGAACTCCAGGTGGTCAAAATTATTCCGGAGTCCCCCACTACGATGTGCCTCATCACTGTATCTTGGTTTTGGCACGTAAAATCTGACAATTTGTCTTTTTTATCACTGTACAGCCTTTAAAGCTTGGCTACATTAGCAACTCAGCGTGATACACTACGCAAGTTAATGTTTTATGCCTACACTATAACCGTGGGGGTGAAAACTTGCCATACTTTTGCTCAAATTTTATGCTTATTGGCCACAATTGACATTTTGAAACATAAAAAAAATATTCGCATTTACGAATAGCGAATAGAATACGACAGTATTCAATTCGTTATTCAGAGGTTTCGTATATATGCACACCCCTACTAAGCATATATGTCTGCGCTTTGACTGGCCTCTGGGTTCCTTGGTGTTGAAATTTCCCTTGCTCCTTCCAAAGCCAGCTTTTTAACCCAGTTTGCCATTGAAGCATCTCGTTGGTACACAAGTACTTTAGAGCAAGGGTCTAAGAACATTTCCAAGTTTGCTACTTAGTTAACCCTTTCGCTGTCACGGACGTACCGGTATGTCATCGCGCTTCCCCCCCACAGTGTCACTGACGTACCGGTACGTTCTCTATCGTGCGTTCAAAATTTCGCGCCAGAGCGCAAAGCTGGCGCTCCTGGATTGGCCACGCTATCTGTTGACTCATTCTACAATGCATTCGCCCCGACCTGTGTTACTCCATGTATTGAAGAGTACGGAGCGACTGCCACTCTCCACTTTCTCTTTGCTGAGTGGCGCGGTGGCTCCGTGTTCGCTGTATCATGCGTCGTGCGCGTGTGGTTATGGGTTCAAGGGTTGTTCTGCCATCTTCGCTGGTTTGAAGGTTTTTATTTTTCTTCTGTTGGTGTGCCTGCTACGGCGCGTCAGGTTCAGGCGCACGTGCCGTTGCCTCTCCGAAAAGGGTGACTCGATTGCTGCTTTCGCTCTCTCGCCGCACCCTCGCTTCCGGCTTGCAGCAGTAAACGTAAAGCCCTCTGAACTTTGTTTAGCCTTTTTTCATCTCCCTCTTTCTTCTTGATCACGCAACGCCCCATTGCTCTCCGTTGCGCGGGCGACTGAAAGCGCATCCTCCCTGCGCGCGGTTACTTTCGGATTGCTCAGCGCGCGGGACCTTCGTCTGCTCATTGGAGCGGTGGCTCAATTCCGATTCAGAATACGAGCCGAGCTCGGATTCGGACTCGGACAGAGTCGCATGCGAGGAAGAGGGTTCCGCATCGTCAGATTCGGATGTTAAACGGATTTTATAGTCAGGCTGATGATGATGATGATGATGTTTACTAACAACAGCTGCAGAACACTAAAATGTGCATATTGCATTGACTATGTTATTTGTATATCAATCATAATCAAAAATAAATTGCTATGTTCATTCCCTGTTATGCTCGTTCCCTGAAACCAAGCCGACACTGGGGGTGCGTCACGGCCAGAAAGGTCCGACAGCGAAAGGGTTAAATTTGTAGTTTTGAAACTGTATTTAAGCATATAGCCAGATTAGTAGCAGACACAGAGGTTTCCACCTGGCGGCTGGCGTTGTCCAGATGCAAGATGCAGTACAATGTGGGTACTTGAGCTGGGGACGTATTCTAGGACAATGATGTTTGGCGACAGTGGCACCGTCAGGCATGCATTGATTGGCTGGTTAAGCACTACGTCGTGCGAAGGTGATAGTATCCACGAAGTGGTCATCGCAGAATACGTCCACTGATAACGTACGGTAGCCATAAGCACCAATAGGGGCACCGTGACAGTGCCCTGTTTACTTTTGACATGTTTCACCGCACGGCTAAAGTACAATCTGTACACTTCGCTGCATAACACGACGGCACTGCGGTGGTACTGCGGCAGTACCGGGGGACTTGAGTATCTCGAATAGAAAAAGAGCCTTTCTAATCGAACCGAATACTAACTCATTTGAACTGAATACTCAGTTTCAAATGTGTGCCTACGACTAGTAAAAGACGGGTGCAGAGAAGTGACCCACCGATGCAAAAGTGGAGTTGCGGCACTCACCTTGATGGCTTCGAAATACTGAAAGCAGTGGGCCACAGGACCCACGAGCAACCTTGGCAGCACATACTTCACTGCTAGCAGAAAGCCATGTCCAGCAGTCTTGGTAGAAAAAAAAAAGAAAGAAGGGAGCAAAGAAAGAGCAACATAAACCGCCTGAAAGATCCACGTGGGTTTCACAAGTGTATGAAACCGTGCGCAAGGAATCTAAAATAGCACAACAACGCAACTTTCAACATGATGAAATCACGGATGCTATAACGGACCTATCCTATTAGCATTACACATTCACATGCACAACAAACAAATATTTCAAGGCAAAGCATGCAGAAGGGCACCCCAAGCACACAATTATGATAAGTGCGGCAAAAGAGAGAGAGAGAGAGAGAGACGAAACAGCCTGTTTTGATGTCATTTTTATACCCTAACTAATTATAATACCATATTTACTCGAACCTAACGCGCACTTTCTTTCCGATAAAACGGGTCCATAAATTGTGTGTGCATCAGAATCGAGTACGACCCGAAATCTGCGTTACCATATCGCCATCGGCATTTCAAGATAGCTGCCTCGTATGCACTTCGAGATAGCTTTCGCCGTGTGCTGCAGTACGGGTGCTTAGGCAATGCTTCCTTTGGCTTAGATTAGTGCACCGTCCATCTTCCCGTTTTCTGCGTTTGCTCCATCAGCATGGAAGTGCCGACTGCAAAGACATGCCGAGTTCAACACGATGCCGCAATTACAAGGAAAGCGATCACGTGTGCGGCGACGGACGGAAATTGGGCCGCATCACGGGCGCTCGGAGTTCCCGAAACTTAGGTGCGGGACTGACGCACACAGGGGAGGCGTTCCATACTGGCGGCTGCTACGTGCGGCGCGACCCCTATCTTGAAAGCGATCTGCGACGGAGACAAGAGTCTGCGCATATAGACGCATCGAGCTGCATTCTCGTTGCTTAGTTCGCCTTGAAGAGAGAGGCCGTACAAAGGTCAATTCCTGCTCTCCTGCTACCGTACTTCCTTGCTCCAGCGTTTTGATGAAGAGTTTTCGCGGTCATTGAGCGAGACGTGTTCATGTTTGCTCGTACGCTCGTGACACCATGCTTGTTAATAGCTAGTAAGCGAATGTTTAAGGGGGGACATGGTGATTAAAAGTTATCATTATTTATTTATAACCCAAACTTGATAAAAATTGGTGTGCTTATTTAGTTTCTTCTCCTGATTCTAAAAATGCAGTTATTTTTTCTGTAGGTTCATTATTTCATTACTTAATTAAGAAAACAATGTATTTTACGATGTCTTTTTTCTTACTACAATAGACAAATAACCGCAGCACAAAAATAGACAAATGACATATGGTCCAATAGAAGAAAGCACAAGCTTCACAACATAGGAAGAACTTTTATGGTTGGATCAATATTTCCTACTTTATAGTGCACTGAACTCCATTGTTCTGAACATGGCCATGCATTAGTCAGACAAAAGACAAATTTTAAAAACTTTAAACAAAGAAAATTGAAAAACTGTTTCCTATGTTTGGTGCTCCAAACATCTAGCTTCATGCTACAAAAAAAATTAGTACTATATCTATGATAGCTACTGATATATCACAGTAAATGTCTTGCTGGGTGGGTAAAATTAGCATTTCGAGAAAATCAAGAAAACAAATAAATGTCACATTTAATTGTGAAGAGTCACAAATGTGTGCACATACACATTCCCAAAACATTAGTAGGCTCCTGGGGCATAGTCAGTTTGGGCATTTGTGCCTCTGTGGCGCTTTTTGAACAAGCACTGCACATTTTCTGCCGATGCACGCTTGTGTTCAGATGCGGCTGATCGGCGCCGGTCTTTTTCCTCCATGCGCTGCATACACTTTTCACCAGGGTTCATCGAGAGTTCTTGCAAAATGCTTGCCGAGGTTCTCCTGCAGCCAGCATTGAATTTCATGACTGCTTCCGCCACTGCAGCCTCAACGCTGAAGAGTGATGCGTGCTGCTCCTTCGGTGCGAGCGCCCATATTAGCGAGTGCAGGCTTTCATTGTTGTTCTGTGTTTTGCCTCGCTGGCAACGTTCAAGCAGCATCTTGTCAGAGAGCCGTTGGTAGATTGGCAGTAATGCCTTGCTTACATGAGCAGGTAAATTGTAGCGGTGCTTCGGCACAGGTTGGCCTTTGGCCTTTGCAGCATTTTGCCGGCACCAGGAATCAGGACCTCCTGGACAAAGGCTATGATTCGAGATGACGTCATTTGATGTTACATGATAGTAGCTTGCCATCACAGCCTTCTCCATGGCTTCAATGTCACCAGTGTGGGACTTCAGAGCCCATCCATAATAAGAGCTCAATTTGTTCACCAAATCTCCAGTCAACCTTCCTCTTCCACCAAGTGGCTCTGAGCCAGGCCCCTTGTGCTTTGACAGGGCATTACGTAGTGCTGTCCCCATCCTCTTATGGACATGGTTGACACAATCCTCTTTGTCAACTTCTATAAAGCCATATACTTTGGCCTCCTTTAGGGCCAAGAAAGTGCGGCTGTCACCGTCCGACAGCACAGTTGTGTATCTTAGGCTGTGCTTTTCCAGCGATCTTTTGAATAAAATGAGGCCAGCCTCCACCTCCATTTCACCAGCCTTCTTATCCGTATTTTTTTGACACTGATGACTAGCTTTCCATTCTTCGTATGAAGGGTCACCAACTTTTGGTCCACGCTGACAACCGGCACAAAAGTTGCTCAGCACAACGTAGTCCAGGACAAGTCCCGTAAAAAGTTCAATGACGGCGCCGACACCGATGTGCGAACTGTGCCCACGAGTCATCCAAGACCCGTCGTACGATACAGCGACGTTGCCCGGGTTGCCGAAGTTTAATTGGCTGTAAAGCTGCCGGACCGACTTCGCGCATTCTGTTGTAAGCGTCTCAGCTGCCCGGGTCGCGGCGGGCGTCAACTTCGTTTTGACGTACCCCTGCCACGTTTTCGTATGCAGCCCGCGGTGCGATATATTCATTGTTGCGAAAATATCATTGAACGCAGTTTGCCGATTGCCGGTGCTTTGCATTGCGCGCGCAGCCAGAATATTGACGGTAAACGGATTCACTTTCTGAGTCCCATTCACACGCGGCGAGCTCCACGCTGACGCTTTGTCGCCGCATTTCGAGCATATGAGCACCAGACTTACTGCAAGGCCATATTCGCGCTCCTTCCGGCTGATTTTCGCGCTACCGCCGCATGTATTACAATTCATATGCTCCAGCAGTGCGTTCACCGATTCCAGGCACACCACGGTGAAAACTGTGTCGTCAAGCGGGCCGGCCGCGACATCGCCAGCGGACAAGATCTCCGACTTACGGCTCACTGCTGCAATTGACGCGAGCTCTTGTAGTTTCTCGTCGGATCTCATGTCGATTACCTCCAAATCTGAAGGCGTCAGCATAACGGTGTCACGACGGACGCGGCTGGCGTTTTCGTCGCACCTACTCGTTGTCGCACCACCTAGGCCTAGCACTCGGTCGGCTCCATCAGTTCCGTCGCTTGACGCCGTTGGTGGCTCGTCCTCAACCACTTGCGACGCGGTGGGGCGTTTTTTGAAGTTGTTGAGCATGGACTTCTTCCTTTTCTTTCCATACTTGTGCTTAGAGTCAAACTTTCGGAGCGGAGGAGGCATCGTCGCGCGTACTCACACAACGATCGCATCGAACATGGCGTCTCGCGTGCGCCTCTGCTGCGGCTAGCAGACAGCTCGGGAGTGCGCCCAGCCAATCACGTGGCGTTATCTCGTCACGTGCATGCGACAGCGAATGAGAACGCGCGTTTCATCTATTTTTGCCGCCGGTTTTTGTATTGAACCAGCAAGCCTAACGAAGCGGCAGCGCGCGATATTTGAAGCCGAAACCGCGTTCTTTCAAACGAGACCAAGATGGCCGCCCTCAAGGCACTGGTACGCGAGCGCGGCGTCATTGAATGTGTGTCGTTTTCGCGTCGACACACGCGAAAAATCAGGTGCCCCATCTGTTTTTAAATTGTTCGTACGGCTGAAATATGACCTTACGAGATTTGAAACTTGGCAGATAGGGAGAATAGTAGATGTAGATTAGAGAAATGCTATTTTCCAAAATTCGTTTTTTTTATGATATTTTGGGTCTAAAGACCCGTGTCCCCCCTTAAGGGGGGACACGGCTCTTTGGGACCGAAAATCGGTCAAAAAGCCCGATTTTCAATCTTTTCATTTTTGGATTCATGGCATAATTCCGCACCTTTGAGCAAATTTCCATTTAAATCTGATGCGTAATTGCGCCGTAATGTCGATTTAAAATAATGTAGTTTCTGAAAGCGCCCTTTAAATTGAGGACAAACAGCGCTAGTTACGACCGCGCGCCGCGCAAAAACGAAAAGCCGCAC
Source organism: Dermacentor albipictus (assembly GCF_038994185.2). Lineage (NCBI taxonomy): Eukaryota > Metazoa > Arthropoda > Arachnida > Ixodida > Ixodidae > Dermacentor > Dermacentor albipictus. Next base: position 19,788,434 of record NC_091827.1, on the reverse strand, counting down.
CTATGCCATCTTGGTCTTGTTTGAAAGCTCGCGCGTCCGGCTTCCCACCCTCTCTCAGCCAGCCACCATGTGCCAGCCGCAGTAAAATAAAACAAGCGCAAAGTTTTCTTCAACGCGCGTTCTTATTGGTCGGTAAAAGCACGTGACCCGAATGGCACCATCTGATAGGCTTAGGCCGGTTGCCCTGGCATGAGCGCTGCACATGCCGCCATTTTGAGCGGGTCCTCGCTACTGCACGGAACTATGCCAGGGGGACCGAAGAAGCACCATTCCGTGTATATGTTCGGCCGGAGACGAAGGAAAACGAAAAAGAAAGTAGGGGAATCGTCTTCTTTTCCGTCTGAAGTAAGCGACCGACGAGGAGCAAGTGCAGACGAGCAACCGCATGATAGCCGCGGAGAAGCAAGCAAGGCATCGCTGGACGACGCATCGCTGAACAGTGCTCCCATCACTTCTGCGGATCGTCAGCCGCCCGATTGTCGCGGAGAAGCAGAAAATGCTTCGCTGGACGATGCTTCGCTGGACAGTGCAGCCAACACGCCTGCGGACGCCAGACTCGCCGACCAACGCACGGACGGGCAACCGCCCTGCCGCGGAGAACCAAACAATGCCTCGCTGGAAGTTGCATCGGTGGACAGCGCACCCGACGCGTCTGAAGTGTCCGCCCGAGTGAGAATTGACTCGAAAACTGTGACCGACAGCGACGTAAGGGAGGCAAGCGCTCGTGAAAAGGCTACGCTCGAGCGGCTTGCGTCGACGGCAGCAACGACGCGAAAGATGGAGCAGTTCACGGAACTCGGCGGCGCGGCAGCGTCGGTAACAGACGAACGTAAGACAGCGTTTACTGCCGTCGACATGCGTGCGATAAACTCCCTCCTTGGCTTTATGCGCTGCCAGACTTGTCAAGGACGCGCGGAGATGGTGACAGGAGATCGCGAGTACGGCCTCGCAGTGAAACTGATGCTCATCTGCGAGAGGTGCGGTGAGATAGCGACTGAGTGGAGTTCGCGAAGGGTACAGAGTGAAAAGAAATGCAACCCGTTTGAAATTAATATCCTTGCCGGGCGTGCGATGCTCGCAACAGGTAACGGCCAGACAGCCATGAATGACATTTTCGCAGCGATGGGCCTGTCTGGCCGAGGTCTCCACAACAAGACGTTTCAGCGGCATTTGAAAAAAACTCTGAACCCCGGTGCGACGCGCGCAGCTGAGGCTGTTATGGTGCAGTGTGCAGAAAAAGCGGTTACACTTTACGAAAACTTGTGTTTTGGACACAAAGGCAACATTGCTGTGTGCTTTGATGGCACCTGGATGACGCGGGGCCATTCTTCGCATATAGGAGTAGGCGCAGTGGCGGAGCTATTTACCGGCTACATCCTGGACTACGTCGTGCTTTCAAACTTTTGTTTGGGCTGTGAAATTGGGCCCAGACCTGACTCTGATGAGTATGCTGGGTGGAGGAAATCCCATCAGTGCCAGAAGAACACTGATTGTAAATCTGGCCAAATGGAAGTTGAGGCTGGATTAATCTTGTTCCAGCGTTCTTTAGAACGCAACAAAGTAAAGTACTCAACCATGCTGTGCGACGGTGACAGCCGCACTTTTAATGCTATCAAGGATGCAAAGGTGTACGGCTTTGTAGATGTTCAGAAAGAAGACTGCATCAATCATGTACAAAAACGTATGGGTGCAGCGCTTCGAAACCTGCTCCAGAAGCACAAAAGTGAAGGCATGCGGGGACTTGGTGGCAAGGGGAGGCTCACAGCAGACCTCATCAACAGGCTGAGTGCCTATTATGGTCGAGCACTCAAGTCTCACTGTGGTGATGTTGACGCCATGCAGAGAGCGGTAATGGCAACGTACCACCATGTCACGTCAACCGACAGCTGCTCTAACCACAGCCTGTGCCCAAGTGGCAAGGATTCTTGGTGCCGTCATAATGCGGCAACAGCAAAAGGTGAGCCACAACCAAGGCACAAGTATAACTTGCCAGCGGACGTGGCAAAGGCCCTTTTGCCTGTGTATGAGCGCTTGGCAGATGTAAAGCTGCTGGATAGGTGCAAGCGAGGGAGAACCCAAAACTCCAATGAATCATTCCACTCAGTCATCTGGAGTATGATTTCCAAAGAGCAGCATTTCTCCCTTTTTGCTGTGGAGGCAGCCGTTGCAGAAGCAGTGCTACGCTTCAATACTGGAAATGAATATGCAGCAACAGCCATTCTTCAAGAAATGAATATGAATGTGACAGACTCCGGCTCAAAAAGAGCCAAAGAAAAAGACTTGCGTCGCACCACTGCTTCCAGGAAAAAACGGGCATTATCACTGGGCCTCCAGACGATGGGAAAAAAGAAGCACCAATCTGGGATGCACCCAGATTATTCCCCAGGTGCATTTTCGTAATTTGAGGTGCTTTCGTTCTCATAAAGGTGCTTGAAACCGTTTTTCTTCGTTTTCTCAAAACTACAATTTTGACACACAAGCAGTTTTGGAGTGAACATATTTCTGTTTGTATTTGTGCTAGCACAGTAATTTTTTTTTCCCTGAAAACAGAAACTCTTACTCTATGTAGTAAGGCTAATTTCACTGCGCATATTGGTCAGTAACATTTTTTTAAAAAGATACTGTGTGTAAAGCAGGTGAGGGAACTTTTACTGCAATGGGTTTAGCAACCCCTAGATTTAGACCTAATTGGCCTAGGAGACTCATTCTTGTTTTACTACATTCCTTAGATGTTAAACATTAATTTGGTATGCTAAATTTTATCATTGCATCAATTGTTTGGGAAATTATCAAACTCCAAATGAAAAACATAATATTGTAAATATTTTGAAAACTGTTTATTGTATGGAAAAAATAAATGCAGATTTAGAATCAGTGCATAAAACTTAATGAAACATAGAAGTTTCATTGAAATCAATCCACAAATAAAAAATTTTTTTCAAAGAGGGGTGTCCCCCCTTAAAAGTTTATACAGCGAACAAAACTACTATCCTTACTTTTCGTATAGCTGTCTACTAGTTTGCTATCGTAGGGGACGTATTCTGCGACAATGACTTTTGGCGACAGTATCACCGTCAGGCACGCATTGATTGGCTGGTTGAGCACCACGCCACGTGAAGGTGATAGTATCTACGAAGTGGTCGTCGCAGAATACGTCCACTGATAACATACGGTAGCTATAAGCACCAACTGGGGCACCGTGACAGTGCCCCGTTTACTTTTCCTTTCGGGAGAAACTGCAACTTTTTTATCGCAGCTTTATCGCATTGGAAGTAAATATTTGTTTTTTCCAATAGGAGAAAGTCATCTTTATGTGTGAAAGAATGAGGTGTACGGTACTGTAAAGGAGTTTTCTTTCTTTAGGTCACGGCAAACGGGTGCGCGTTACAATCGAGATAATCTTTTTTTCTTTTTTGGTTGCGAAAGAGGGGTACGCGTTACAATCGAGTAAATGCGGTAATTTTATTTCCCATCACACGTACATGATGGCCAAAGAATGCGGTAAAAGCTGCCGAACAAATTGGCAGCTCGACAAAGCTGCAAGCTCCAGCTTCAATAATGGACAGCTGGCCACTCATGCATCATTTACATAAAAATAGTAATTAGCCTGACATTGCCAGCGTTCCTCATCGTCATCAATGCCCCACCATTCACATGTGCAGGCAGTCTGTGGCCTTCGCTGCCATTTGGCACACTCCTATAGTCTTTCTCAACACACTGTTCACTACGGCGAACCGTTAGAAACCGGCCACAGTGCTCAGTCCAAATCCAGCACTCATGTCAACAGCATGAGAGAGTAGTCAGCGACAGGTTGTTTATGACCATGCGACACCTTGTGGTGTGTTTGTGGCGCTGTCTGGCTTCCCACAAGCTTCGTATGCTAAGAAGGCCTCACTAAAGCTTCAGCATCATTGTGCAGCGACAAGAATGGGCAAGCAGCGCCTGCCCATTGCACACTCTGAAGTGACACACCAGTGACGGTGCCCATACGCACTGCGAAGCATAGCGCGCGCTCCGGCAAGAGTAGCTCCAACCGACCCACCTGTAGGGAGCTGGCCACATCGGGTTTCTGTAGCAGCTCGGCCAACATGTCGCGACAGCTTCTGGGGACCACGGTTTGTGCGTAGTCATCATAGACATCAAACTCGTCGTACTACAAGGAGAAGAGGGATATAGAAGTGCAATTTACAAAATTATATTCCAAACCATCCGACTCGGGCAAAATGCACAGCTGTTACATATACTACCACTGCACAGAAGTGAAATACAAACTTGAATCTACAACGTGTAATCTTGGCACAAGCAAGCACTAACTGCATTCTGGTCTAGAAACTTGAGCATCTGTGAACAAATCAGATACACGTGCTGGTAGATGTGAAAAATGTGCCTTCTAGTATGTTTGCAGTTCATTCTGGTGCGACAGCCCATTAAGAGAAATAAATAAGGAGGCAGCCTTCATACCTCAGCCATTTCATAGAAGCAGGAACCGATGGCAGGACTCTGATTCTCGTCTGTAATTTCTACAACATCCTCGAAGGAGCCAAGGAGAGAGACGCTGAATTCGTACACCTCCATGACATTGCCAAAGATGACATCCAGATCCTGAGGAAAGACAGAAACAGCAACAACTCAGGAGAACAGTTTGGGACACACATAAAAAAAAAGGCAAGAGAAAATAAAAAATAAAAAAGAAGCAGCAGCAAGAGGGAGGAGGAAAAAAAAAAGAACCTCAGGTACAGCAAGCTATCTCCCTATTTATGTTTAAAAGAAGTCCACTCACAGATTCCTAAACAACACCAACTATTATCAACAAGCCGATTCTAAAACACAAGTAATTAAACAAGACTAGAAGAAAGTGCAAAATGGAAGCAAGAAGGTGCTAAGAAGGCAAAAAGCAAAATGCATTTATGCTATTATGCTAGCTACCAAACTGCACCCTTAAGTGCGGTTCCATTCGATCAGGCTAGAGAGCCAAATGTTGTGGCTGCTGTTGAAAGTGTTGAACAGCGTGATGTGCAGCTGACTAGTTCCACTAAGTTCCACTCAAAAATTATTCCAACTGTGGTACCACTGTCTATGGCACTGCTATGGCGGTTCAACGAACACAGACATGATTAACAGCACAGCGACTGTCCTGGATTTAGCTTTGAATGTTGTTTTGACTTCCCGAACTGACCTACTGATGTCAACCACACTAAATCTCATAAAACCGATAGAAAACCTTAACAGAACTAAATATTTTTGTACAGCTTTTGTTGTCTGTTACCAGGAAATGCACCCCTACACTGTTATGCTAGGAAACCTGAAATTCTTGAATTATGCAGTAAATTTTCACATTGCTTTCTACAAGCAGCAAAGTTTCACACTTCCGTTTCACACTTTGAAATACCATTAGTGCTTTGGGTATCAAACATCACAGGTTAACCATTTACCCCCCCCCCCCCCCCCCTCATGACTCCTCTAGACTACCACTCAGGGAGGGCATCCAGATGAAACAAAGGAGCAACACTGGCGAAAGTAACGTTCAAGAATAACAGCAGTTGCAAAGCTAGGCCTAAGTAACCCACAGGATTGCAATATAGGGGCTTTGTCGATGCAGATAAATCTCCTATTGCTGCACAGAATTAATGCAGATCCAAGAAGAGAACACAAGTATGTGACACAATTAACCTACTAATAATCACAGCATATTGTTTTCAAAGCTTTGGACCCACTTTGCATTTTACTGACAATGGCTAGTGCATGTTTTCCATTCAAGCATTTTATTGAAGATGACACCATGGCTCTCTCCTCAGAAACATAAGCAGAATAACAACAATAAAAATAAACCTCCTGCTGTAATGCTGTGGGCTACAATGGCAAGGGACCGGACAACTCCTGTACGGAAACAGATGGTGAAGCAAAGGAATCGCAGCTCAATGCTGCCGCTGCTACAATGGTTGCTCGCTGAATGCACCACAAAGGCACTTGATTGACAGCTAAACATATGTTGTAGGGGTGTCCCAGCTACATCAATATCTGACAGAAACACCCTCAAGCTGCACATTAAGATTTCCAAAGATTCGACTACACATCACAGCTCGTTTACTGCTCCAGCAGATGGAGTCTCACTGATGTGCTCCGAACACCTATACTTCTGCATGGGAATTTATTTGTTAGTCACAGCTTACAACAGGAAACCAGGCTAAAGTGCTACGATAAGTATGGCAGGGTAGCAGCGGGTCAGGACAATGCATTCGACAGTTCAAAGGTGGCACACCTTGCTCCCTGGGAAGAGCCTGTCGAGGGGCTCTCGGAAAACCTTGATGATCATGTTGAGTTCCCGTATGTGCTGCCTCTCCTCCGCAATGAGGTCTTTGACCTCCTCGTCATACGAGGATGGCGGCCGGCTGCCCAGGGACTCTTCCTCGGCTGCTGCAAGGTCTTCACCATGGAACATGTCCATGAGCACCTGGACACAGTAGATGGCACAGTCAGGATGCAAACAGAAAAAATATATAACTGTAGCCCTTTGAGGGTCAAAGATGTAAATATACAGTGCCGTGAACAAGTCCCAAATGGGGCATATATTTGACACCATCTGTATGTTTGAAAAACATGCCAATTTTTCAACTCTTTGTTGCCCAGCAAGTGCTGCCACCCTGTGTGGATACAAGAAATTTTTATTTATCTCACTCCATAGCCTCTTGGTTTTAATGCCACAGCGTGTTTACACTGGCACGTCGGTGACCGCTCGTATACCCGTGGCACGGTGGTTAGTTTTGGGTTCGTCTTGCAGGCTGTTTCTGTTTGTCATGCTCGCAAAAATTTATGTTTCTCTGGTTTCTAATCTCTCAACGGATCACCGCTAGATGCTCGCTCGGTTATTGCTCACAAGGGTTCGATTAGCATCTGTTCACAGGCGGGCACTGGGACTACAAACGATGCTGCTGTGCCTGCACTTTTCTTGAGATTTGTAAAAACTGATTGCCGCCTGTTGGAAATGGAACAAAGGATTATACAGTAAGTTCCTGACTTGCTTGATTTTTCTGAAAAGCACACCAACCATGAGGCTTTCTTGCATGCAAAATAGCAATTACGTTCTTGAGGCGTGCGCTGATTGCTCGTCTGAATGCGAGTCAAGTGGTGATCCCTTCGATGTGGACGACTGCCTAAGTGCCGAATCGGAACATATCAATTGCACTGTAGAATCTACTTTTTAATTCTTGTTATATAAGTACCTATGCAAGCCCATCTGTATTTATGAATAAACAACGCATGTTTACCTATGGGAAATAATTTTTTTTTTGTCACTTTATGGTCACCATAAAAAGCTTGTAGTAACTTTTGCCCCGAACAGGTCGCTCTGAAGATTTTAAATTTGCAAGAAACACCCCCATGGGGTCACATTTGGCAAAAAAAAATTCACCATCAAAGGATTAAGAATGCAATATCCTCAACTCGCATTCTGATAACTGTCAGTCACAATGGCAGTTGTAAGCTTTCACATTCCAGTACAGTCCACCGCTCTCGCGAAGATGAGTTAGTTGAGCTGCCAGAATGTAATTGTGTTAATAGAGAGTATGATATCAAAACTGGTGTACTAGTCAACCATTGCCAGATTTTACTTAAGCACAGGAAACATTACTTTCTTTGTCTTTTTCTTTTAAACTCCTTAAGGTACAATCAAATCTCATAACAGGTAACAACAAATTGCAATTCCTCTTTAGATTCCCATAAAAAGCAGTACACCTACAATCTCGTTGAAAAAACAGAAAATTTCCATAAAAAATACAACAAGCCTTCTTAATGTTCATAACTGAGATTTGCTAGTGATATCACTGCAAGATGCAACTTGCCTCTTTGTGGAGCGATGATGACAAAGTTGTTTAAACGCCCTCCTAAATGATGAGATAATGACGCGTCCGCTTCCACATAAATGGACTAAGGAGCACCAAGTTCTTGTCAAGGTTGCACGAAAGCTGGTTTCTCCACTAGAAGGATGCGGGGACAGATTGTATTTCAAGCAGAAGTTAAAAAGACAGAGGAAACAAAGACACGACACCTTGTCAGCGCACATGGCGACCCTGCAGTCTTGGCACGTGATCTCCACATGACGGATGTTCTTGACATAGTTGCCAGTCAGCTTGAGGATGTCAGCTGCAATGTACTCCAGCACAGCCACCATGTACTGGCTCACTTGTAGGTCCAGCCGGTAGCCCAGTACCTGCACCAATTTCAAACAGCACATATTGCCTCACAGGAAAGGACACAGACTGGGCACTGTACGAGAAGCAGAAGCAGCATCGGGGTCAGGAATATTGTGCTTTCAAACTGAATGCAGCCATTGCCACTATGAGGAAGGCAGCCTTGCATTGTTCGAGTGCCAGCGCTGGCAAGTAGAGGAACATGACTGACATGCATCCAGTATCAAAAGTTGCAGTTTCTGAGTGGAGTTTGGCTGCTGGCTTACAAACTGCGATATTCAAGTAGGAGCTACAAGTATGGGAGATAAGTACAAAAACAGCGTTTTTGACGCAGCTGCACATATGCATGAAGAGCCTCAGCAGAGCCTACCTTGTTCAGGAGAGGGTGTATCTTGTCAAGCGGCAGCACCAGGGAGGAGCGCCGACGGCCACGCTCCAGGGCCGCCTGGGCATCCCGGATGGCCCACAGGTCGATGGGGTTTGGGAACAGGCGGCGCACGCGGTCCTCCACGTCCTGCACCGAGTGCGGCCGGCCCCCGCACAGCGTCCACAGTAGCCGCAGAACCAGGCCCTCGACATATTGCAGGGCCTCCTCAGTGGCAGTCAGCGTGGGATGCACCTGGCACTGAACCTGAATTGGGGACACGACACGTTTACCAACTGCAATGCAGTGTAGACAATGCATAAACGCATAAGCTAGCAGTGGCTGGCTGCCGATATGGGTGTGAGCAAGTGACAGGAACTTTAGTCCTTCATCTCTCACTAAAGATTTTCTCTATGGCTTCATTTGAGAAACTTGCAGCTAGTACGTGGTTAACTCTAGCCACTGAAGAGGGCAGGGTGCAGGTGCACACACGTTGACCTGAAATACGAAAGTTGACAAAAAATGGAACACACCACCAATATGTGTGGCAATGCCAACAACAATGGTGGCCAAACTAGCACAGCTGTGTGTTCTCATGCAACTACTTCCCTATACGAGACCTCTGGGAGTCCTCTGGCATACAACCATCCGCAAAACAGATTGGGAGCCGATTTGCCATCTACTACTGCTGCTATTGTGCTGCCTTTCCCACAACTATTACCCAGGAGAATAAGTATGCCGTGACTGTTTTTCCATGAGAATCTGGAATTTTCCAGTGAAAATTCACCTGTTCAATACCACCGTGACTGCATTCTCTAGCATCACCAGATCGCGACACTACCTCAGCAGACTGTCTCGCCTCACCACTTCCTCCCGCACTGCCAAGACATGCCTGACCTTCTCTCTGTGGCCCAAGGTATATTTTCCCCCAAAACCCCAACTGACGGTAATAACAGCAGAGGCTCCACAGGTCCAACAGTTCCCAGTACGCAATCTTACACATGGCTTGTCCTTTCCAGCAGAGATGGTGCCTCCAAGTCAACAACAGGGACGCGCTGCCACAACTACAAGAACATTCAGAGGCTACAGGGCTGCAGTTTCACTCTTACCTCCATGTGATCTCGTGCTCCTCTCACATATGCAAGACTAATAAGTCCCGGTTCATGCCAATGTTACTAGAACCAACTCAGTTTCACAGCTTCCCATCCCTCTAGTACCAAGTGCTGCTCATGGGAACTGGTGGCTGTGCAATAGCACCCTGCTTCACTTATCTGCAATGCTGTGAGCAGCGAAAATTGCTGGCACAGCATTTTTGTGCATTCTCGCTGCTCTCCCCAATTGCTCAGCAAAGGCGCTATTGCTAAATCAGAGGACCAAGTTGAACTGTATGTAGAGACAAGCAAAGGACACATTTATAGCACAAAGCAAAACGTATTCTAAAGATGTAACACACCCATGCTCTATAAGCCATGCACGAGGCCACTACAGTTCGGCTTCATGCATATGTTTGTCACTTATGCATGCAATACCATCCAATGCTCAGGAATGCTCATTTATTACAAACACCCGCAATTCTGCTTCTGTTTTTCTCCATGAGGAGAGAATGTAGTACTTGTCTATGTAACGAGTAAAAAAAAAATTTAACCAGCCTGGCAAGGCGCATAGCCAGAGAAGAAATCTGGGCTAGTTTGAGTTTCTGTGAAAATTTATTGCATTTTCCTAGTTTAAATTATCAACATCATTACAATGCACAGATGGAATTTTCGGCACCAAACAAAATGCAGTGGGCCCTTAGACACAGCTCCCATTATCAAGTTTAGAAATGCGGGCATCTAAAGACATGTTCCCTAGTTAAGCAGATAACGATAAAGAATCATTATGCATACTGGGCAACACAGGGAACATAGGCCAGATTCCCAACTGATCATCTTCCAGAATGTCAGCTCAGTGGACACTGCTGTTTGTATTGAGCAGGACACTTGTTAAACCAAAAAGAACCCAGTAGAAGGGTGGACTTGTGTTAAAGAAGTACTGACATATTTTCAATTGTAACTTTTTTTCATTAAATGAAGGTCCTCGACCTCTAAACTTTAGAAAAAAATTGTGATAAGTGTCAAAGCACTGTAAATAATTTAACATCTTTTCCACAGCAACTTTTCGTTTCGTTTCCCAGGAGGATACTGTGTGGTCACATGGGAGCGGGACATTGTGATGTCTTGACAATTGCTAGGTCACCTTGTATGCTGCTACTCACAGTGAGGGCTGATGTAGCAGCATAGCGGTTGAGTGAGCGAGTCAGAGCACATGTTAAAACATCGCAATGTCCTGCTCTTATTTGACCACATACTGCATCATGACGTCACAACACAGTAGAAACGAAACCTAAACTGCCTGTAGAAAAGCTGTTATATCAACACGAGGGCGTTAAGCGCCCCGTGTAACAGAAAATCCAATGTCAACAACAGTGCCCGGTGTTCCCGTGAGCGAAAATTCCCATATATATATTTAGGTATATGTATATGGCATGCCTTGCTGTATGACGTGCGGTATATACGGGCTATACTGCCACACAATTCTATCCCTAAAGTTGCTCATACCTTGTCTTACATTCTTGACAAAGTTATTCCTCAAAATTTTGAGAATGACAGTCCACAAACAAATGTTATGAAACAAAACATCAACAGTGCATGCCTTAATGTTAAATCTTCTCAGACTGAAATATTAGATGGGCAAAACAATAAAAGAAACCTGAAAATGACGCACTTCTTATGGCGCGGCTGTGAACAACCTCCGGGAATGGCCCACATAAGATGCCGTGCTTCTACCAGAAAGCTTGCCCTAGCGCCTAGCGTTCATTGCCAGTGTTTCCCAGTAAACGTTATGGTTGCATAAGCTGCAGTTGCCAGGAAGCTTAAAAAGACGTTGAGGATCTTTGAATGTTATCGCATTCCACTCTTAAAAATGAAGCTTAAGCGTCCTCTAAATTATAAATTATGTAGGGTATGTGGGGCTTGAGAGTATTTTTTCTGGAGTTTACAAATACTGGACCTTCACTTATAAATAGAGAGAAAGAGAGAGAGACTTGGAAAACATTATGTCAGTATCCCTTTAAGTGCCATTTTCAGTCCCTGATTATGAGCGCATAACACAATGAGCAGAAGAAAGTAATATTAATCTCAACAAGTGCTCTGTTATAAAAAAAGTCCTGCACTCAATGTAAGAATGGTGTCACTTATGGATGGTTGCTTAGGAGTTTCCTGCTTGGCCTGCTCGTAAGGCACCTTGTGTATGGTGTATGCTTATGCAATACAACAGACATTTGTTGGTTGCTGATGAAACATGTAAGATCATCATCATCACATAGATGATCAAACATGAAGATCGTCATCACACAAGTTCCATGAAGCATTACCAGATCTTGAAAACCATATCACCTATTCAAAAATATACTTCCTACTATTACTGAAATAAAGTTGTTAGCATGTTGTCAACTCCTCTATGCAGCACACCATCGATACCAATTCAAGTAATAAACGTTATAACAAAAGCGCCCTTAAAATTCGTCAACATTCATTAATTCAATATCAAAGGAACCGTATATCTTTGTATAATTATCAAAGCATAGTGGCTAAAAAAATTGGAGCAATCTAAGCTTTATCATAAATCAACCATACTTTTTTTTTCTCCCACTGAAACACGACACATGTCAGAAAATAAATTATGTGTTTACACATAGAGGAGACTACACCGACAATAACACAGCCCTTATCAATTCATTTTCCTTGTCCAAAACAAACTTTTATTACCGTTTTTGCTATTGCCAAGTGGTTTCAAGATAAAGTAAACAAGCTAACAAACAGGTACCGATGTATGCCTTTCTGTGCTCTTGTGTCATTTGTTTTGTGCAGCAGCAAAAAAGCCCAACCAATTAGACCACCAATTCAGGCTAACAACAGTGTTTCTAACGTTGGCTTCCGTTTTCATGAGCACAAAGTGTGGTTCACTAAAATTTCAACACAACTTGGTTAGGAGATGCTAAGAAGTGCTACAAAAGTAAAAATGCCAATGTGGATGTATTGCATAATGCAATGTGCTCCTTTCACCACAACAACTTGCTTATCAATAATCCAAACAAATTTTGGATAGTAGTCAACACTAGAAATGCCAAAAATATTACCTCACAATATTCCACATTTGCCGCTGTTTTCACTGCATAACTCTACACGCTGCATTTTATGTTATCATATGGGGAAAACTAACCACGAGAGAACTAAATTTTGAGTATAAATGGTCTTTCTGGTATAGATCACAACATAGAACCTTTATCACAAGCTGCTATTAATTAAATTCAAAACTTAAAAAAAGAAATGAAACAAACACATTATTTAAATATGGATTTCCTTGGACTTCAATTTTTTTTCTTTCCAACTTTGCAGCATGAATGTCAAAAGATATTTCTCACCCAAGATGTAGCTGGCAATCTGTCTCCGTGATGCAAAACTTAATTGACAGTAACATGACATTTCTCTACCTTTTACTAAGGCTTTCAACAAGGTTCCCTGTTGATCACTGATAAAGCTCTTTATACTTGCGCCCTAACATTCTAGCATGGATGAAGGATTTCTCCAAAGCCACTCACAAAATTAAATACCTAGGCAACCGCGTCCCAGTAACATCAGGGTATCAAGGATGTGCCTGCAGACTATTTTTGTTCTCAGTATATCAATAGATGATCACTGTGAATGTACGTTACTATAAGCTTGCTTCTCAATGACTGCCTTATTTATCACGGTGCAGAATGTGCCTAGATGGTTAGCGATGTTTCAAAGGCAGCAGCAGTGAAACACAGGACATACAGTGAGGCAGATAACTTGGGCAGTATTTTTGACTACACTTATTTCCAAAAGGTATAAAACCACGTTTTCCTACAGGACTTCATGTAATCACATTTTTCCACAGCGCTTCATGTTCCTTTACATATGTAATAGCAGGTCTCTCACACTAGCTCAATCATACAAACGCTAAAGTGTTACTGTGTGTAAAGATTGCCAACTGCTACTAATCACTGTCAATCAAATATATATATATATATCAGCCGCAAAGTTCATTCATTCTTCATAGAACACCCGTGAAAAAGCAACTTTTTATGCCTCTCTCTTGTTGTCAGTGCAGTGCTAGACTAGACTCTCACCCCTAGTTATTATGCAGTGGCCCTTATCAGACACCCACTATGTATGCACCTTGGTGCACCAACCATTCACAACAGGTCTTGTATCCCAGTTGTTCAAACCACTACCTTTTTTATCCTCGCGTCCCCCGAAGTTTATGCTAATACCTTCCCCAATTTTTGCGACACCTTACTTGCTAAACCCTTTCAACATGACAATGTAAAACTAAACAGGTGCAGTCACGTGCAATATGAGCTGCAACACGGTGCCTGTGTTTGAAGACACTGGAAGACTACACAGCGGCGCAGCACACGAAAAATTGGTTTTAGAAATACCAGTAATAGAAATGCTGTTTAACTCTCGCAATCATGCTCTACTACAACAGATGCATGAAAGCACATGGTGTACCAGTGGCACCACATCAACACACACGGGAGATTCAGTATCAGACACGAGTATGCTTTACCTAATTGTAGCTTATGAACATACCTCTTCAGCCAACTGCATTTCTCCATTTCACAAAACGTGACAGTTGAGAATAACCAAAAACACTCATTTAGCTTCACAGAATGCATTGAAAGCTCAGTGCACCAACCTAAGTTTTTAAAGTAACTCATTTTATCTAGAATTTATCAGTGTTCAAGTAATCACAAGTCTATGGCACATGCAAGAACACACTGTGCTACCTTACGCATTTTGCCTCCCAAAAGTGAACGACGTTTACCACGCTCTCCGACACAAAATGCACTGAAAATCCCCCTCGACTGCCATTCACTGCTACGAGATAGTAACGAAATCAAACAAGCAGACAAGCTAAGACGTGCATGCAAGCATGCTGCTACATCTTGAAACCATAAATAGTTGAAAAGCTGTGCAAATGGGTGTCCTGCATGTCATGAAACACATTTTGGCGATAATTTTAACGTAGGAATCGCCCAGTGTCAGTGTCTCGATCTTGCAGCATGCGATCTCGGCCACAATGCATTATTTGCGGCTGCAGTCTCTGCCTGCCGAGTTGACACATTGTAATCAGGGTGCCGCCCACCCCAAAATTACAGCCACGAGAGTTTCACAAGGTCCCCACTCTAAACCCCAAGGTAGTAAGTCCCTTTAGTAATTTTTGTACGGAAACTCTATGGGCGCTGGGGCTGTGACAAAAGAGAGAACGGCTCTTGAGTCCAGCATGGGAGAAGGCAGGAGATTTAAAAGTGTAGCATGCATACGCAAATGTGGCACTCGAACAAACAATGGCACAATTTTCACTAGGCACAAGATGAGTTCTGAAGGCTAAGCACCATTAATTGGATGTGCCAAATCTACTACCACCAGCCAAAAAAAAAAAAAAATTAAGCATCCATGCAGCAGTGGATGCAATTGGCATGGAGACTTGTGGCAGCATTGTGCTTGGAGGTATTGCCTTCCTTTGAAAGTATGCAGTGCTTCTACAGCCATTAGACTTTCTAAAGCAAACAAAACGTTTTTGTCAATGGTGGGAGCTGAACCCCACCATGGATGTGCTTTCACCAGTGGCAAAATGTCTTTTCTTCCCTTTTAGTCAATTGATTAACAATATAAGAATTACAAATTTGAACCTTAACCTTTAATGATATGGTTAAATAAAGTTCATTTTCCTTGCCTTCAGTGTTTGTCGAGTATTATGGCAACAACACCAGCAATATGAAACGGGACTGACAGCGACCACCATAAGCTGAACTACTTTAAAGCAGCTGTCTTTCCACAGAGTGTAAACAAAGCAGGTTGTCACATTAGTGCTTGTATAGCTACCATGCCCACCAATGCACCTGTGGTCACAACGCTCGTAAATTTAAATTGTCAGTGCAACTGCAAAGTGCACATGCACCTGAGATGGCCTGTACGAACTGAACAACATATGCATGCTGACCTGGAAGCATCAACCACTACTGTTCATTCCATGGTCAATGAAAGGGCTTCCCTTCCCTGCTTGCATACCTCCACATGAGCAGGTAACCATGCATCCAGGATGAAGATGTTATTTCTTTTCTCACTACTTTTACCAGCATGCAGGCTGTGATCACAACCACAAGTCCCGACGTCAAAATTTGCGAGCAAAGGACGAGATGGCTTTCAGAAATTTGATAGACATCTGTAATTGGGGTTCAGTTTTAAGCTCGGCCACTTCGCATTGATGCATCATGTGCAAACGTTTTTCCTTGCAAGCCAAGGGAATGCAGCGATGTGCTAGGAGGTTGAAACACGAAACAATGGCAAGATATTCTCGCCAGCATAGCAACAATTTACACTACTGTTTACATATGGTGCTCGTCTGGCGCAAAGAAGCAATTCAGTATATTATGGTCTAAGAATAGAAAGGTTATACGACTAGTGATGGTCGCAAATGGTAATGCTAGAGAAGCTTACTAGTATACGAGAAAAAAAAATTTTTCTTGAATGCACTGCGTATCAAAACGAGAGCATTAAATAAACCGTAGAACACCTTTCTAAACGAAATCACATCACGACATCCGAATTATCTTAAGTGCATTTACACGGCTATTGCTCCAATCCTTTACAGGGAAGTTCCTTTTCGCATGTGCAATCCCAAAGGTTGCATTTGCGCTCATGGATACTTGCAGATAGAATTCTGATAAGGTACGAGGCCTAAATGCATCGCCAACGGGCTGCGATAACACTTCGGTGTCCGCGCAATTGCTACACCGTGCGACGCAAGAAATGAAGACGCTGAAACCCTTCTGCTGGGCAAAGAAAGAAGCTCAATCAAGCGAACACCGTGTGACGAAAACTTATCTCAAGTAACATACATGAGGCGCGACCGTTTGCTGCTTAGGATGGACGCGCGAGCGGCGCTCAGATAAAAGCCCACCAGCAGTTTTTTTTTGTCAGTGAGAAAAAACGGGTTCCGCTGGTGCCGACGGTGTTGTCAGGCGCGATGTAGCAGCGCAAAGTTTGCGCCGCGCGTGCTCGGACCGGACAGGGGTGCCAAACAAGGTTGCGCCCCGCGTGAGCTCGCAGTGCAGTGCACTTGGCCGTTCTTTGCGCCGCGCCCGTTGAGCCCCTGCTCACGAACGCGCAGCTGGTCCGGGGCGCGCGCGAACAGCGCAGTGACCGCGGGTGCACGCGTGGGGGACCATGCGGGGACGCCGAGCCGCACGCACAGCTGTTCGGCGGTTTCTCGCGGCAGCCGCTGCGCTCACCTTCTTGAGCGCTGCCACCAGCAGACCCTTCCACTTGGACGCGATCTCCTGGCCGTCTAAATCCAAGTTGGAGTCCGCGTCCCGGACAGAAAACATGTCGCAGGAGTCAGAAGCTCGGCGGCTGCTCCATGACGGCCTCGAGGTCGCGGCCGCGGGTTCGAAGTCGCACCGACGGTCTGATTAGGCCTAGGCCTTGTTGCTGTCTCGAGCACGGTCGACCCCGAGCGCGATAAAGCCGAAGGGTGCGGCGGCGTTCTCGCCGCTAGCCATGGCACGCCTCGGTCCGATCTCTGCATAGGCTCCACATCACCGTGCTGTGTCGGCAGGCTGGAAGCACTTCTGTGTACGCTTCCCGCAATAAACACACAAACACAAAGCAGATCTCTGCGCGTCCCTCAAGATGCAGCCAATGCAGCGGTGGTGAGGAGGGAACGCTTGTTTCGCTCTTTTGTACTTGTTTTTGAATACATGCAGGCAATCAAGGTTTGCCGTTGTCTACTCCCCGAGCCGGAGCCACACTAGCCAGACGAGAAACCGGCCGTCGATGGCGCAAGCAAGCGGCCGGTCAGGATCGGCGTCCGAGAAAATAAGTGGTGTCCACATCGCACCCCTGGCAACGGTTCCTGCAGAATAATATATCCTGATCTCAAAGGCGATACTTTTGCAGGCTCCAAACAAAGTTATGACGTCAATGCTGCCACATTTTAAAATTACTTATGGCAGTCATGACGTCACAATACTTATTTTTTATATGAGAAAGAAATTAAATTTTCCTTTCTCTAAGCTCTTTTGCATGCTTTCGATAAGGTGTGGTACTTTCGCGCATAAGAGAACTCCCGCGCGACGGCTGTTGCAGCCGTCGTTGCAACAACGTATGCAACGGCAGAACGTTTCAATCTCGGAGGCCATGCAAAAGCTTTTGCACACTCAAAACTACGAACTGTTATGAAGTTGGAAAGTGTTTAATGAAAATATAAGGCTTCATATTACTTCTGACGTATTTACTTGCAGCAAGAATAACATGGCGCAATGGAGAGTAGTTCATAACCTTTGTTTTTAGGGGGGGGGGGGGGGGGGTGAGGAGGCGGGGGCTCGTTATGATGCTGCGTCCCATTGGTATCCATTACTCTGAAGGCTGTCCGGGGTGCTGCGGAGAGGACATATGCGCACCAGCTGGACACTCTAACGAACGATGTGGCGACGTTTCCACTTTTTTAAAAGTTCTAAAGCGATAACGTTTACACGCAACACACTTCATGACCACACGCCACCAACGAAACATAGCGCCGGGATGGGAGCATTGCGCGAAATTTGAATCGAAGATTTGGTGTAGGTAGCGCAAGAGAAACACTTGACAAATGGAAGACACGGCGGAACACGTGCCCAAGGTGCACGTAACTTACGCAGACTTGCCTTTGTTATAGAGGTATCTAATGTGTTGGTAGAGGCGGAATAAAGGCAAGTGGGAGAGGGAGGAGGAGGGGGGGCTTCCCCTCTGGACCCGCTAGTGTCGACAGGACGGCAACGCTATGCTAAAATTCGCTATGAGCGCGCAAAGTAGCGTTCTGAAGCTTTTATCATTCAATATATCCGCGACGCATGCGTAAGTTATCCGTCTACTTCACTTCTCCAGAAAGAAATCGAGTTCCTTTCAGCATGAATTCGCCAGAATCACACCGCGTATTCTTTCCTGTTTTTGACGCGTTTTGTGAGACTCGACTGTATATTTCTTCCACCTCAGTAAACACCTGGTTGTTACTTCAGCACTGTCGTATGTACGTCACCTTCGTGATGTCACGTCTTCAGTGCTGTTTTTTGTTTCTTGGAAGGAACATATTTCGAATCTAACACGCCCAGAGGCGCCATAGACGCCAAGCTTGATAGCAGTAGCTTCGGAAGTGGGCGGCAGGACTAAGTTCTCCCTTTTTATAACCGTCAGCTTCTGTTATCCTTAGGCAGCAGAGACCCAGAAGTTAAAAAGAGTCCGTTTTTTGCCACCATTGCTGACGGTACAACGTATTTGGCAGGTGACGAGCAGTTCACATTGTGCTTGTGCTGGGTCGAAAATGATTCGCTCGACGTTGAAGAGGAAATTATTGGACTGTATAGCCCTCCATACTAGAAGGATGACACATTGCTCATGGTCATAAAGAACGCCCTTCTTCGTTTGGGTTATGATCGGAGCGCTTTACGAGGTCATTGCTTTGACGGGCCGCTTCACAGGCCTTAAAAAGAAGGTGAGTGACTTTCAGTCGAAGTCTACATAGAGTCGAATGCCTTTACAACGAAGTACTTAGGGCCTCCGAGATCATTCGTTATACAAGTCACTTCGTAGTGAAGGTCGCGCACAGCACAGCTCACAACAAGATCACAATTATTCCTTCGTTACGCGGGTAAGAGCTCGAGCGTACGAGCACTGCGCCAGTCATTCCTAAGATCTGACCCTACAGGAAGTTGGTCGAAGCAGCAGGATAGTTGCAGGAGCGCTCTTCGTTTGAAGAGGCAGGCACGTACCAGGGGGGGGCGCCCGGGGGGAGGGCTGCCCCCCCCCCACCCCGAAATTAAGCGGCACATCCCCCCCCCCCCTTGCCCGCCCACGCCACCACTCCTCATACACATTCCTAAAGCGCCGACAAATCAATCTATTCGGCGGTCAAGATTTTGCTGCCTTTTACAGCGAAAGCTATGTATGACTAACTTTCCGTAGTTTTTTCGGCGTCCATCAACTGAAAAAATCATCATGTGGGCCGATCCTGGTAATAGTGCAGAAAGGGTCGAAGCTCAATGCCACATACACCTGTGGGCTCGGGAACCTTTAACGCGTCCTTCGGGATGGGCCCTCGGGCTTGGTGAAATAACAGTCCGCGGGTAGCATACGCTGTTGTGAACATTTCAGCCAAGTTCTGCTGTCGTGCGCGGTCCGTGAAGCTCGCAAGCGGAGCGCGAAGTCACCTTCTCAAACGCTCTCGTTTCAAAAACCCCATGCTCCTCGCTCTTTTCTGTGTGCTTTATTTCGTCATAAAGCACACTCCAATACGCGGCTGCTATTGGTCGCGGCACTCGGCTACACCGCGGCCGCCGCGAGGTGCCGCCACGAGTCCAGTGGCTAAGCCATAGAGTTTCTCACTACATTACCTAGAGGAAAATCTGGCGCTGCTACGCTGTGGTATGCATGGGAATGCCGCACTGCGGCTCTCTGAGGACAGCCGCGTTTGGCTTACGTTTAGCGCGGCATAGGCGCCAAATCGGAAATTTGAACTGCGCGCCCCGGTGACGTCTCCGCCGTAGCCTTCGCAGTGAAAGGCATTGGAGGAGGAAGGGGAGCACAGCTGAGGCCGTGTTTGATTGCCGATAACTCCGCTTCTACTGAACGCATTGAAGTACTTTTTGCGGCAAAGCGGTTCTGAAATAGCCTATTTTCACTTCAAATGTCTTAATCCACTTCGATAAAAAGTGGTTCGGGCCCCTTTGATGCCTGCATCACCTCCACCGCGAGTAGGCCCGGTATGGCACTATCTTCGGGATCGGCCCACCCCATCGGGATGCCTGCTTCACCTCCACCGCGGGTCAGCCTGGCATTGGACTACCGTTGGGATAGGCCCAGGTATGGGGAGTGCTTAATGCCTACTTCACTTCCACCGTAGGTCGGCTGGGTGTTGCACCATCTTCGGACCGACCTGCAGCGGAGCTGAAGCACTTTGCTTTTCGCTTGAGAGGTTTGACTGTCGTCAGTTTTCGCTGTCATTCTGTCTTCACAGAGTGGAATCGTTGCCAATTTTTTATGCGAAGCATACTAGCCGCACAACCACGCTCTTCCTTGCTGCGCCGCGCGCGGCCGCGTAGCTACCATATGACGTCATAACAGCTGCAAAAGCGGAGACTCAACTCGTGCGCTCGCTTGCGGCCGCGTAGGTACATAGCCGGGTCTCAGCTCGTGCGCTCGCCTGCATGAGTTGTTTCTTCGTCTAGCCGAACCAAATATAGCCAAGCAACAGCAGTTCACCAGGCTAAACAGTGGTTCAACAACTAAAATAAAGGCTAGTATGCTTCGCATCCTGGGCTTAACCTTAGCTAAGCCACAGCCATTTTTTTCACTCCTTTTCGATGGCGGTAATTATCGGCATCTCCTGAGGTGTGAAGGAAAGTTTTCTCATCAATTCGCTGGCCGCGCGATTAACTCGAGATGAGTTCAGCTGTCATCATCTATTGGTGCAGGTCGAGGCATTTCTCCTTTATGCCTCTCTCACTTTCTGTCACCATCTATTCAACGATCACGCGAATCGCTGTTGCTTCATTAGTACAATTTCTTTGTTTAGACTGATCCATGGACCAGGAAAGGGATTCGGTTCTTAGTCAGCTGGTCTATATGCTCGTGGAACGAGTAGCGGCCGGAGAAAACGACAGTTGCGTTTATCTTTTTCTTTTGCTTCATTATTTCCTCGAGTGACGGCTCGCCATGATGCTGGCAGATCCTGGGAACATGTACCCGCGATATTGGTGAGATAAGGCGGAAAATAAAATAATGCGAAACAGCGCCCCTCATCAAACTCCGCAATAACCGTTAAACTCATAAGCAACATGAATGTTCTGCGTTATCTTGCCTTGTTTTTCCCTAATTATACAGCACGTTTCGGGCAAAATTGACAACTGAAAACGAGAGTCGCAAGCAGTTTAGAAATTAAGCGATCTACTAAGGGAGAGAGCCAATTAAGGCAACAGCCAAACAGGAAGAAAAAGCAAAAATCAACCAACTTAGCCGTTGTTTGCGAAAATATTTATCGATCAACATCTTATTATCTATAAAGGAAGTAGAGAAAACGCCGCCGGTAGTGGAGAATAATGCCGTGTGTATTGAATCCTGATGTAGCCACTTCTCTGCTGTGCTAATGTGGATGTTTTTCTAACCTTTCGGCGGCGCGCGCAGCATGTCTACAACCGCGGCGTCCTGCGCTCTAGCGGTTGTACGGGGTTGCCGACCACGCATCATTACGCAACTTCCCAAATAATAACGTGAGTCGGTTTTGCCACTTGGTAGAGCAGTAAATGAGCTATCCAAAAGAACTGTGATTGTTCCACAAACATGTATTTCTCTATAATTCTTCCAGAGCTAAATAAGAAAACGCAACTCGAAATCTTTATTTTACAATTTCGCTTGTTTACTTGTTCTTGGCAGTGTTCTTCGTGCACTTTCATGCGGGAATCCCTTTGGTGTGGTTCCCTGCTCGCCAAGTAAAACAGATGTGTATCTCACAGGCGTACCTGTGAGATACACCTCAATTCAATTCTCTTTTGCGGGTTTACGCGTCTTTATGGTGAATGGTGAGCATTATTCACATTTGTGCTAGTAAAAGTACCTCCCCCCCTCATTTGCACAGAAACGTCACCTTGGGTTATGCGTTATGAGGGCGTGAGCGGGGCTTCACTGCAAACTTAAGTTGTATCCGACTGTAGGTCAATTACTTAGAGGGGACCATGATCATGACGAGGAAACTTGCAGGAGAATAAAAATGGGTTGGAGAGCATACGGCAGGCGTTACCAAATCATGATTGGAAGCTTACCGCTATCATTGAAAAAAAAAGGCGTACAATCATTGCATTCTACCGGTGCTAACATATAGAGCAGAAACTTGGAGGTTGACAAAGAAGCTCGAACAAGTTAAGGACCGCGCAAAGCAGCATGGAAAGGAAAATGTTAGGCGTGACATCAAGAGACAGGAAGAGAGCGGCGTGGATCAGAGAGCAAACGGGGATAGGCGATATTCTATATAGATGACACTAAGAGAAAAAGAATGCAGCTGGGTAGGCCATGTAATGCGTAGGGCAGATAACTGGTGGACCATAAGAGTTACAGAATGGGTGCCGAGGGAGGGGAAGTGCAGTCGAAGACGGCTGAAAATTAGGTGGGGTGATGAAATTAGGAAATTTGCAGGCGCAAGTTGGAATCAGTTGGCGCAGGACAGGGGTAATTGACGACCGCTGGGGGAGGCCTCCGTCCTGCAGTGGACTGAAAAATAGATTACCATCATCATCAAGCCGATGTTCCTACGATGAATGTTTCCTGGGGAGGGGGGGGGGGGGCATTCTATAAGGGTCCACCTAGTGGACTGTCCATTTCGGCCGTTGCTGATTGGATGCATGCCGTGCGAGCGAGGAGGAGACGAGCGGCCCTAGCCAATCGGGAACGGCCGAAATGGACAGTCCACTAGGTGGACTCTTACAGAATACGTCCCCTGAAGTGTTAAATTATTCCGACAATAATAGCTACGTGATTTCGCGGATTCCTGTCCAACAGCTTTGATCATTAACAAAATTTTTTTTAGCCAAGCCAAGCCAAGTACTGAAATACGAAACGACGCTTCTACACGTGCTACGCAGTTCAACGCGTTGCCCTAGCCAACGCGTGCGTTCTTGATTTCCGAAGCATGTCGTATCTCGAAGACCTGAGCAAGCTGGAACAAAGGATCTTTACTCGCATGCGTGCTCATAATTTCGGGCGCGTGCGGCAGTAATCATGTGCGCCGCCATGCAATCAGGGACGCGAGCACGGTTTGTTGGCTCGCACTTTACTTACTAACGTGCTTACAATAAAGCGCGAGAGCCTATGATAATATACTAACTGCAATTTTAAGCGATAAGTATGCGATGTTTAATAACACACGGCTTACGTACGGTAATCTCACAGACTACATCCGAAGTACCAAGGTTTTACCGCCAGTTGGCGCAACTTACTGGTTTTTGACACTTTCTTTGCGAATATCAAAGTATAATTACTACTCAAATTGTGAACAGCTTGCTCGATCTACCATTACTATAAGTGATGGTCAGTTCATTTCCATCAACGTCTCACAAAACATTTTGGCGCCAGTTGTCAGTCCCTTCATGGGATACTAAATGAACATATTAAATTAGATAGATAGATTATTCGCCTAGAACTCTTATCGTCGTCTTCTGTGCGCCATGTACTAAGTGTTTCTGCGAAGACTTTAAGTAGCTTTAAAAATGGCCTAGATAGCACAATTCCAGTCCTTGAGCTGGTCTACCCGAAGAGGCGGACTAATTAAGAGGCGTAATCCACTAATTAACAAAGATGCACTAATTTAAGTTTTAAACTAATTGCTTTACGTCACATATGGCAATTTAAATATTTAAACTCGTGAGACTGCAAGGCATATCCATTTGAAAAGAATTATGTGCATTGCACCATTTCCGACATATATGCACCATCAAACTTGCTGTAGAAATGCACTGTCGTTCTATTCTTTAACAAAACGTTGTTTTACGCATTGAAGCACAAAAGTAACTGGATCGTGCGCCGTTGTATTTCTTCGCATAGTTCGGGATGTATTATATCGAAACTGGTGTCATCCTGAGAATTCGTTTCAATTGGTCGTATACATTGCGAACTGCCGGGCTACAGCTTGTAAAATGCAACATGTGATGCGAAGTAACTAGTTAAAAACTGCATTATGGGCAACCCTGCGCAAGGGTTAAAACTGTGATATCTCCCACAGATTATCTTTAAAGTTTACTTAATGTCTTCACAGAAACACCCGGTATGACTTTCTTGAGTAACGAATTTCATCCGAAGGTCCCGCTGTTACTCCCCAACTGGAATCGCCTGCACCAAAACGGACGAATTGACGCAATACTCACGTGACCTTCCTTTCTTCCGCTGCCTGCGAATCTGCTAGAGCTGACGTCACATCAGAGGTACCATGGTCCCAAACAGGCGGCGCCACTCCTATTTTAAAGCGAAAGCTTTATTGGCCGTGAACTTGCGATTTCGTCGTTGCGGTGCTCCAAGGAGGCACATGACGTCACCACGCGCGCCTCGCCGCGGACATTAAAGCGAAAGCTTTACTGGCCGCGAACTTGCGATTTCGGCGTGGCCGTGCTCCGAGGAGGCACATGACGTCACACCGCATTCCTCGTCGTTGCGTTCACCTCCGCTCGCTTCGCCAGCTGCGTCGCATGCCTGATAACATGTCGGAGGATTGAAAAGGAGAGCTCCCGTGCACCGCAACCACAGTTGAGGCGGCAGTATGGACGGCGACAATTCTGTTAAGCAGGAAGAGGCCTGGAATCGACATCGGAACGAGATGAACAGAAAACGAATCGCCCAGGAAACAGACGAACAGCGCGCCGAACGACTGGCTAAACGCCGCAACATAGCTAGACAACCAGACTAACCTGGACTTGCAATCATGATTAACTAAGGCTAACCATGCTATGCCTTAGCTTTCGCTACGTATATCCTGGCATAACCGAGCTAAGCCACTGCCATTTTTTTTCCCTTTTAGCCATTTTCTCGCTTGCAAAAGCCCTGTTCTCGCTAGGAATGACGAATTCGTTATTATAGAAACCCAATCTCTCAATGAAGTACCACTTAACATTTTCTTATAGCGTACCTTTAAAGAGCCGATAATTAACGACGAAAAAATCTAAGCGACCCAAGCAAAAAAAAAGTTAAGAAGCTTGACAGCATCCGTCACGCCACCCCGTTTAAAAGGTGACATCAACAAATGCATCCCTCCACGTATAATATTTCCGACGAGGCCTGGTGAGGAGCCCTTTAAAGATTTTCCCGGCACGAAGTAGAGTATATTTGGAATCCTCGCTAAGGAACGTTACCAGAGGTGGCGACATATGGGCCGGGACAGCGCAACGATTCTATTCCGATTCTGTTCCTCTTCAATTCCAATTCAATTCTGTTCCGCGAACGGCGCTCCCCCTTATACGTTATCGGTAGAATCAGCGAGTCGTGAAGGGTGAATGATAAGAAAAATAAGGTCCCATTCGTCTTTTCTCTCTCAACACACCGGCCATCACCTCATTTCAAACAATCTCAAGAAAGGTATGAGGAAGGCAGGTGTTCATGAGGTATTATCTAACGCTCCTGAACGCTTCCAGAAATGTTCCAATTGCGTGTGAACGCCTAAGAAAAGGTGAAGAATTTCTGTAATATAGCCAATATCGTAAGTGCTTCGTCCTTCGTGCAATGTGCTCTGAACGTAGTGTACGCTCAATTCCCTTATCATGCGGGAAGGCACACTATATCGGACAAACTTCATGCCCGTTGCTTGAACGACAGGCTCATCGAGCATAACTATACAACGTCACCAAGGTTGTTTCCGGCCATTGAGGTCTTCATTCACTCGTTTGCCGTGTGATGCCCAGTGCATAAGCACGTTCCATTCATTTTTGGCCGAAACTGCTGCACTACACACAGAGCGGAAAATACGTATACATACGAAAGTATGGAGGCGTGCAAAATAAATAAATAAATAAATAATAATAATAATAATAATAATAATAATAATAATAATAATAATAATAATAATAATAATAATAATAATAATAATAATAAATAAAGGACGCATGCGCAAGCATGGCTTCCATAGCGTTCACAGGAAAAAGAAATGACATTTCTTCCACGTTCCCGATGGACGCTATCGCAGTTATGTGGTGACCACATGTGTGCGATACTTGTCTGTACGTCTTCCTTCTTTGATTTAACATATTCGCTGCACTGTATATACGTACAGTATATCGTGCGCACTTGCGAAAATTAAAACTAAAGTTGAAAGTACAGCGCCCCTGTGTGCGCGTCGTCTTTTTCCGTTATCACTCACCGGCATTTTCGCTCTGCAAGACGTGCACCATCGCCCCGAAACCAACCTGCCCGCAAACAAGTCATTAAAGCGCTGACAGCTGCGTTTTTTCTTTCTAGACTTCGCAAGAACAAGACGAGTGGCGCTCGCAGAAGCCGCGCCGCGTCTTTTTACGCGCACCTTGTACATTCGTCGTCACGCAGGGCGTGTTGTTCGCTAACGTGCGGATCCGGTCGCCGACTCCAACCTGCCGTATCAAGGGCACGTCTTATCGGCTAGCGACCGCCTATCGGTTTCTTCCGTCGAGCGAGAGCGATCCGACCAGCCGTTTAACGAATTTCCTCTAGGTGGCGCTGGCGCACCGCGGCGCTCGCAGAGCAGACGCCGATGCGTGCATAAGGCGTTACGAAAATTGGACCGCGTGTTCGCATTCGTACGGCAGGGCCGTAGTTTCTTCCCGCGCGCGCTTCGTTAGTCAACGCGTACGGCAGAAGCCGCGAAGTCGGTTGCGAGTCGGCCCAGTCGGGCGGCGGAGACCATGCTGCGGCGCGTATTCGAGCCGGTGAGCCGTCTGGTACGGTGGCTAGTACGTCTGCTGGCGTCTTTCGTCTTCGGCTGGCTACCGGTCGGCCGCGAACGACTCGCGGGCGAAGGCAGGCGGGTGCTGGTGAGCGGCTGCGACTCCGGCATCGGCCTGCGGCTCGCGCAGAGGCTCCACTGCGCCGGCTACCGGGTGCTGGCGGGCTGCCTGAACGCCGACAGCGAGGGCGCCCGGCACCTGGCGACGCTGCGCGACGGCGAGTGTCCGGTGCAGGTGCTGCCGCTGGACGTCACCAGTGACCGGAGCGTCCAACGGGCTCTCCTCCAGGGACAGGTGCCGGAGAAAGGTCAGCAGAGTCTGGAAGACTGACAGTGATTTATGTACCCTTAAGTGATTTGGATGCGAAAGCATAGTGACGCCTCAAATCAATTGGTTACGTCCGTGATACGTGACGTCATACGTTGTCACGTGTCCTTCACCGTTCTACCTTATTCCACCTTATTCCACCTTAATCCAGCTAGCGATAGTTTGTGTCAACCTTAACCAACTTGAAGTCACTTTCATTCACTTCAATTCTTCATTCAGTTTAATTCATCTTCGTTTACTTTCATCATCATCAGCCTGGTTACGCCCACTGCAGGGCTAAGGCCTCTCCCATACTTCTCCAACAACCCCGGTCATGTACTAATTGTGGCCATGTCGTCCCTGCAAACTTCTTAATCTCATCCGCCCACCTAACTTTCTGCCGCCCCCTGCTACGTTTCCCTTCCCTTGGAGTCCAGTCCGTAACCCTTAATGACCATCGGTTATCTTCCCCCCTCATAACATGTCCTGCCCATGCCCATTTCTTTTTCTAGATTTCAACTAAGATGTCATTACCTCGCGTTTGTTCCCTCACCCAACCTGCTCTTTTCTTATACCTTAACGTTACACCCATCATTCTTCTTTCCATAGCTCGTTGCGTCGTCCTCAATTTGAGTAGAACCCTTTTCGTAAGCCTCCAGGTTTCTGCCCCGTAGGTGAGTACGGGTAAGACACAGCTATTATACACTTTTCTCTTGAGGAATAATGGCAACCTGCTGTTCATGATCTCAGAATGCCTGCCAAACGCACAGGTAAACCCTCATTTACTTTATTCCACCTTAAATAACTTCACCTTGAGTCAGCTTACTCTAACTCGTCCTAACATTAAAGGGCAGCTCTGGCGTTTTTTAACCATATTAGGATATTGTCATTTTCAAATGGATTAGATAATCTTGTCACCGGTGGGGCGGTTCAATTTCCTTAATTCATCGATAATCTTAAATAACCGATAAATGAGATACCAAAGCGTGTAGCTGCTGCGTGTGACGTCACGATGACTCGATGACGTCAGGTTCCACACTACCATAACGTAAACACGCAGAACGCGTGCTGAACACGCAGTACTCGTGGCGCTAACACCAAACAAGCGAAGCTGATGATGTCTCCTGACGGGGACAGTCCAGGGACAGCTCCTTCCCACCGCTGAGGCCACCACCTGCAGCCCAAGGGCAGTGGAAACAGCAGCCAAAACCACCACAAGAACAACAACAACAACAAAAGAAGGGCGGAGTTAAGGTAAGCTGGGGGGCAGGCCCTCCCAAATCACTGTTTCCGCACTCGGATAATAACAATAACGACAACGAACTTAAACAACTAAGGGAAGAAAATAAGGCTCTAAGGCGAGAACTTGAGCAGAGTACGAAGAAAACAGAACAACTAGAGGAGAGAATCAAAGAACTAATCAGGGAACTGCGAGAGCAAAGGGTGGGTAGCCTGCCGCGACAGCAGACTCCACCTTTAGATATGGAGCAACAGCCACAGCAGCCGGAAAAGGGAACCGTAGAAATGCAAATGCAATCCTTTATGCAAAAAATGCAGGAGCAAATGAATTTGATACAACAAAAAATCGCAATGCAAGATCAAAGTTTTCGCAACTACATAAAAAATCAAAATACGCAAAAGATAACAAATGAGGCTAGAGATAGACTCTATCACGAAAAAAGATTCGGCACCGAAAACCAAAGTATAACAACAACCAACGATAAACCAACATGGCTAGACACAACACATTAGATATATGGCAGTGGAACTGCAGAGGCTACCGCAAAAAGCAAGGCCCGCTGCAGCAATTCATAAATTCACAGTTAAATCCTCCTGACATAATCGCGCTGCAGGAGACAAACACCGTGCCGACACTCAAGGGATACACGTGCCAAGAAAAAGATCGCACAGCCACCTTAATTAGTAAAAATCTAGTCGCCATAGCACACGATGAAATTCCGGACACGCGGATAGAACACATCGTGACAGAGATAATTCCAAAGAAAAAGGGAAAACAAAAAAGCACTTTTATCATAAACTTATACAGTCCACCACGACAAAATGATGGGGATTTTCAGAAACTTTTCATAGGGGCCAGCAAGCTAGCGAAATCCAACACTCTGCTTATAATGGGCGACTTTAATGCCAGGGGACAGAGCTGGGGATATAAAAAAGACACTAAGAAGGGCATGCAAGTTAGCGACGCAGCAGAAATCACAACCTGCACCCTCTTAACGGACGCAAACCAACCAACGCGCCTAGGCAACAGCGTTAGTCCTGACACATGCCCAGACCTGACATACGTCAGGGGAGCTAGGCAAGCCACGTGGGAGAACCTGCTGGAGAACCTGGGTAGCGACCATTTCATTATAAGAACGCAAGTGTCAGCAGAGAACGTCAAGCGCAAGATAGGAACAGCCAAAATAACGGACTGGAACGCTTTTCGCAAAGAATGCAAGCACATGGAGGGTGGGATAACTTCCATAGAGGAATGGTGCAATCAACTTAAGGAAATACAACAACATTACACCCAGCAGGTCGAAAGGTCAGAGCAAACACCGGAGGTGGACTCGCGACTCCTCAGGTTATGGGAGGCAAGGCGTGGACTAACCAAACGGTGGAAAAAACAACGGCTAAATAAGAAGCTAAAGAAGAAGATAGCAGAGGTTACCAAGGAGGCAGAGGAATACGCAGCCCAACTCACACGACAAAGTTGGCAAAAGTTTAGCGACTCGCTGAATAGAACCCTCAGCACCGCAAAGACCTGGCGTATCCTCAAGGCTCTAATGGACCCAACCAAGACCAAGTCAGAAAGTAACAAGGCCATCCAAAGACTAGTACACCAATTTGAAGGGACAGAAGAAGAGCTACTAGAAAAAGTCCGTGTAAAGTGCTACGGGCAAGATAAACCCGAAGCGTACACGGAGAGATACCGAGGCGAAGAAAACCCCGACCTAGACAGACCCATCACCAAGGAGGAAGTTTTCGCAGCAGTTAAGGCATCGACCCGGAACACAGCAGCAGGCGCGGACAAGATTAGAAACGCCCTAATCCGAAACCTAAGTGATGAGGCGGTCACACAGCTGACGAACTTCCTCAATACACATTGGGAAGCGGGGACACTGCCAGAGGAATGGAAACATGCAGAAGTAGTTATGATCCCCAAGCCAGGGAAAAAGCTACTAGTAGAAAACCTACGGCCGATATCACTCACTTCGTGCCTTGGCAAGTTGTACGAGCGAATCGTGACAAGGAGGCTACAACAATACATGGAAGATGAAGATCTGTATCCCCACAGTATGTTCGGCTTTCGCACCAAATTATCAACCCAAGACGTCCTACTACAAATTAAAGAGGGGGTCCTAAGCAACATCCCCTACAACGGAGAAAACATAATAATGGCACTCGATGTCAAAGGGGCGTTCGACAACGTCAGCCACGCGTCCATCCTCAAGGGACTGGATGATCTCAACAGCGGAAGAAGAATCCACGGCTACGTGACATCATTCCTATCAAACAGAACAGCCACGGTGGGGTTAGGAGACCTGCGGACAGACAAGTTCCACACGCCTAACAAAGGAACCCCGCAGGGATCCGTGATCTCACCGATCCTTTTCAACATTGCCATGATAGGGATAGCCCGGAAGCTGGAAGAAATCGACGGCATACATCACGCCATTTATGCCGACGATATCACCGTCTGGACTAACCAAGGCTCGCTCAGCCAAAAAGAAGAACGACTACAAGCCGCAGCAACATGCGTGGAAGAATGTGTTAGGGAAAGAGGCCTCTCCTGCTCCACGGAGAAATCAGAGCTCCTGAGAGTCAGAAGAGGAAAACGCTCGGAAGAACAAATCAGCGTCACCCTACAAGGACAACAGATACCAGAAAAAGAAGCCGTCAGGATTCTGGGAATGTGGGTGCAGAGCAATCAACGCTGCACACACACCATAAACCTACTCAAGCAAGCGACGGCACAGGTGGCACGTATGATCACCCGCGTCTCGCACAAAAGAAGCGGCATGAAGGAGGAAGATACAGTCAAGCTGGTTAAGAGCCTCATAATCAGCCGGATTACGTACGCCCTCCCATATTACAACACAAACAAAGGCGAACGGGATCAGGCAGACGCCATCATAAGGAAAGCGTTCAAAACAGCGCTTCACCTGCCGGCCAACACCTCGACAGAGAAGCTCCTGGCCCTCGGACTCCACAACACGTTCGAGGAGCTCAAAGAAGCACAATAAGGGTCACAGCTACTCAGACTCCAGCAGACTACCACGGGCAGAAAGCTCCTAAAAAAACTGGGGCACAAAGAAATTGAAAGGCAAGAACAAAGAACGGCAAACCTACCCGATGTGTATCGCAGCACCATCAAAGTAGGGTCCCTACCAAGAAACATGGACCCAAATTTACACACAGCCAGGCGGAACGCTAGGGCAGAATATGTGGAAAAATACCTAGCAACAAAAGCGAACACGGTATACACGGACGCCGCGGTGTATCATCGAGAACGACGGGAAACACAGCAAAGAGTTGTCACGGCAGTAATAGACTCGGACTATAGGGAAATCGCTTGCGCGTCGGCACGGGATTGTACGGTAACCGAGGGAGAGGAAATGGCTGTTGCTCTAGCAGCTGTGGAGGGCTACCGCACAAATAGATCCCTTATAATTCTAACCGACTCCAAGGAAGCATGCCGAAACTATATTAATGGCAGAATCGGTCAAAAAGCGCTCCAAATCTTCCTCCGCGCTGGCCAACAGAATAAACGCATCAGACACACCATCTTTTGGGTACCTGAGCACACTGAGATTGAGGGCAACCAAAGGGTTGATAGGATCGCTCGCGAGCATGCAAACCGAGCGGACCTAAATAGAGATCCTGAGGATTTCATGACAGTGATCCCAACGTACTCTGACATATTAAATTACCATAGAGGGACGAGAATCAGATATCCCCCGCCCCACAATACACTCACTCAACAGGCAGTTTACTGGCGAAAGCTGCAGACAGGAACTTTCCCAAATTTACATATACTATGCAAAATGTTCCCAAGTCAATACAGGGACACATGCCCGTGGTGTGGTGCAATACCCACACTTTATCACATCACATGGGAGTGCAATACAAATAAGGAATTCCACAAAATAGAAAATCCGAGTGCGGAGCAGTGGGAGAGCGTGCTCTCCAGCGGCGACCCTAGCATCCAACGGAAGCTGGTGGATCATGCCCGACGAGCAGCCACGCTCAGTGGTGCCCTGGAATAGGGGCGCCAACCATGCAGGCCGGAGATCTTCATCAACCAATAGAAGATCAAGACATCCGCCACGACCGCTAAATTACTCTTTCTAGAGTAATAAAGTTTACTTCCTCCTCCTCCTGACGACACAGGCAGCTTTTACAGATATTTCGAATTAGACAGCGGCGATTTCAGCGACGGTGGCAATGTAGTCTCTGACGTCACAAACACGGGGTGGCCAGTAAAAAGTCACGAGTCAGGAAGGCAACCAATCTTTAAGATTCATTTTCAGAAAAACTGAGTGACTTGCAGCCATGTTGCTTGCCACAGATAATCAGAGTGTAAAAGAGAACGTATATTCAAAATTTTATTGAGGTTAGTGGACACCGAAAAATCGCCGGAGTTGCGCTTGAATCCTGTAATACTACTGCGACGTCATACAAGACGATGACGTCACTGCTGACGATGATTTTCGTTACCTCTCGTTGCGGACAGGGCCGGCTTTTCTGCCTCATGGGACATATAGCGCTTTCGCAACTAATAAGTTCAAATTCAGGTGTTTAACGTTGCGAAACTGTACGGTTGGTTATGAGAGACGCATCATTGATCCACGGCGTTCAAAGTCCCGAAGCAATACTGGGACGTATACGAGAGATGTAGTCAGTGGAGGGCTGCGCTGAATAACTTTGACCCGCGGCGACCTTGTGCTCGGCATCAGTGTCATATAGCCACAGCGGGGAGTTGTGCGTCAGAGGCGTCAAGCAAAGTTAACCGATCATTTAAAAGACAGAAAATCGCAGCAGACCACTGATGACCTCGGTTGATATGTTGCGCGGCTCACGCGCATGCGATGGGTGCGCAGAATCCGTAAACATTTCTATTTTTTTTTCGTTACGTATTTTCACTCGCATGTACCACCACCACTACAAAAACGACACGTAAGGAATATAATATCATAAAAGCACCGTAATGTACCAATAACGTTAAAGACAAGAGCGCAAAAAACAGTCCTGACTGTGTAAAGATTACAAAAAAAAAAAAACGCAGCATAGCTGTGCGACCGTGCAAAACCAATTTCCAGCGAAGCTGTTCTGTTTTATTCATTTCAATGCCTGTAATTAAACTACACAAATTAAAACTTCGTTAACATACGACCCACGGTACGGCCTCTGTGAGTTTCCTTGAAATTTAACTTCGGAGCCACATTTTGTTCCCCTCGGGACGCCTGGAAGATGTGCGCGTAACGCTTGTATAACGCTTTCGAGTGCTTTGCGCGTCTGTGCGGTTCCTTTTTTTTTTTTTGACGAGTGTCGTCTTCGCGCCACAAAAAAGCAGCATCGAGAAAAGCGCGGGAACTCCAAGCGCAGATACTCGCGAAACCACGACCCGGAAGTGCGCCGTGCAGCATCAAAGGAAGAGGGGAAATAAAAAAAAAATAGATTGACTGAATTAATGAACCTTAAGTACTTGAAACACACGTTCAGTTGAAGCGGGGCTCGCGACGTATAAGGATGACGCGCATTGTTTCTTGCAGAGCCTTGCGAGACAGAGGGAGAGAGTGCCTAGGTGAAGGTTGGCTCCTTGCAGCACCGTCTCGCGACATCTCAGTATAGTTACTATCAACTGTATACCGAACCAATTTGAAAAAAAAGAAGAAAAGAAACAAAGTTGCAGTAAAACGGTTCAAAGACGGCGTATTATCTTCATAACTTCTAGCGCAGTAGCCAAATTCCCGGTGGTTGCTGGTGAAGAGCCCTCTAAGATATCGAGGAAGACGATTGCCTCAGTGATTATCTCCAAATCTCATAATTAACCCAGAAAATGTCAGATTCGGGATATGATGGATAGACGTGGGTGATTTGGTAATGCATTATACTGTACACCGAAACTTAGAGCGCAGCGGAAGACGAGGTTCCGTGTTTTTTTTTGCTGCGCTCCAAGTTTCGATGCGCTAAACTTCGGCCACGCGTTACCCCTGTAACGCATTCGTTGCAGTGAGGTTATTTAGGTAGCGTTCGTTGTTTCACGGCGTAATTATGTGGAGAACAGCGCAGGTCTCCTCTCCTGGTGCCTGATCCCTCTCTTGCAGCCACCAGACGGGGCGGGCGGCGGCGGGAGAGATGATGATGATGATGATGATGATGATGATGATTGGCGGCCCCAGCGGGGCGGCGACTAGTCACCTAGCCTGCTTGATCTAATCAGGTTTCACTGCATATTAAATAAGTTTACTTTCACTGCTTGAGGAGAAGGGCTGTCGCCAGCGCTCCTTTGTAGGTAAGGCACCGCGTCCAAAAACGAAGCGCACGGCATAGTGCCCCGGGTTTTGTCGACCTTCTCACTGTATAGTCAGAGATAACTATTCGCTTTAAAACAGGAGACGAGGTGAAGCTGTCGAAAACGCTAACGAATTCTGGGGAGACCTTGGGTTGGGGCCCATTATTATGTAAGCACCCCCCCCCCCCCCCGAAAGAAAAAACGAACATTTTAAATACTTCACGGTGTATCTCGTCACATGGCAACGATCACCATCTTTCTTGCTCGCGTTCCTTTTTTGAAAACTCTGGGCTCGCTACTTTAGTGTCAAGAATTTGCCATGTCACGCATTCCAACTTTGCATTCCGGCAAAGCTGGAATATATCGGCCCGTTGTAGCTGTGACGTGAAAAAATAATATTGTGTGGCATTCTTAATTGTATACGCCGGTCTCTGGCCAATTCTGCACCAGCGTTTGGTCGGCCAGCGAACGTGGCCCGCCTATTGCCGATGCATGGCTGGCCGGCAAAATTGGCAGTGTCAACTGAACCGTGGCTTATAACACGTGCGTGACAAGGCAAGTGCGGGTGTTCTGCAAACTCAGCGCGCTATGAACGATCACGTGGCTCACCGCATGCAGGCCTGTGGGGGCTGGTGAACAACGCGGGAGTGTGCGTGCTCGGCGAGTTCGAGTGGATGACACCGGAGCAGGTGGAGCGCACCATGGCCGTCAACCTGTTGGGCACCCTACGGCTCACCAAGGCCTGCCTGCCCTTCATCCGACGGAGCAAAGGTTCGACGCGGGGCCGCGTTTTCGCAATGAAATTGTGGGCTGGGCCTCACCCGTGCTCTTGGGACAAAGGAACGACGACGACAAAGTAGTGCAACGGCATTTATTGTGCCTTTCATACACTAATGCCTGCTAGCCGAATCGCTATCCACAAAACGTGCCAATGGGCGCACGACAAATCGTGGAAGTCCAACTCACCGCGACCGGATCGCGAGCGAATATGTTCGCCCCATGCTGGACACCAATGCTTGGTCGTTCGCGCGTACGGTCACGCGTACGGTCACGCGAACGGTCACGCGAACGGTCACGCGAACGGTCACGCGAACGGTGGCGCGTTCGAACGAGGCCTCGCGAGACGGTTCAATTCGCGATATATTGGCTGGCGCGGACAATCTGTCTCGTGCGACACGTTGCAAACGGAGCGAAGTGTGGCGCGACTGCCCTCAGGTCCTCGCCGATACCTTTCACGTTGTGGCTTCGTGCCCCGCCACACCATTTTCCTTTTCATCCCCTTTCCCCATCCCTACTAGAGAGGCTTGGTAGGAGTACCTGCTCGACTGCTCTACCTTGGAAGCTCAACGTTCCTTGGTGGCACGCGCCCGGGCAGCGGCCATCTCCAATGGCGTCCCGGAATAGGGGCTGCCACTCAGGCGCACAGCAAGCAACTCTCTTATGAACTTCTTGAATAAAATGTTTCTACCACCACCACCACCACCTCGATAGTCGGGAGATCGCGAGAGGCAGCGCGTGACCAAGGCGTGGGCGTGATTCGCAGCAGCTGCCGCGCATGACAGACCTCCGCTCATGCAGCGCTTTGTTTCTATATGTACGGCATCGGTAGCGTCATCAGTTTACAGACGACGCGCGCTACTCTGGCGCCATCTCGTAACCATCGCCGCCGCAAAGCCCGTATACTGCGCGGTACTACGCTTTTCCTGAATATTGAGCACCCGCATATTGGACAACGTGTATACAGTATCTCATTGTGCCATAACGTAATCACCCGCCACCTACCTTTCCCCGTATTTCCCACTTCCCCTTTCCCCAGTGAGGAGTAGCAGGCTAGAGACACGCCCTCCAGGCCGACCTCTCCTCCTTTATTCTCATTAAAATCTACTCGTCCTCCTCCTCCTTTCACGATATCGCCGTACTCTCCTCCTCCGCTTTCCTCCTCATGGTTCCGCTGCACCCTCCTGCTCGCGCTCTCTTCGCTATCGCCGTCTTTCATCGTCAGTTTACGAGGACGCCGCGGGACGACGCCGACGCAGGAACGGCCACCTAAGAATGCGCTCTAAAATGGAAAATAAAAATGAAATGAATCGAAACATTCTCAATCCCTCTTTTCGCGTGCAGGGCGCGTGGTGAGCCTGAGCACCGTGGTGTCGGCGGCGCCCAGCTTCCCCTGCATGGCCGCCTACTACGTCAGCAAGGCTGCCGTCGAGTCATTCAGCCGCTGCCTGCGCCTCGAGCTGGCCCGGCACGGAGCGCACGCGATCGTCGTCCGGCCCGGCGACCTGGTCAAGCACACGGCGCTCATGGACCACCAGGCCGACGAAAACCAGGCGAGTGAGCGCACTCGTAAACTGGTACGCACAGCGCAAGAACGACACAAGGACGAAGCAAGAACACGGGAGGAGCGCCAACTTTCAACGATTGACTTATTGCAGCTGGTAAGGACATATATACTCGCAGGGAAGCCACTGCAATAGACATACTGAAGAGAAAGAAGAAAAGGAAAAGCAGTCATGTGGCTACTATGCTTCTATTGCAGTGGCGTCCCCGTGAGTATATACATGCTTACCAGCTGCAATAAGTCAATTGTGGAAAGTTAGCGCTCGTCACGTGCTCTTGCTGCTAAGGGTTCTACTTAAATTGAGGACGACGCAACGAGCTATGATAAGGACAATGATAGGTGTAACGTTAAGGGATAAGAAAAGAGCAGATTGGATGAGGGAACAAACGCGAGATAATGATATCTTAGTTGAAATCAAGAAAAAGAAATGGGCATGGGCAGGACACGTAATGAGGAGGGCAGATAACCGATGGTCATTAAGAGTCACGGAATGGATTCCAAGGGAAGGGAAGCGTAACAGAAGGCGGCAGAAAGTTAGGTGGGCGGATGAGATCAAGAAGTTTCCAGCGACAACATGG
Source organism: Dermacentor albipictus (assembly GCF_038994185.2). Lineage (NCBI taxonomy): Eukaryota > Metazoa > Arthropoda > Arachnida > Ixodida > Ixodidae > Dermacentor > Dermacentor albipictus. The sequence continues at coordinate 19,750,587 of NC_091827.1, read as the reverse complement.
CCACAATTCGTACATGGCCGGGGTAGTTGGAGAAGTATGGGAGAGGCCTTGCCCTGCAGTGAGGGTAACCAGGCTGATGATGATGATGACATGTCCTTGCTTCGTCCTTGTGTCGTTCTTGCGCTATGTATCCCAGTTTACGACTGAACTACCAACACGCCCAAACTTCTTCCCTGCTGAAGAGTATGCGCACGCCGCGGATCGACGCACCGGGGGTGGTTGCGCTATGTGGTCAAATTCATTCGAGACGGCGTTTTGAGCCTATCTCAGCTTACAAGATGGCGAATTTGACAATACGGTCGAATCGCGTACAATGCCAACAATGCTCGTGGCGACACCTGGGGTGGGGTAGGGGGGGGGGGGGTTGCATTCTGTAAGTGTCCACCTAGTGAACATGTCCATTTCGTCTGCTGCTGAAGTTCTGATTGGCTGGGCTGGGGTACACGTCAGAAGGAGACGGGCGCGTGAAACCACGAGAAAAGAACCGGACAGGAAAGAGCGTCACTCGCAATGTATAGGTTTATTCAGAGTAGGCGTGGGAGGTGTGCCGACGTGCCCAAACACATTTGAGCATCGAAATCGGACAAATAAAGCATAGGAAATTGCTATGGCGTGCACTCTTTAAAAAATTTATCCCCTTTGGGGCTTATATCTTGTCCCACAACGATAATCGTCATCTGACTTTACCGCGTTTCCTTTCTTTAACGCTGCGAGCCCGGTACTTCCAAGTCACTGACGGCTTGAGCATTATCAGCGTGACATAGCATTATCGACAGGAAAGTAGCGAGCGCTGAGTTTTCAAGATAGGAAATGCAAGCAAGGCAGATGACGATTATTATCGCGGGACAAATATACACCCCAAAGGGTGCAACCGTTTCAAGAGTGTGTGCGCGCGAAAAATTGTCATTCATTGCTGCGCAGGGCTACAGCTAGGCCGACGCATCGCTGAAGCAAATGTCTCGGTTCTTTCTCAGAGCTATGACACGCCTTTTCCTGCCCAGTTGTTTCTCTACGTGGTTCTCGTGTCTTTTTCATGATACACCGTTAAACAATTTACACCCTTAAAAGTGAATAAGGGTGCAAATATGGTTTACAACTCGTGCGCTTACACCTTTTAAGGTCGTAAAAGTTACAGCGCCATAACCAGAACTGCCTCCGGTCCACCTCCCATGATCTCCTATAGATCCTTTTCCCCTATAACGGTCTCTTCCGCACGCAGGCTATGTGAGAGTCCATGGACGAAGAACAGCGTCTTAAAGCCCCTTAAACTTCGTAAAGTGGTGACACTCTCCTCCTCCGCCTTCCCTCTTCCTCGTTTCTCCTCTCTTTCACGCTCCCTCCTCGACCGTGGCGCCGCCTACACTGCTCGAGCGTAGCGACGACGTCAACATGCGCTCCTCGCCACTCCGTAGACGCTTCTCGAGCAAAAATGGCGCTGATTCACGGCGCGAGGGCTCACGTGATGTTATTAGGCCAATAGCGACGCGGCGTCGGCCATTCCGCGCGAGGAGGAGGCGGCATTCTTCAAAGCGTGGCACTACTTTACGAAGTTTAAGGGGCTCTACAGCGTCTAGCTCACGGGCCCCACCTGGCGGGCTTCCACGTGGTTTTCGCCTCTTTTTCATCATATATCACTGTTAAATAATTTACACCCTTAAAGTGAATAAGGGTGTAAATAGGGTTTACAACTCGTGCGCTTACACCTTTTAAGGTTGTCAAAGTTACAGCGCAATAACCAGAACTGCCTCCGGTCCACCTCCCATGATCTCCTGTAGGTCCTTTTTCCCTCTAACGGTCTCTCCCGCGCGCAGGCTATGTGGGAGTCCATGGACAAGGAGCAGCGTCTCGCTCACGGGCCCCACCTGGCGGGCTTCGCGCGCGGCTGCCGGTCGAAGCAGGGCGTGCTGTCTCCGGGTCGGCTCGACGACAGCCCGCTGTTCGGCCACGTCGAGCACGCGCTGGGCTCCCGGCGGCCGCGCGCCCTCTACGTGAGCGACAGCGGCCTGTGGCCGCTGTTCCTGCGCACGCTGGCCCTGCTGCCCACGGCGGCGTCGGACGCGCTGTGGGCGCTCTACTACATCTTCCTCGGGCACCTCGGCGGCGACCGAGCTTCTTAGGATGCGCGTGTGTCTGTATTATGCACTGTATCGCTGTGGTCCGTTTTGGAGAGAGAGAGAGAAAGAAAGAAAACGTTTTTCTTCAACGGCAACAATGATACGGGAAGATTTTTTATCGGTGTTTCGTCCGATTCCTAGTGTAGTGGAATGAGCCATAGCCTGACGTGCGACTACTCCAGGTGCAAGGTAACTTTTGAGCATCAGTTGTGTATCTGCGCCCACGGTATACGACGTCGAACGCCTCTCGCTCCGGAACAACTTAGCCCTGCTGGACTGGAGACCATTTTTCCGAGTCAAGGATACTCGGGCCGTGGCCACATCTTTCGGTGGCGCCAATAGCCATTCGCGCAGTAGTGTATTTTGTTAAGTGCATCGAGTGACCGTTTGCATAGTCCCGTGCATCCGCCCGCATTGTTCACTGTCCCTCTCTTTTACAATTCTATTCCCCCTCCCATTAACCCCAGTATAGGGTAGCAGACCTAACGCCCGTCCAGTTGGCATCCCTGCCTTTCCTTCTATTGCTTTCTCTCACGTCTGGCGGTGTCGCTTTGTCACCGAGGTCCAGAAGGTCTTCAACAGCGAGTTGTGCGGGCGCTTACGGCCGTGAACTCGCTCGTACCTTTCTGGAGGAATCAGTGACGCGCTGTTGCCTCCGCGATTGGACGCAGCCATCAGCGTATACAGTGGTGACAATACGAGAGAGTGGTGTATATATAGTCAGAGTGAGTGAGTGAAAACATTACTGAGCTCCAGTAATTGTGTTCTGCGGCTGGGGTGGATTTGTCGAGGGAGGCGTGGGTCTGGGCACACCTTATACTGACAGAGAAACCAGGGGGGGGGGGGGGGAGGGGGTGTTGTTGCTCGTGACCGCTGTGCCACCCCCTGGCTATAGGGCACCATGGTACGAGAGTCTGAAACTCCCCAGCCATTGTGAGCTGAAATGCACATCGCAGCAACAATTGTTGCTGTGATTTAACTAGGAGGTCGCCTCCAGGGCAAGAGCTAACTGCCCGCGTCATCTCAGGTGAGATAGCTACCGTGCAAGACAGTATCTTCCGCGTACATCACGCCTACAAACATGTCGAGCAAATTTATTTGAGGTAAGGCAAACAGGTCGGCCTAAGATTTAAGTCCTGTAGCTTGCTGCACTGCTCACATGGGAAGTGGAAGAGGAAAAAAAAATTGTGAGTCTCTGTGTTCCTCGCTGCAAATGACGTGTAGGCACGTAAACTCGGAGGTACAACGTCAGCACAGGGCATGGCCGTCATGCAGTGTCGACGTCATAGCCAAGCCATAGTTGCTACGACATGGCTGCGACTTGTACATAACTACATCAAACACGAGCAGCGTGCCAGCGTGTGTTATGTACTGCAGAGGGCCACATTCGCAGTCACGTGACGAGTATATTGTCGAACGCATGGCTGAAAATTTGAATGTACAAAATTCATACACGTATTTTGCATAGCTTCAGCAAAGTTCCACACACTTTTATTCGACAAACATTTTGACACAAAACAAAACTTGCAGATTCCATAAGGACTGTAGGAATCGATGCTATGCGAAGCTATCTAGCCTCGTTTAGGTGGTTCTGCATAGCGTCTTATTGCTAAAAAAAAGTAGAGAAGAGATTGACACGACCGGATCCGTGTAAGCACTGTCCTAGACTGCTTTGAAGAGAAGGGGCGGTTGTTGGTATTCACACATGAACTACCCTTGCGGGGGCACCTGTAGTTTTTGGACATTAACCTTGGGCGAAGAGCATGCGTGTTGGCATGCAGTACGCGCCATCGAGAACAAAAGGAGCTGTTTCCCTTATGCGTCGGCTCATTCAAAAACTGCAAAACGTTCCATTGCTAAACTTTGTCTTGAGCCAGCGCTTGTGAAACCGTGTCGCCATGCCATGCGTGCGAGCTATGACAAGCAAGTTCATAGGTTGGTTTCGGCCGGGTTCCCATGCACGGTCACCACAGCAGTGGCTGAAGCGCTCTTGCAGAAAATCAAAGGTGCCGCGGTGAAGAAAGCGTGTGCACAAGAAAAACAAGCTGCGAAGCCGGAAGTGGTTCCATATGCATATAGGATCGCTCACAATGTGAAAAAGGTGGCGAACAGACACGGCGTCCCGGTCGTATCTGTTCCCGATACCCGAAGCAGAGATACAAAGGCACGTGAGGTTTCGTGAAGCATTTCATATAGAGGAGAGATATCAAAAAAACTTGTGTAAGTGATACTTCTGTGACCCTCTCTTAGAGCGAAATGTCATAGCTTGAACGGTTTGGCAGATGATGCATGTGGTCCTTGTGCGCATGCCTGTGAATTTCCTTATATTTGCTGATATTTCAGTGAATAGATGGAGTTTGCGCTTGTCCTGTGTCGTTCTCCCGCTCGTGATTGTCTTAGTTAATGCTGTTCTTTCCTACTTCAAGTATGCACCATCTAGCCCAAATGAATGTTGTCCTGAACGTATAACTTGCGCTCGAGTATCGCATAGACGACGTCACGTGGTTCGTATAGACACTCATCTGTTGTCGCTATACTTGTCATTCTCACGAAGCGTGTGCGGCGCTGCGACGTTGAACTGCCTCCACGGCCCTATACCCACGTTACAAAGCCCATTAAAATCCTTACGCGGTCACACATTGTTCTCCGGTATCAGAATGGGTCCACCAAGCATACGTCACCACCTTTAATTATACATTGCCTCTAGGATCGCGGCCAAGTTTGAGGCGCCGTAATGCCGTCCACACAGACAGTCGGTAAAAGCCAAAGGAAGCCTCACTTTAAAGAAGGTTGCTATAGTGCCCCTTGGATAAATAATAAATCCGCCACTGGCGGGACGCGTTTTACGCGGAGGTTGTAGATTTGTTTAGAAAAACAGAGGCATGCCTTATAAAACTGTAGCCGTCGCATGCGACATGAAAGAGAGAGAGAGCGAGAGAGACAACTTTATTTCGATCGGACGCGGGGAGGAGAAAGATCCCCAGGCTGGGTGAAGCCTTCAGTCCAGGTCACCGTATACAGCGGTGGCAGCACTTCCGGCTGCGGCGATCAGCTTTCGGTGAGAAACTCTATGTTCGCTGGCCTTCCAATGCCGAACTGGTCAGCAACGCCTCCCACTGCTCGCGCGTTGGCTAAGATCGAATTTGCAATATAAATGGGAGTCAATTTTAAGTCGCGTGATTCGTTTCCACAACCGCCGCCGACAATGCTTTCCTGTCACCCGCCGCCAGAATGCACTGTTCCACTCTACCAGAAACAAGTCGGTCCAAAAATTCGTTCAGTTGGTCGTCACCATAGTCACGGCCGCAAGACAAAATGTTCAGCGAGCCAAATACAACTGCGCACGCGCGTAGTCTAAGCCTTTCAAGGTGGAAGGCCGGGCGATCCTCATCGACGTCGAAGCCCCGGGTTGATGCCTGACAGGAATGCCAAGGTGGGGGAGTATTGGGCGGGGTGCACGCAGTCTGGAAAACAGAGGAGAGAAACAATGGCACGGAACGATTCTCGCGAGCCTCTCGGTCAGCCGCCGGGCCATCGACATCGCAGCCGCACAGGCGATGGCGTCGGCCGGCAGTGCGAGCCAAATGCGGACCCAGATGGCCACCACGTCGCCCCCGAAGACGGGCACCACGTCACCCCCGACGCCGGGTACGCCGACGACGGGGCGGCCCTACTGCACCCTGACCGACTTCGGGCTGAAGCTGGTGGCGTACGCGCTGCAGGAGTCCCAGGATGCCAACGTGTGCCTGTCGCCGTTCGGCGTGGCCGTCGCCCTGGGAATGGCCATCGTGGGCAGCGGCGACGCCACCACCGCGCAGGTGGTGCACGCCGTGGGCGCCATCGACTCCAACAACCTGTACCGCACCTGCGGGAGGATACTGTCCATGCTGAACAGCTCCATGGCCAACACAAAGGTGCGCGCCTCGGCCGTGCGCGAGGACGCCGCGCTTCACTTTCTTCTCGCGGTGTGTCCTCCTGGACGCAGGTGTCGCTGGGCAGCAGGATATACGTGTCCAAGGAAATACCGGTGCTGCCAGAGTTCAGGGAGACGCTGGTGGAGACCTTCTCGTGCGACCTGGGCCGGCTCGACTTCAAGAACAACCCGCAGGGGGCCATCCAGGAGATCGACGCTTGGGCCGCCCAGGTGACTTGCGCCACACATGCGTGACTTTGTAACTTTGGAACGGGCCCGTCCAAGAGCCGCGCAGAATTGGTTTTACTGTGACTAAATGACCTCACCTATGGGTACAGCACACGGCGTCTACACTGCGTCTAAACTTTGAAAGCAGTAAATTCGTAAGGCTCCATTCTCTTCTACTGCCTATACTCGCTCGGGCTCTAGTGATTGCAGAGATGAAACTTTGCGAAGTAAAAGCGCCAAGCGTGCCTCGATGCATGCAGGCGACCGACGGCAACCTGACGCAACTGATACGAGACGGCGACGTGACGGCAAGCACTCGACTCTTGCTGGTCAGCGCCATCTACTTTCGGGGTGTCTGGAGCGAGCCCTTCTACGGACCCGTCAAGGCGCCTTTCTACGTCAGCAACAGGGAGACGGTTGGCCGACACTTTTGTTTTCCTCTGCAATGCACACGCGTTACAGGCATACAGGCGCAAGATTAGCGTGCGTTCGAAGCAGCCTAAACAAATTATGCCCGGTATTCTATTCTCCATCTCACAAGTCGTCTGCAGCACTGCCGAAGGTGCGAGGCGTACACAGGTAATATTTTTGTGCAGCGGAATATAGTTCCGGGCGCAACTGTCCCGTTATTGGTAGTATTGGAGTTTTATTTGTGCTAGGTATACATGATACGTTACAGCGATAAGTGACGTGTTAATACTTTTGCGCAAATTACTGTGGCGGTGAGCAGACGACGCGGCGTGGATAAACACGTCTGGAGCGGCATTCGGCCTTCTTTTTGGCTAAGGTGTCCTTCAGCTTCAAGGGGGCTGCAAACGACTTGTGAGATGGACGAATAGATCCTTTTCACAGCAATTCCCTGGGCGCCGCCATGTTTGATCACGTGCTGATGCGTCCATTGCTTGTCTCAGCTGCCTGCGTTGTCTCCGTGGTTGTCTCCGTGGTTGGCATGGCACTGGTGCGGCTCAGGAAACCTCTGTTTCGGCGGATATCGTAGACGATGACTGGGTGGACAACATAAAGCTTTGACCATAGCTTCAGAGAACGTGAAAAGCGCTTTCGAAGCATTACGCCTTGTCAAAACTGCGCGAGCAGAGTATACGGCGCTTGTACTAGAAGCGGGGTTAGATATGTGTACCAAGCTTCCCAAACTTTCCGCATGTGAATTAAATCATGATCAGCGTGTTTCTCATCGTCCTGTGCTCGGCAAACACTTTGAAGCAGCGTCTTGTCACGTTCCTGACTCAGTAACGTTCCTCGGTGCGGTCACTATCTGAGTGTTTATTTTCTGCCTAATCGTTCGCGGGTGGGCCCAGTTGCGATAGGCGTTTTCTTGCAGCGCATAAGGCTTGGAACGTAGATGTTCTGTACTTTGTAATAGCTTGTAGCAAATACGCATTATCGCTAGTCACTCGCTTACCCTATGAACCGTAGGGCAAGCGTCGTACATTTGTGTGCTGTATAGGCGTAGTCGCTGTCAGCCACGCTTCGGCGCATTTATTCAAGCGTGCGTTCATTAATTTATTCGTTACACGTTGGCGACACAGTTGGCGTAAGTTTATGAGTGAGTGGGGATGAACGTGTAGATAAGGTGCTAGAAATTTACTACGCCAGGATGCGGCGCTACTCCCTTTGTCACTAGCTGTGTAACGAGCGCTACGAACTTTCGCGGACGTTCCGGAGTTGACGTCCTTTCCTTGAAGGTCAGCGATACAACGATGATAGATGAGTTAATTTTTTTTATCCTCAAGGAAAGCCACGCATCGCGAATGGCCGGAAACACAGAGTACTTATGTAGCAGCTGCCCGAGGGCTTGGTCGCATAGATTCACTCGTTCCTAGGGCAATCACTATTAGAGCCTAGCTCTAAAGCTCCCGTTCCTGCGTTTAGCGTCGGCGTCCCTCGGCGTAACCGAGCGCAGCGAAGGATGAAAGAGCGAACGCGGAGCGCAGCGGGGGATGAAAGGCGGCGACAGCGAAGCCTAAATGAGCTCAGCTATGGCTCTAGTATAGTATATGATAGCTGTGTCTTACCAGTACTTACCTACGGGGCAGAAACCTGGAGGCTTACGAAAAGGGTTCTACTCAAATTGAGGACGACGCAACGAGCAATGGAAAGAAGAATGATAGGTGTAACGTTAACGGATAAGAAAAGAGCAGATTGTATGAGGGAACAAACGCGAGTTAATGACATCTTAGTTGAAATCAAGAAAAGAAATGGGCGTGGGCAGGACGTGTAATGAGGAGGGAAGATAACCGATGGTCATTAAGGGTTACGGACTGGATCCCAAGGGAAGGGAAGCGTAGCAGGGGGCGGCAGAAAGTTAGGTGGGCGGATGAGATTAAGAAGTTCGCAGGGACGGCGTGGCCACAATGACCGGGGTTGTTGGAGAAGTATGGGAGAGGCCTTTGCTCTGCAGTGGGCGTAACCAGGCTGATGATGATGATGATGATGGCTCTAGAGGAGGAAAACGGAGGAGGAGGGTATGAGGAAAGCGTGATGAGAAAAACTTAGTGCCGCGCAAGACGGGCTCTGCGGCGTACGACCGCTACGAGATGGCGCCAGAGTAGCGCGCCGTCGTCTGTTCACCGATGGCATGCGGCGAGCGCGTCCGCCGATACCCTACACGGAAACAAAGCGCTGCCTGAGCGGGGGCCTGTCTGCGGCGCCTGCTGTGAATCAAGCCCACGCGTCACCCACGCGCTGCCATTCGCGATCTCACGACTAGCGAGGAAGTCGCGCCACACTTAATAATAATAATAATAATAATAATAATAATAATAATAATAATAATAATAATAATAATAATAATAATAATAATAATAATAATAATCTTTATTTCACTCATGAAGTGAGGGAGTGCGGGAAAAAAAGCTGACAAGTCAGCTTGACTAGTTCCCAGCTCCCCGGAGTACAACATAGAAGAAACGAACACTTTTTCGCATGGCAACATAAAAACCACAAACAAATAGTAAATACTAATGCAGCAATAACTTGTCGATAACATTGAGAATAAGTTACTGTAGAAATAATTCACATTCACGACTTCACTCCGTTTGCAGTGTGCCGCACGAGCCAGATTGTCCGCGCTAGCAAACATATCGCAATATGAAAACACGTGAACAGCTGCGATCAAATTTCGCATTAGGAAGTATCGTAGTCATAGGTAACGTTGTTGTTGCAGCCAGCTACTGTACATGTCTTCCCTTTAGCGCTCCGCATTTTGCAGCATGAGTAGAGCACAGTGCGTTAGCGAACACCCAGTTGCATTCCCGACAGCTGATCGCATCCGCGCACTTTCGCCGAGGCAACACACGGCGCATGGCCGAAAGCGCCATCTCGTGCTTCTACAGCAAACTGCTCCGCGAAAAAGGGTTGGGGCTGCCCTACAACGTTTCTTCGCACCGCGCAGGCACACGTGGACACGATGGAGTCGTGTCGCACGGCCCTCTACTGCCGCAGCACGCACATCCCGTGCGAGGCGCTCGAACTGTCCTACTGCTGCCGCTCGCTGAGCCTGCTCCTGATCCTGCCCGACCGGCACGTTCCGCTGGGCAAGCTGGTGGCCGCGCTCAACTACAGCGCCGTGCGCCGCCTTTGTAAGGACCTCAAGCCGGTGTCGTCGATGGCCGTGTGGATTCCGCGCTTCCGGCTGCAGAAGTCGTACGAGATGGCGCCGGCGCTGAAGGCGCTCGGCATCACCAACCTGTTCGACGACCACGTCGTCGACCTGAGCCGCATGACGGGCGCGCGCTCGGGCCTCTGCGTCGACAACTTCATCCACGAGGCGCTGTTCGACACCACCGAAGAAGGGGTGGGCGAAGTGACCCGGCCGCCGAACCCGCTCGATGCCACCATGATCGCGTTCCGTGCCAACAGGCCGTTTCTGTACGTGCTGCTGCAGAACTACAACCACTCCATCGTCTACATAGGCGCCGTCTGCAGACCGTGAACGCCTCTCTAGTCCCGCTGGGCTCATCTGACGAATGAACAAGATTTCCAGGAACTGTAATTTTTTTTCTATTTATCCGCGGACATTGTATGACCGTCTCGCAGCTGTTCGAGTTGCCTATATAGTGCAGAGTCAAACTAGAGTGAGCTCATGTTCGCAACAATATTTCTGGGCCAATTCGGAGCGAACGTTGATAAATTTTCTAGAACAGGTTGCCATGCCCTGCCTGCAGCTGAATAAAATTTACTCATAAACCAGGTCCCAAGGATCGAAGCATCCTGGTCCGTACGTCCATTGGTGACGTCATGCGATCGCTGATGAAGTGCCCCGGTCAAGCCTCCCTACTCCGCGTAACTTATGTCTGGAATGAGTTTGTAGCTATATGTCATTACGATGGCCTTTACCGTTGAGCCCGTGATTGAAGGCTCGACGCTGTATTGAAGCTACCACATTCCACGCCACCTCGTTTGTATTCGATGGTGCTATTCGGGCCGCCTCCACTCTTCTACGGCACAACTAATGTGCGAGCGTGATAGTGCGTCGGAACACCGTCCGGTCAGGTAAAAAACATGATTAGTACAACATGTCACTGATCTGTTGTACACAAAAGGGAAAGCTTAAGGTTTTAGGAACTGCCCTCTCCCACACGCCAACCTGTCCAGAAGAGACGCCGTCACACTTGGACAACCACAAACACGCATGGTACGTTACTTCGCGCTACATATTCAACCAACTACGATTTCAGATTTAAGAACTGTCAAGAGCCCAACACATTCTACTATGGGAGTGCGAGCACGACACATACACACAACCCATTTCCCAACCAGCCGCGGAGCAGTGGCAGGACCAGCTGACCAGCTCTAGTCCTGAGGACCTGTCCAGACAGACAGACAAGGCCAGACCGCGGGGATTGGATTGGATTGGAGTGAACTTTATTTATGCCTGCACGTGGGCGCTCGCGCGCCCCGACGAGGGCCTACGTCATCTACGAAGTCGCCGTTACTCGGCGCGGGTCTCCGCTCGCCGTTGCCGGCTCGCTGGGTCCCTGCCTTTCGAGCGCCTCGAAGACCTGCTGGACGGCCCAGAGCTGTTCGTCTCGGTCGTAGCTCTTCGCGGCTGCCTCGAGCAGCGGTGGGAGCGTTCTTGATCTTGCATCTTCTGGATTTTTAACGCAGTCCCACAAAATGTGCGTGTAGTCTGCGGTCTCCCTCCGGCAGACTCTGCACTTATCGGTCGGATATGTCTCGGGGTACATGCGATTCACCAGTCTAGGGCTCGGTAGCGATCCGGTCTGGAGCTGTCTCAGTGCTACCACCTCCGCTCGACTTAGCCTCGGGTGCGGGGGTGGGAGAGTCCTGCGAGCCAGGCGAAGACCATGGAATCCTTGACTGAGGAAGCCACACACATGGGGACGACCAAAACTTTTCGTCTGCTCATTTTCATTAAAATTTATTCATCGTCATCCTCGCTTCGACGGCGTCGCTGACATTTCCTTTTTCCGGCTAAAAACAGTCGGACTGTCTCAGTCCGACTTCTGATTCGACCCCCTCTGATGCCGGATTTGAACCCAGGGACTAAGACGGTCGCAGAAAAAATATTTGCCAGACTCCATTGGTTATTCGATTCCTCTGACTCAGTTAGGCTGTAAACAGCAGTTATGAGCCTCACGACTCACGGATGCGTATTACATAATTTCACGAGAGAGAGAGAGAGAGGAGAGAACTTTATTTTCCACTGCAGGGTAGGAAGTTAGGCCTAGTTAGGCCTAGGGCAGGTAGGCCTAGTGTGGCTCCCAGGTGGGGGCGACGTCTTGGGCCCACGAGACGAGTGCGAGCTGCGTTTTCTTGTCTGCTCTTGTCAGCAGCTGGTTCCAACACTCCTCGGAGGGAGCTGGCAGTAATGATCGTGGTGGAGGGTTACCCTCGCATTCCCAGAGAATGTGTGCCCGAGTGGCGAACACTCCATGTTGGCACTTCGTACAGACGGGGTCGTAATCCCTTCCAGTGATTAAATATAGCCTAGAATGACTGAGATTTGAATCGGTCTGCAGTCTGCGAAGCATGGTGGCTTCACAAGAGCCATCCGCTGCTTCTACGAAACAATAAATAGAACTCCTGCACGCCGCAAGATCTCCTGGACAGAGCTGTGAGGCCCCTTTGCAGCCCGCCATGTGTCAGTACATGTGCACAGTGTGCAGCAGTCGCGCGCTGTTCCTGGAGCCGTATTATACATTTGGCAGCAGGACATGCACCCGGCCACGACGTGACCTTTACTAAGTTTGCATTTACACCTGGTACATTTTTTTTTCTTCTCAGACGCCTACAAAGTAACACCTACACTCGCCGAACGATGATGCACCACCTTTATACCGACGCTACACGGCTAACTCTGCCCACTCTGCAACGCACCCGACACCCTGGCACACTTGCTCCTGGAATGCCTGCCCGTGGCAGGGAGGCAGCGGAATGAAACCGGAAACGAATGCGAAACGAGCACAACAAGCAAACGAAGACCCCCTATTCCAAACGTGGGAGGCCAGGATCGCCCTCGTGGACCTGGAAGACCGTCGAAAACTCGTCGCCAGGGCCAAGAGCGTAGTCGAAGCCAGAGGCTTCCTGGACTAAGGAGCCTTCCCACCTTAGGGTGATAGCCGGCCTCGCTCGGGACACTGTTTCGTATAATAAACGTTTATTGCTTTCTTTCTCTCCGCGCATTCGAGAGTCCGTTAGATGTAGTAAACAAACTCTCAGTTACTCATTGATAGCAAGCCTTCCCCACGACAATCTCATCAGCTCAATCTCGCTCGTGTTAGTTTTAGTGGGCGGAGGACTTTTATTTGGCTCGGAGGATCTACCCCCTCCCACACTGCAAACTTAATAGACCTCAAGCTTTGACACTAAGGCTTCTACAGACGGGGGCTTACCCAAACCCCCTACTTCTTCACAAGGTGTACCCCGAAATTCAGACAACAAATGCATGTGCACTATGCAATGATTTAGCGAATTTACCTGACATGCTCTGGCAATGTCCCGCGTTACACAGCGATAAAAAGAACACTTCTTCACGTTGGGATGCGGTCCTACACAGCCCCAACCTCGAAGAACAGTTATGGGCTGTCCAACGGGCCCGCGACGCGGCGGAGAGACTCGGCCTCTCTGTCCCGACGTGGGAGCGGCCCGCTGCGCGCTAGTGCGCGTCCTAATAAAGTTTTTCGTCCATTCATCCATCTGTCGTGCCCCGCTGTCGCGGGCCATGATAAAGCGCCGGCTATGTTAACTGCTAAGGAGTTTGCTTGAGGGCGCTGGTTTTCGGTGCGGGCTAGAGGTTACTGTAAATGCCAGTAACTCAAGTGCGGGTGGACGGTTAGTCACGTGATATTTCTTTCTTGTTCGCGGGCTTTTTTTATCAGTTGAAAAAAATAAAGAGGCAAGAAGTACCTGGCTGATAACATTCCTGTTCCAAGTTTCTTTCAATTTCCTACAGACGCTTCGTTGACAGCTCGGTATTAAGAGCAATAACTTGAAGAATAATACCTAATTGCACTGAATTATCAAACTGAATGTCACCAACACAAAATTAGTGGCCGCTGCTCTACTCGACTTCGAACAATGTGCACTTGCTTGTATTCGCGTAGAACGAGCCATCTTTTTTTTTAAAAACGCTGCGCTTGATAGTTGGGACGCCCTGCGTATACCACCACATGGCATGCACATCGCGCACGCGTTGTAATCTCCTTCTGTCCCTGTATTTTGAGCTTCATTTGCAGCATGTCGTACCAGCAAGACCAAATTTCTATCCTGCTCGTTAACGGCAACATGCTTAAGGGCACCTCTTTTTAAATATATCCCTAAAATTAATATTACCAACTATCGTTATCCCTCTGTTTCTTTTTCTTCTTTAACTTACAAAATTCCCTTTTGGTTTTCTGCATTTCTTTTTCCCCCCTACTACCGCCCCAATTCATGGCCGACGCCCCGTAGTGGGTCTAACCATAACGCCAGGCGCGAAACAAAACCAAGCTTTTCTTGCAATTTACAATTTTATTAGAGATACAAAAAGAGTACCTTGCTGACTTTCTAAAATTATCAATATTTTCTATTATTTCATTTACTTACGTTAACTTATTTTATCAAAATTCTTAACTATATTTTCATCACACGTCTAGATTACAGTTCTAGTCTCACGCTCCACATTTTTTTTTTATGCGAGGATAAATGCCTCGGGGCATACAAGGGTATGAGATGGGGGTGAATAAGGATGATTAAATGAATGAAAAAAGATTTGCTGACATAATGAAGTCCAAGAGGGATCGATAATGCGGTCCCTGCGTCCAAGCAGTGTAATGGCTCAGATTATGCGGCGAGAGTCCCGCTGCTGCGAGGTGCCGGAGCCTCGTCGGTTTTAGTGCAGGGCAAACCCACAGCAACCACAATTTAAATCTAGTTTGGCTTTACTACTAAGCATACGAAAAACCGCCTGCTTCTTGGCCAATCCCCCATAGTGGGTATGCGCCACTGTCTGGGACACAAGACAAGACAAGGCAAACGCTGGGTGAGGTGGGCCGCTGCCATGGCCGACGATCCGTGTGAGTGGCTGCAAAGCGTGCCGTGCATACGTTGCCGACATTGCGCTCGGTGTGTTTGTGTGGTGTTGTAACGCGGCGGGCCATGTGAAAACTGCCGTGCGGCACGTCCAAGCTTTGGTCCGCCGAAGCACCCGCTCACCGGTGTGCCATTCGAGGAACCGATAAGTGCGCGAATTGTTTCGTAAAGCTGCAGAAAACTGTTTCTGCAAAGCCTTATCCACAGCTCCCTAACTTTTGTCGCTCGGTTATCTCTTTTTATATGCGTGTCTTCTTACAGATGTTGTTTGCAGGAGATCCCGCCACGGTATATATAGCTTGCAGTTGATGCATGGCGTTGCGCTTCTAAGAACGAGTTCGGGGATGCGATTCCGAATCGCATTTTGATGCGGGCAGAATGAGAAAAGAAAAGATAACGCTCGCGCACGTAGATTTAGGTGCACGTTGAAGAATCCCAAGTGGTCAAAATCGACCCGGGAGTCCCCATTACAGCGTGCCTCAAAGTCAGGTCTCATAATCGGGCCTCATAATCAGGTCGTGATGATGGCACGTGAAATCCCAGGGTTTAGTTTTGTTTGGAACGGAATTAGTTGATAAGTTCGAAGCCTTTTTCTTACTTTTTTTTCTTCGATTTTTATTGCCATTGCACCATGTCTGATAGGCGAGAGCACTGTCACTCCATGGCGCGGTACGCAGCTTTTTTTTAATTTCTTTTTTGGCACCGTGACTGTAGCCACGTTGTCAACACGCCTGAACAACTGCTGGCTGCCCTGCAACGGAGGCTGCTGTGCTGTGTCCAGATGTCTAGCAGAGAAGCCTCCGGGCCGTTGGGCCGAGATTCATTATAAAATAAGCAGGCAGTCAGACATCGGCGGGAAAGGGTCCCGAGTTAAGCGACGGCCCAGCGCGCTGTTGAAAGAGACGGCTAAGACGCGCGACGCCTCGAAGGACCCGTCAACTGGGTTCGGGCATTGTAAACAGACAAGGGCGGTGCGTAGATCACGCGGCGATGATGGTGTCTGCAACGTATTACTTCCACGTACGCCGTAGAAACTGCTGAAACTTCAAACTAAACTCCACGCCCTCTTGACGGAGGAGCCACTCGGCCAGCGAGCGAGATGACGTCAAACGCGAGGCGGTTTCGCGTCACACGCACGTGGCCGGTGAGCACAATTAACTAGCAGCAGCGCGAACTCTGATATTCTCGTGAAAGGTATACGGAGCGCGGAACCACGTCTGGAAGTGCACCGTGCAACAAATAAAGAAGGAATACAATAAATAAATAAATAAATATAGGAACGAAGGAAGAAAGAAAGGAGATGTGGTACTATATAGTTGCGACGAAAGATGAGGTGCGCCCTCGGCTTCGGTAGGGTTAAGGGACAAAGGACGAACGTTGCTTGCGGGTGCCATAGTTCCCTGTGCAACGGGAAAGAGCCTGCGCCGCTATTTCACAAGGCCTGTGCGCTCCGCTTTATGTATGACGTCACGCCAACAGGGCCGAAATTTCTCTCGCCAAGCCCAGCATGACGAAAGCAAAAAAGTCAAAATCGCCGCGCCTTACTCGGCAGCATTCCCACTAAATTCTATATGACAGTCGGCCCTGTTAGCACGGCGTCATAAACCAGAACGCACACGCCTTGTGCCATCTAGGTGACTTTGCTTCACTGCCGGGACGGCTTGCCTCGACTCCTTCAGCCACGGCTTAACGGCCTTAACGGCCTTTTATCTCGGCTATTTCGTAAGCCTCCAGGGCAGAAACCTGGAGGCTTACGAAAAGGGTTCTACTCAAATTAAGGACGACGCAACGAGCTATGGAAAGAAGAATGATAGGTGTAACATTAAGGGATAAGAAAAGAGCAGATTGGGTGAGGGAACAAACGCGAGTTAATGACATCTTAGTTGAAATCAAGAAAAAGAAATGGGCATGGGCCGGACATGTAATGAGGAGGGAAGATAACCGATGGTCATTAAGGGTTACGGACTGGATTCCAAGGGAAGGGAAGCGTAGCAGGGGCGGCAGAAAGTTAGGTGGGCGGATGAGATTAAGAAGTTTGCAGGGACGGCATGGCCACAATTAGTACATGACCGGGGTAGTTGGAGAAGTATGGGAGAGGCCTTTGCCCTGCAGTGGGCGTAATCAGGCTGATGATGATGATGATGATCTCGGCTACTAAGACCAAACCCTTTTTTAAAGATTCTTGCGGTAGAAAGCTCCCTGGATGGGCGCTTTACAGCTTGGAGTGAGTAACCAAAATTTCCTATGAGGCCCAGTCGAGGACGCGGCCCTACGAACTCGCGGTGCTCACCTCCGACGCAGGCGGCGAACGCGAGGACCAGCGGGCCGGCAGCAGCGAGGTGACCATCCGGCACCAGGTGTCGCTGAGCGTGAGACCGGCCGCCGCGTCGCTGCAGGATGAAGCGGCGCTGCTCGCACAGCTGGACCCCGGGCCCGGTGCGCCTCCCCTTCGCTAGTGTGGCCGACCCCAATGCGAGTGCCACGACTTTGTCACCCTGCCCCCCTCCATCAACCGCTACACACCCGAAGTAGGGTGGCCAGTTTCACTTAAGGCCCCTTAAACTTCGTAAAGTAGTGACACTCTCCTCCTCCGCCTTCATTCCTCCTCGTTTCTCCTCTCTTTCACGCTCCTTCCTTGACCGTGGCGCCGCCTACACTGCTCGAGCGTAGCAACGGCGCCAACATGCGCTCCTCGCCACTCCGTAGACGCTTCTCGAGCAAAAATGGCGCTGATGCACGGCGCGAGGGTCCACGTGATGCTATTAGGCCAATAGCGACGCGGCGTCGGCCTCGTCCAGAGCGCGCGAGGAGGAGGCGGCATTCTTCAAAGCGTGGCACTACTTTACGAAGTTTAAGGGGCTTTAGTTTCACTGAACGTGTTACGCAGTCGTCGGCTTCTCTTCGCACGAACAGCTATTCTCAAGAGAGAGAAAGGGATGCATGGAAAGGCAGGGAGGTTAACCGGAGGCAGTTCCGGTTGGCTACCCTGCAGGGGGAAAAGGGTGAAGGGGAATAAAAAGAGAAAGAGAGCGGAAGGGGGAGATAGAGAGAAATAGAGACGAGCACGAACAAACCGCGTACAGTCGCGATCAATTTGAAGGTGATCGCACGAGCATCGACTGGCGGGCCTTTCAAGCAGCATAGCGGCCGATTTCGGAACTGCGAAGATAAAAATTGCGCTGCCTTCTTCCCCTATTATGCTCTTCCAGACTGCAACCATCACCCCCAAGACCAACTCGCCACATTTTTGTGTTTGTTTCCCTTTCATGGCAATGATCTGTGTGCGTCGCTTCCTCATGCATATCTTGGCTAACAATGACGCCTCTGTGCAAAAGCTCATAACGCAATCGAAATTAATTTGCAGGTTATGCCATGAACGGTGACGGGAGTGACAGCTTTTCAGGAAACACCAAAAGAGAGAGGGGAGCTATCTGATGTTTCCCTCTCGACCGACGGTGATGACGTAACGTGGCGCTGCTCCTAGTTTCGGTCGCCGCTCGAGCGATCACCTTCAAATTGATCGCGACTGTACACTGCAGAGCGGTAGGGGGCGGCGTTCTTAAAAGCTATTCTCAAACGCCGTGTTTCACCAGTGCGCTCGCAGCACCCCGACCAAGCCATCAAAATACTGGAACGCATGTCGGCACGGGTGCGAAGTCAGCTCGGTTTCAAGAGTATCTTAGGTAGGGCACCGCGCAATCGATTCATCTGGGGCCGAATTCACCAAGCTTTTCGTTTGTAATCGCTCCATGCCAATGGCCGGCTGTCTTACCTAATTATAGAGAGTTTTAGTATAGCGTAAAATCCTTGCGTTAGCGTTAGCGTGCGACGCAACGCTAACGCAAAGGAAGACTGCGCTGTGCGGCACAAGGTAGTGTTTTAGAATAGCGGAACGGAGAAAAGCGTTTACGTTAACGCAAACAAATACAGCGCCATCTACATGTAACGACACAAAGTACTGGAAAGCCAAATCCACACGAAATGTCGAGCTTATCCAATGCCGAATCCGCAAGTGTGTCCCTAAGTCAAGCTTATCGAAAGCCACAGTCGCTGCGTTAATTACGCATGTAGGTGTTTGGTTTGAGCGTTGTTTTGTCGAGAGTCGCGAAACACACCGATTAATCTTGGCATGCTGCGATCGAGTGTTCTGTGGGACCCATATTACGTGTCCTTTTTAAGTTGGGATGACATAGACACCCTCATGCTTCGGGAATGAGAGCGACCGCGCAGGTTCTACGTGTCCTCAAGATCCACTCAACGTCGAAGCTATACCGGAGGGGACGTTTCGCCGGCAATTTCGCTTCCAAAAAGCGGATTTCCCATTTCTTTCCAATTTTTTGCAACGGACGCCCACCTTGACGTCCATCCGAATGGGTTCAAGGCGAAAACCTCCTTCACGAGGTTCATATCGTCGTCGTTGGTAAAACGCACACGCAAAGTGATCACAGCACCGACCACACTACTGTGTTTTGCCGCGGGAAACATGACATGCATCGGCTCCACATGCGGCTTTACACCAAGCGAACGAGCGAAATACACTTGGGCGCCATCTCGAGGCGCATACAGCAAACACATTTAGCAAACCCATAGAGTTGTTCTACTAACTCTATGAGCAAATCCTCTCGTTAAGCCTACTGCGCCGCTAATCGAGAACGTATATCGTAAACAACGCCCATTTGTCACCTGTGCACCGCTGCCGAAGCTTCATCACACAAATCTAAGGTGAACACGAGCATTAGTGGGGAAGGATAGAGCCTAGCAGTGCAGGCAGACGACTCGATAGATCCGAAGCGGGCTGCTCTCACTTCGACTGGCGCCGCCATCTTGCCGTACGTACGGCTCCCCTTGCGTGCGTTAGCGTTCAACGCTAAATCCTGAAAATAGCGTACGTACGTAAGAGCTCCAGCAGCGTTTACGTATAGCGCATGCGCAGTGTGGTGCACGCAACGCTAACGCTAACGCTAACTCTCTGCGTTTGCTGCTTTACGCTATACTAAAACTCTCTAATATGTTCAGCATCGAGATTGGCCGAAATTTTCTTACGAACAATCGCAAGAAGGTTTTATGAATTCTGGCATTGAGGCCGAATTCCCCAAGCTTTTTAGTTTGCAAGCGCTATTTGCCGTTGGCCAGCTGTCTTCCCTAATTATATGTCTAGTATCAGGACTGTCTGATGCTTTCTCTTACGAACAATTATATAGCGTAAGACGTTTCTGTGAGTACTGGCCCTCCTTCGCACTGAGCTGTGGGCATGTGCAGGGATCGCGCCCACGCGATTGTCGTCCTGCCCGAGCGTGACACGTTCCACGAGCATCCTTACATGCTAGCATCAATCCATGACATAGCTCGTCATACTGCCAGTGCTTGTTGGTTTGATTATCCCGTTGAGGCACGGCGTCTGCCCATTTCAGGCTGGCCCCAGCTCTCGGATTACGCCTGCTCCGACCTGAGCTTCGATGGCGCCGGGCCCCCGCCACTGGCGGCCACCGACATGGGGCTGCTCGAAGGGAGGAACGAGGCGCCGCGACTCGTCGCTCGTACGGTGAGCCTTCTGCGCGTGTGTAATGAAGCGTGGTCTCAGAGATGGAGGGATGTGCGGTCGCGTAAAACCCCTTAAACTTCGTAAAGTAGTGCCACGCTTTGAAGAATGCCGCCTCCTCCACGCGCGCTCTGGCCGAGGCCGCCGCCGCGTCGCTATTGGCCTAATAGCATCACGTGGGCCCACGCGCCTTGCTTCAGCGCCATTTTTGCTCGAGAAGCGTCTACGGAGTGGCGAGGAGCGCATGTTGAGGCCGTTGCTACGCTCGAGCAATGTAGGTGGCGCCACGGTCGAGGAGGGAGCGCGAAAGAGAGGAGAAACGAGGAGGAGTGAAGG
This sequence comes from Dermacentor albipictus, assembly GCF_038994185.2. Classification (NCBI taxonomy): domain Eukaryota; kingdom Metazoa; phylum Arthropoda; class Arachnida; order Ixodida; family Ixodidae; genus Dermacentor; species Dermacentor albipictus. The sequence continues at coordinate 19,729,904 of NC_091827.1, read as the reverse complement.
CGGAGAAGGAGAGTGGCGCTACTTTACGAAGTTTAAGGGGCTTTACGGTCGCGCGCTGCTCGACACCCGGGGGGAGGGGGGCGCGGTCTGAGCTGGAACGAAGCCCCGGATGTGGACTCTTGCGGTACGCACGCAGATTGCTGCGCAGGGCCTTGGGCCTAGAACTTGCAAAACGCAGCCTTAGCTCAGCTTCTGGCAGGTTCCCGCGGTATAAGATTGTTTATTCTAGCGTAAATTTCGAAGGAAGAAACAAGTAAAGGAAAACGGCAGGATGGAGGTAAAGGCTCGGTCGCGGGAACCTCCGCTTTGCAGGCACTTGAACTAATCGGCGGATACGGATACGTCATCGCTCAGTCCGTAGAGGTGCGCGTCTCACTGCTATACGTTAAAACGGCTACAATATTTCCCGACTCGTGAGTCCAAGTAGTGGAAAATAATTCCCGCTATGGGGGTACAGCTCGTATCTCACCTCGGCAACGAAGTGACCTTCGACAAGGCGTGTTTGTCCATGCGCGTAACCTGCGATGACCTCGCGTACAGGCAGCTGCCACACAGGTGATGAAGCGTCCGGTGGCCAAGCAGAGAGAAGCAATCAGGTGGGCACTTGGGGATCAACGTCGCGGGGCGGAGCCTTCCGGCCAAGCTGAGGACGAGCGCGTCGCAAACATATTTGTGCCACCTGTATAGAAAAATAAAAGGTATCGTACAGGGAGTACGTAGTTACGGTAATTAGAAAGCTTTTCGTTCTCTTCCTGTGAGCTACCCGAAAATAATTAAATTTAATGCAATTAAAGCCTTCAATACTTTGCGTTTTACTAATAAGCTCATGAAATGTGTTTTCGTTGTTGCAGTGCAGTTTGGTGGGGGGCTGGGGGGGGTCCCCAATAATAATTTTATACCCTTGCCTGCTGTTGAATGCGCGCATTATCGACCGTATTCTTTGTCTTCTGTCTTACACTGTCTTGTTGTCCCCCTGCTTGGTCTTCGCACTGCAGTAGGTTGAAAAAAAAAAAAACCAACTTATTCTTCAGAGAGAATCAAGCGCGCTTTAATGTGTCCAAAGGCATTCAATACGCCGCATAGTACTATGTCGGTACATGTAACGTAAGTGTGAATTTTTAACGTTACCACCCGTAATGTGCATACAGGTACATCGTCCTCGTCAGATGTTTTCATCTGTTTTGTTGTCCAATGTAAATGTTTCCTCAACCCAAGCGAAATGTCTTTATGCGTATAGGCACACAAAAAATCGAAGGAAAAGAAAACAGAACAGCAAACCTCATCCATTCACGTGGTGCTGAACTTACTGCGACATCAATTATATTCCCCGCATCTGCGTGTCTCCTTTGTCCTTTGAAGGTCCTTTGTAGTTAAGGAGCATTGAGCTTTCAAAGGCACATTAGTGCAAGGGATATGTGTCGGTGCTACACGGTCTCCGGATGGTCTCCGTTGAAGCTTTTAACAGAAACCGCAATGTATCCTTGGCGCTGGCATCGCCTCGAAAGTAATAAGAAATATGGCCAAAATGCGTCTTATAATAAATTCGTCATATTTCTTTCAGCAATATTTATTTTTCCTAATACATAGAAACATCAAAACAAAATGTACGCGTAGTAAAAGCATTACTTTACCAAATACAGACGTATTTCTTGTAATGATGGCCACCATGTTTACCGCTTCGTACAGCGCATGCTGGCGTCGATTATTCGGTGTTGCCCTTGCTTCAGCTGTTTTGTTTCATTCTTTGTGGCTAGGCAGCGGTATAGGTACACGTAAAAGCGGTAAAATAAAGAAAAAAAAACAAAAGTGACGAGGGAAGAAGACGCGCAGAAAAAAATCAGAGGAGACTGGGATGCCTAGCAGCCGCTAACCAAAGAACCAAATAGCACATGGCACCCGTGTTGTGTCGATGTTGCTGCTGACGACAGGCCGTGCCGGCGCTGTTGTACCGGCGCGTCCATGATGGAGATTGCGTGTGTCCCGAAAGTGTTTAGTACTCTCGTAATAGTATTCAGTACTTATAAGCTTGTTCTGAAGAGGTAAAATCGAACTTCCATATTTTTAGAGAATATTTTTCTTTCTGCTGTCGGATGCCCTCTAGGCTCGAGAGCATTCCCTCGAGGTTTCAAAGGACGAACGCGCACTCCTTCGACTCGAAGCTCCCTTCCAGTAGGGCTCATTTGCTGTCCCTGTGTGACAGTGCGCATTCTTCCTTGAAATAAAGGATCTTTCGTTCAAAGGACTTTGAAAGTGCCCGTGTGACTGGGGTTAGTCCGTTAACGTAGCTGTCACGTCAATGCCCAGGAATAATTCTTCTAACGTCCCGGGGCTTCTCATTTCCTGTAAAGATACACGCTCCCTCTCGGAGCGATCCTGACGTCTTGTCACCTCGTCGCAGGCCGACCGCGACGACAAGAGCGTCCCCGTCGCGAAGTGCGCTTCGTCAAGCGCCGCTGGCTCGATCGCGATCCAGATCGAAGAAGCGAGGGACTTCTCCCGCAAGCAGTGCCACAAGTACACGGCCATTCGTCCCGCAGTTTCCGGCCAGTGGTCCTTCGAAACGCGTCAGGTGACCGGATCGCCCGCGGGCTCGGTCAAGGTGCACTGGGTCTCGAGCAAGACGGAAAGCGCCGCCGCCGACGGCCCGCTTCCCGACGCGGCGACGGCAGCGGAAGCCTCCGGCGACGCGACGCACGACGACGCAGCACGGCGAGACGGAGAGGAAGCCAACGGAGCAGGAGGCGCCGTGGCGGCCAAAGCAGTCCACTCCAGGGTCAACATGCTGGCTTCCACGTCTCCCGCGGCCGCGCGTAACAACGCCACGACTGCGACGGCGGAGGCCCTGGCGGGGGCGCAGTCGGGCTCTTCGATCTTCGAGCCGAGACCCAAGGAGTCGCTGGGTGACGTGAACATCCGCGTGAGGGCGACCGGACACCAGTCGTCGGAGGGCAAGGAGGAGTTCGAGGTGGGCGTCGCCTCGTCCAGGAGTCGCGCCAGCATCCACCTGGAAGGGCAGATCCTCACCGCCACGTCCAGCAAGGCGGACCTCGTTCACGATTTCAAGATGGCCGCCGTCGGCAACCCCCATTGGGTGCGCGACGTGGCGCCGCCATCGGAAGAACGTGACACCAACTGTCCGCCGCACATGGGACCTCTGCCGAGCACCGCGGCTACGGCGAAGACGGAACAGGGTGGCGATGACGTAAAGAGTCAGCCGAGCGCCTGGGCTACGGCGAAGACGGAACAGGGTGGCGATGACGTAAAGAGTCAGCCGAGCCCCGCGGCGACGGCGAAGACGGAACAGGGTGGCCATCACGTAAAGAGTCAGGCACCCGCTCCCGCGGAGCCTCCGGCGCCCGAGAGTCAACCGGCAGACCGGGTGCCACCGTTGCAGAAGAACGTCGAATGCGAACGCGTCGCTGGCCGGGAAACGTTCCGCGCTGCCGTAGTTCCCGAAGCGAACGTTCCTAGCCTGGGATGCCTGACCAAGGTATTGAGCGTCGCGCGTAACGATCAGGATGGTGGCCTGGCGAGTCAGTACGGCTTGGGAGACAACCAGACCGGCGGTCCTATCCTGCGCCAGTTGTCAGTCGACGAGAGCGACGAACCGGCGGGTACCGCGGTCGCATCGTCTCGGAGTCGCCGCTTGGGAGAAGCCAAAACTGTACGGTACGCTGCGTCGTCGGAACGATTGGACAGGATATCGAGGGCCAGCGCCCGGTCGGGGCTGAGGGAAGAATTCCTCTTTTCGGCCACGACAGTTGGCTTCAGCGAAAAAGAGCGTCAAGCCCTGCCGCCCGTGCGCGAATCGGTCATGTCCTCCTCGTCGCGTGTCCACCTGCGCCCCACGAGCCGGTTCTCTGAGTTCGGCCTTTCGGCGACGACTTTCGGCCTCACGGAGAAGGACCGTCGTACTATAGCACCTAGCCACTCACTGGACAAACGTCGGAGCGGCAATCGTTTGTCACGTGACCGCACGCGATCCACGAGCCGGTTGGATGAATTCGGCTTTTCTGCGACGACTATCGGCCTCACGGACAAGGATCGTCGAGCTATAGCATCAAGCCAGTCCCTGGACAAGCGCTCCAGTATCAATCGTTCCAAACGCAGCCAGCCTGACTTCAAGTCCTCCTCCAAGAAGAGCCTGCATGACTGCATCGGCCCAAGTCACGAGGTTAGACGAGAGTTTGGTTTTTCAGCGACAACAATCGGCCTCACTGACAGAGACGTGCAAAACTTGCCCTCTTCGAGAGACAGGTTTCGAGCGTCTGAAACTGCAGTACTTCAGGAGGCCTCGGCCAATGACGCAAGTCGTCAATCTTCAAGAACTGCGTATGGTTTTGCGGAAAGAAGGTCTGGGGAATTTCTCCCAGTCAGGAGCATCAGCCACTTGGTGCCGCGTTCCAGTAGATCGTCCGTACTACTTCCACCGTCAACCATGGAAGGCCTCATCATACAAAACCTACCGCAAAATGAAAATGGAGGAAGCAGCCGATGCGTTTTTGTCGGTGATCTAGACACAGAAAGCAATGCAGCGGGCATATCGAAGCTGAATGTTTCTAGCGAAATGCTACAAAGCACGACGCGACCATTACTTTCCGTTATCGATGAAGAAGAGAGCACCACAGATATCGACATCGACGGAATCGTCCTGCGAAGAAATGCTCGGCGGACGCTTAAAGTTACACCTCCCAGGGAACTCTTTGGCTCCATCGAAGGGTCAAGATCATTCGACAATTCTAATCCCGCCACGTACAACAGTTCGAACCAGCCCGGGCAACCAATAGGTAGCTTTTACGAGGAGAGACTTCAAGACCCACTGAATTTGGTCGGTTCCTCATTCGAGTCACCGCGAAACAGGGCAAGTACAGTCCGATTTTTAGAGAATACTGCAGTGTCACACTGGGTTCCGGTCGCCGCTCAAAACCCTTCTTCCGTAGAGTTTCAAGGACACCGGGGACAGAGCGCCACGACCATCCCTTCTGCCCACTCAATGATGGACTTTGAAACTGCCTACGAGACAGCACACAACTCCAGCGAAGCTCAGTCGCCATTACCCGCGCTTGCTATGTCAAGGCTTGGAGCTGTTAGCGTGTCGTCCAGCAGTTCGTTGGAGGCAGACGGTGTTCACGTTAACCAAGCGGCGCAGTTCTACACCAAGTCTGAGACATCCGCAGGTCCTGCAAGTGCCCTCGGCATTCCAGCACCCAACGGGATACTACGAAACACTGGCGATGCTTTGGGGTCAAACTTTGGAAATAAGCACTTCGCTCGCACAGCTGCAATAGGTAGCCAGCTGTATTTCAACGAAGATAATAGCAATTTCCTTGCAGATCAGCAAAACCCATCGGGTCCAAACGGCTCGACGGCAGCACCAGGTACCGGAAGCGCCGAGCAAGTCTTGGGGCCACCTTACAGGGGGCAATTTGGCTATCACGCTGGTGCCGACGATTGGTTGCCTTACGGCCGCTATTGTGAGCCTCCCGTGTACCAAGAACTCGGTGCCACGACATGTGGTGCTTTTCAAGCCTCATTCACTGCCCCTAAGCCTCCATTACGCGTGCCTTACCCGATAAATCCTGGTGTCGAAGCCATCGTCGCGCCGGCAACCGGTGGGGTTCCTCGAACGCCGTTGGTTCGACGCAGATCGCCCGAATTCGCGCGCGGACAGCTTCCGTACGGCAGACTGAGGCTTTCCACAGCAGGTGCGACGAGAAAAAGTCGTCGAGTCGAGGACGTCTACCGACAGCACGACGTTCCGTACGTAGGGCCGAGAACCGCAGTATCGGCGCAACAGAACGTCAGAGTGGGACAAGCGTACGGATCGCGCTCCAGACCACGCGCTAGACGAAGCGTGTCTCCCGCCCGCAGGATGACGCATGCATTCCAGCAACGGCCTTACACCCCGGCAAATTTGCAGGGTCAGTACTGGGGAAACACGTATGTTCCCAGCGTTGCTAACTCGTGGCACGGTGGTTGCTACGAGAATCCGGCGTTCGAACCCGTGCCCGCCCCATTCCTAGATACCATGCCTGCGTCTCCGACTAGCGAAGCAACAGGCTGGTGGATACCAGATCAGGAGTACCGGAGGAGGAGGAAGAAAGCAGTTCTTCGTGTAGAAAGCGTGAGCACGTTCGAGAGTCACGAGAACGCCAACGAACCGCGTGCGCCGAGCGTACGGTCTCCGGCAGTTTATAGGAAACGATCATCGCAGGAAAAGATCACGTCTGCGAAGACAGTGCAGACGGAGGAACGCGGTGATAGTGCACGCTGCGTGGCGCCGACGACAAGGGAGACGGGCCGGCCCAAAGTCATAACCCCGAGAGTCAAAACACACGTGGACATAGACGACAGTAACAGCGAAACAAGGAACGCCAGCTACACGCGCGTGAGAACGCAGACTGAAACAGTCCAGCAACCCTGGGCGCCGGGAGGAGGACCGCCGGACCACGCGCGAAACGTGGAAGCGTCGTTCTTGTCGCCAAACTTTGGCACAAGCCCGTCCTACCCTGGTTACGTTAATCAAAATTTTGTCTGTCCCCCTTACATGCCCAACTTCCGCCCAGAACTGGCGGCCCCAACAGCAGTGCCAGTTTCTGCCACCGCTTTCCTGGGGCAGACGGCCCAAATGACGCCTCCAGCTGCATTCCAGATGGCATACTATGGACAAATGCCGGCAATAAGCCCTCCGCAGAGTGTCGGGCCACCAGCTTCGCCACCTGCTGCTCGCGCACAGAGTTCTTCAGAGCGAGCCACGGCTTGCCCACTATCATCCTGCTTCAAGGGGGCCTTCTCGCGACCGGAGGAGAGCTCGGAACAGCAGCCGAAGAAACGCGATTCGCACTGCTGCCACCGCGAGCGAAGACGCAAGCGCGCCCGTTCTCCGCTTCCACCGCCGTCTGTGGGCAGCACCTTCACGGTGGGGTACGTGATGAACTCGGAGAACGAGCTCAGTCCCGTTCTTATGCCCTTAAATGCCACGTCCACGCAGTCTCCGCCGAACGAAACCAGAGGCACCCAATCCGTCGCACCGAGTGCACACGCTGTTTCGTCGCTGGAGTCGGAGAGCGAGGAGGACCCCGTGGCGAAGTTGGAGAAACGAGTTCAGGAGCAGATGGTAGAAATTGAGAAGGCCATCCAGGAGCAAGACGCGAGGTGGGAGCAGAACGAGATGAGGAAAAGAAAGGAAACCGAAAGAAAGAAGCCGCCAAAGGAGAAGACGGGCAGTGGGGCCAAGCGCAGGGACGGAAAACTGCGCAATATCTTCGTCGCGAAGGTGGAAGATAGCTACAGTCCCGACGAATGCGACGCCGAGCCTCGGAGTTGGTTCTCGTGGTCACGAACAAGCAAAAGTAGAAAAGGTGTCCAGTTGAGAGTGCCACGGGAGGCACGCCCGGTTAGTTCCATGGACACGCATACGGAAGGGAGTTCCGCCAGTCGCGCTTCGTCGAAGGGGAACCTGTCAGAGGGGAGCGAGAAGATCGCCATCCCAGGAGTGTCCAGCAGCGAAGCCGTGCCTTCCGGATTCACGTGGGCGACGCGCCGAAAGAAGCATACACGGTCTAGTCGGTGCGGCAGTCCTGGCAGTGAAGCCGCACCTGCTGGCTTCGCGTGCGTGACGCGGGGGAAGAAGCCTAGTCAGTATAGTTCGCGCGGTAGTCCTGACAGAGAACCCATGTCTCCTGACGCCACGTTGGAGACGCGCCGAAAGAAGGCTACTCAGCCTAGCCCGCGCGGCAGTCCTAACAGAGAAGCCGGACCTGAGCCTGGCTTCGCGCGGGAGGCGCACCAAAACAAGTCCAGTCAGCCTAGCCCGCGCGGAAGTCTCGCCCGAAAGGTCTTCTACATGGACGACGACATCAGCAGGAACGACAAGCGCAGCGGTGGTGGGTCCCCACCTCGAGCGTCAGCAAAGACAGCACCCAGCTCCAAGCATAGCGGCAGGTCAAGTCCATTGACGGATAGACGACAGCGGAGACATCACTCGGAGGAGCGCAGCACGCCGTCGCCGGACATTGTGCTCAGCGGCGCCGAAGCAGACACCGACACAGACAGCGCCCTCCTGGCAAAGATAAGGGTCGGTTTCCCTGGAGCCCGGAGAACGCAGAGGCGTTGGTCTCGAACGGAGATGCACCGCTCCACTTCCTACGACACGGCGGCATCGTCCCTGGCTCCTTCGTCGACCGCAGAGAGGCGCGCCCGTTCCGCGGGACGGCTTCCCGGCGAAAAGTCAAGGAAGCCGTCCCGCGACACGGTCAGCGAAGTCCCCCCGTCGTCATGTTGGCAGTCCGTGTGCAACCTTTTCGGAGGACCAGAAGAGCAACCGTCTTCCGAGAAGGTGGCTCGCGCAAGGAAATCCAAGAGCTGCTGCAGTTCCGTGTGTGACCTGTGCAGGTCCTGGTGTGACGAATCGCCCCGACCGTACAAGAAATCGTCGCATCGAAGAAGGTCGCCAGATGTCGTTGCACCATTACCGCCACCGCCTCCTGTGATGCCACCGCCGCCTATCGGCTATCCTCCGCTGCCACCGAAGCCAAAGTTCCGACGGCGGAACAGCAGCTATGAAGACGTAGCCGAGAAAAGCCAAGAAGAAGAGGCAAAGCCTGCCTCTGGAGGAAGCATACTTTCAAATATCTGCAACTGGTTCTCCTCGCGGAGCGGAGACAAGCAGGACGAAGGCCAAATGGGACGCAAGGACACGAGACTGGACAACCAAGGCAGCAGTTTTCAGGTCTGGTTAGCGAAAAAAGAGCGCGCCCTCAAGAGAGACGAGTACAAGCTCAGAGGACCACACGGGCTTTCGGCCACACAGTCCTCGGCCTCACAGTCGCGAGAGCACTCAGCCACCCGATCCCGAGAGCCCCCGCCAGTGCAAGCCTCGCCGATGCCACAGGAGCTGTATTTCGAGGAGGAAGGTGGCCCTCGGTGGGTCATTAAATACTCTCCTTCTAATTCTGCGTCGCCTGCGCAACTGGCGGTAGATGGACATGGCGCAGCTGGCCAGCGCAAGTCCGCGAGCTCGCGCGAGAGAACGCCTCCGGTCTTGAGTGTCCAGCAGTCACCGGCAGGCGCCGCTGAAACGAACTGGTCAGTCCAGTACTTGTACGGCCCCAGCGGTTCTAAACAAGCAACGGCCGCACAGTTAATCTCGCGGCCGGCGACGAGAATGCCCACGCCACCTTCTGTGGCCGTAGGCTTGCAAGGAAGCTGCGGGCCACCCGGCGCGGGACAAGGGCAAGCAATGGCGGCAGGCTTCGGTAGACCACCCTCGCACGGATTCAACAATACGCCCGACTGGTCTATACGCATAACGCAAGGTCGCGAGCACTCTTCGTCGTCGCGTGTCTCAGTACGCTCCAAAGACCCCGGAAAACACAGTCCTTCGACCGGGTCGAAAGAAGCTCCACCCGAGATGCAACCATCCTTCGTCTTGCGGCTCCTTGAACCACGTCCACGAAGCCGAGGCAGTTCAGCCAAGTCGCTGGAACACACCCCGGATAAGAAGAAGAGCGAGGTGTCCTTCAAGGATAAGCCAGAGACAAATGCCGTTGCACCGCCAGCAGAGCCGGCAGGTGCGAAGTCCGAGAAGACGGAGCCTCCTCCTCCTCCGGCAGCCGATGCTGGGAAAGCGCATCCGGCGCCTCCTGTCGTCGCACCGCGCGTGCTCCACACGGAGGAGTCGTTCAAGCACGAATTCTACGAGGAGATGGACGAACGCGGCAGGGCGGCCACCATGGCCCCGGCGGTCATTCGGCCCGGCGGGGGCTCTGCGCAAGAGGCCGCGCAGACGGCCGCCCTGCAGATGGCTGCATTCGATGCGCTCCTCTCGCGCGGCGCCGTACCGCTGAAGACGCCCGAGGGCGCCACCGAGGCCCCGAAGAAGCCCAGCTCCGGAAGTGCGCCCAGCAAAGAAGAGAAGAAACTTCCGGAAACGCCGATGGAAACCTCACCGGAGAAGCAGGGTCAAGGCGGCGCCTCGGCCCTCCTGCAGTCGTCGCAGTCCGAGCCGGCGCGCAACAAGGCCAAGGGACCCGAGGCCCCCAAGCCCGGCGGCAGGAAGGCGTCGCTGTCACCCGGCGAGCCGGCGCACACAAACTACGTGCTGGAGATGAAGCGGCAGCGGGAGCCGTACTGGAGCGACCCCTTGTCGTACAAGTGTCCCAGCGTGCAGGAGGTGGCCGGCTACGCCATCATCACGGCCGTGCTCCTGCTGGGTCTGGTGTTGCTCGTGTCCGTGCCCAGGATGCGCTCGCAAGGTACCCGTTGTCGCCGATCTGCACCCGTTGTCGCCGAGCGTAGCGCAGCTATACTGTACTACACTGCGGCACACTGTTAAAGGGAACACCCCACTGAGACTGCTCTCACTTGGCTAGCTCTACAGCTTAAACGGATGTCTTGTTGGGCGAGTTGGTCACAATTCATCTTGGGTACTAGGCGCGAAGACACACAAGAAAAAAGGAAGGAGAAGGGATAGAGCGACTCCTTCCTTGTTTCTTGTGTGTGTTTGCACCTAATACCCAAGATGAATTGCTCTACAGCTGCACGATGCCGGCTTAACGCTATGGCCAATGCACAGCACTGACGTATTAGAAAGGTTCCAGTGCCATCAGCACCTCCCCCACCCCCCTTAAAAATGAAATCTTTTGTAAAGTTCGACGGCTGGGAACTTGCCAAAGGGAAAATTCGCGCCTTGTATTCCGTTTAACAAGGAACCGGGACATAGCGGGAAGATGGGCGTGGAGGGGTCGCACAGATCCTGTACGACGATGCCGCTTGCGTTTATGTATGTGCCATTCGTGTGCCAAATTGAGAACCTGTAGATAAATAATATGCGCAGTTACGTGCCTAATTAATATATCCGTGTCAGTTAATTAACCGTCTAATTGTTGATCTTGGAATGCATTCGCGCCGTTTTGAGTCCGCCCTCAACCTTACCTAGCTCGCTATCTCTGCTTTATCTAGCAGCTCGCTAGCTCGACTCGTACAAACACATCACCGTGTCTTATGCCGCTCTTATCTACGAACCTGGTACCATCTATCGTATTACGAGAAATAAAACCTACGCGTTCTGGCGTTGCAATACTCAGGAAATGGCAGGCAACGAAGTATAACCGCACGTGAGTGTGCTTTCTATGTACGTTGATTGCGGACAATGCAGAAGTTCTGTATCGAATCAAGAAAGATCACCTTTAATTCCCAGTGCTGGTTCTTGTACCACTGTTCAGCCCTGCAGCGCTTTCTTCGTGTCGTTACATCCTCCTTTCTTTTTTCTTTCTCTCTTTTTTCCAGACGTTGGCGCATACTGAAAAGAGTTTCTGGTTTGCCTTGCAGCTCTGAATGTCCAGCAGTGACGTTATGCGGCGACTCCCATTATCTCCATCTCTGCTGTTACATACCTTGTTCACTTCCTCTCGCAATAAAGCCAGGTTCGATCAGGCTCACCAAAATTATAACCCAGCCGGACTCGCTCGAACTCACAGGCTCACAGGTCGGTTCCAGTCTGAGTGAGTCGACTTGAGTGAGTTTGCCGGCCTGTGGTTGTGACCCTGCGCTGCAGCCCGTGCAGCCACCGTTCTGGGGGCACGTTTCACCCGCGCTGCATGTGAAGCGATGCTCTCGATCACGTGTAAGCCGCAGTGCCGGCAGCTATACACTGTAAAATAATTTGCACCCTTAAAAGTGAATGAGGGTGCGATTCGGTTTATAACTCACACCCTTACTACCTTTTGCGTGTAATGGTGCGAGTCATAGACCGATTGAATTACACCCTATCTCACATTTAAGGATGTAAATTGTTTTACAGTGTACAGTCGCGGTTCGAGACAGCTGCGGTCAGTCCAACTGGAGTGAACGTATCAGTACATGCCTGCGCGAATGGCGAGTGTTGAGACCGAATCGAATGCGGATCGAATAGCGGCGAAAGCGAATCGAATTCAATTAAATTCTGGGTATTTTACGTGCCAGAACCATCGATCTGATTATGAGACATGCCGTAGTGGGGGGACTGGGGATTCATTTTTTTTTTTGGTCGCTCGATGTGTGGTGTTTAATGGTGCAAGGGCCAGAAATGGGAGTCGTAGTGAGGTGCTCCGGATTAATTTTTTGACCACGTCAGGTATACACGGGCGATGTGCACGTTTAATATCGTTTCGCGCAAGTTCTACAGGGTAAGAGGATGCAAGTGTATACGTTCCACTTGGCAGATCTGCCTGCGCTTATAATGGGATTGAGGGTGTATGTACACACACGATGTTTCTCGGGGTGTGCGCCGTGTGTGTGATGCGACAGCCCCCGGGAGGAGGAGGAGGAGGAGGAGGAGGAGGAAAAACCCTATTTGCTCTAATTGGATAGAAATTGGCGGTGGCAGATGTGGTCGGCCATCTCCATGGTCTTCTTCCCCATCTGCGCAGGGTCGACGCCCCTATTCCAGGGCACCACTGAGGGTGGCTACTCGGCGAGCGTGCCTTACTAGTCCATGCTGGACTTTCGTGTCGCTGCTGGAGAGCACCCTCTCCCACTGCTCCGCACTCGGGTCTTTTATTTGAAGGAATTGTTGATTCTGAACGCATTCCCATGTAATGTGATATAAGGTGGGCTTGGCGCCGCACCAGGGGCAAATGTCTCTATTCTGGGTGGGAAACATCTTGCTTATAGTGTGTTTAGGTTTGGATATGTTCCTGTTTGCAGCCTCCTCCAAGAGGTTGCTTCATGCTGATTTAGGCTGTTGTGAACGCACCGGCCAAGCGGTGAACTGCCGAAAGACAAGGTCGCGTGCCTGCGCACGACGGACCCCCTCTCCCCCCTCCCCTCCCCTCCCCCACGCGAAGAGCACGTGATCCATCCCCGCCTGTTGTGGCTCGCCCCATTCGCGCCTCCCGCGTTCTAGCGGCAGCTGCACGCCAGCTTGATTCCTGCCCGATCATTTCGTGCGCGCGGGGACGCCAGGTGCAGGGCGACCTTTCGGAGGCGGACCGTGCTTCCTCCTCCTCCTCCTCCTCCTCCTCCTCCTCCTCCTCCTCCTCCTCGAACGTAGACCACACGCACGCCGAGCGGAAAGCAGAGCACGATCTACTTCCAACCAAAAGTGTGTGTGTGAAGTGATTTTTAAAGACAAATGGAAGAGATAAGTGCAGTGCCATAACTGTCTCTCACAGGACACCTCAACAGCACTGCACGGGGAAAGGGGTGTGGGGAGAAAAAGATGGAGATAGTGACCGGAAGTAAAAAAGAGAGAGAGAGACCGGAATAGCAAAAAAGAAAAGGTGACAATGTAGCTAAGCGGAACCAAAAGTCCCTAATGCGAACGCACGCTCTGTAGCAGCATTCGGCACGTGTGGTTATCGGTAACGTTTTCTTGACATTCTCGCAACTCGGAATGAGTCGAGAGAGAGAGAGAAAAAAAAAGAAAGGACAGACGAAGAAGAAACGGGAGCTACAGGCACAGTACAGCGCAGCTTGTTCTTTGAGTGATTCATTTTTAACATTTCCGACTGATTCATTCTTGACATTAGCGCAGATGAGAATGAGTCAGGGGGGAAAAAAGACAAGAAGGAACAAGAAGAAACGGGAGATGCAGCCACGGTTAACGCAACTAATTTATGAGTGATTCATTTTCGACATTCTTGACTCGCTCATCATTGACATTACCGCAAGTGAGAATGAGTCATCGAAAAATTAAGAAAGAACGAGAAGAAACAGGAGCTTGAGCATCATCGACGCAAATTATTCTCTGTGGTGTTATAATGCCAAGAAAACGTCATGGAGAACCAAATCTCCCAGACCGCCACCCTAGTGAAGCTGGTCGATAACGTCAAAGCAGCTAGTAAAAAAGAGCAAGTGATAACAAGAGTGCGAGTAACAGTGCGCGTGCGTCCAAACTTGCTGCACCAGTGTTTCTAAACACTTTCAGTACGTGACCCCCCTCCCCTCCATTCTAGTAGTGCCAAACCTACCATAACCCTACACCTTATAAATAAGCCTTCTGAAAATTTACATTTTTCAGAGTGTTGACTGTGCCCAACGCCCCATAAAAGCACTTTTGAACTTTTTAAGTGAGACTGGTTTAGACGATCGCCTCTAGAAGCTGTGAGACGTGTAGTCAGTGCGAAATGTGTTTGCACAAAAACTTTTTGTGGCAAGATTACTTTTTGTATGGACAAGATTACTCTTAGTGTATTGCGTCTCCAGTGCGCATCCGCATATTGGACAACGTGTATATAGTACCTCATTGTACCATTTCATAATCATCCTTGTACATTTTTTAGTGACGCGGATACATTTACATTTTAATTTATTAAAAAACATCAACAGCGGCAGGGAGAGCTACCAAAAAGGTTGGTAATGTTTCCTAACAAGGATTGATTTAATAATGCACTTTATTGAGAAGGATGTAGTTCAGCCTTTAATGCGCGGCCTTTAAATGCGACAGCATTTCTTCGGCTGCCTTCCTGACAAAATTTTGTCGTCTCACACCGACAAACGAAGTAGTGCGAAGACGGAAGTGGACAGTTTAAAGCTTGACGTTCAAAGGTTGGTAAGATGCATTGATGTCATTGGCGATGATTGGTCATAATGATAATGGACACTCCACCACCCCGCGCAAAAAAAAAAAGTTCATGACCCATTTGGGGTTAACGAACCTCAGTTTCAGAAACACTGACCTACACGCGTCGGCAACGACGTTGTTAGCCCACGGGCACCACCGCGCTAAGGCAGCGCCTTCTTCTATGACTGCTCAACCGGATCACGTGGCTGCGCATCAGGAAACCTCCCTGAGCCTCCGTATCTCCAAAATATCCGAATAAAAATTTAAATGACGTCATCCGTGTCGTCACTCGGAAGTACTTAGTTGGCAGCTGAAAAATGTTAAAAATTAAATTATGGGGTTTTACGTGCCAAAACCACGTTCTGATTATGAGGCACGCCGTAGTGGAGGACTCCGGAAATTTCGACCACCTGGGGTTCTTTAACATGCACCTAAATCTAAGTACACGGGCGTTTGCACGGGCGTGCGCGTGCAAAGAGCGCACTGGCGCCCACGGCACGTAAGCGCTGCTCAGAACGTGCAAACACGTGACATCCCCGTAAGCTACTTCGCAAGCCGCGCACAGCTCACGCAGCGAATACCCGTCGCCTGTACCACGCACGACGCCTTTGTCAAGTGGGCTTACGCATTGCTCTTGTAAAGCATGCGCAATTTTTTTTTTACAGCGAATGTGTGTATGGTTAGGGTTCCGTGCATTTCGTTCTCAGTGAACAAAAACTATCATCATCAATGGCTCATACCCCCGCGTAAGCATCCATACACCTCTAAGCAAGCAAAAGATACAATGGCTCATAGCCCCGTAAGGCAGAGGCTAAAAGCACTCAGCAAAGTGAATCGAACAGTGCTTAAAATGTTTCTGATCGCGCATACAACATGCAGAACAGCATGTCAAAAACTGTCATCATCAATGGCTCATACCCCCGTGAGCAATGGCTCATAACCCCATAAGCAGGCAAAGAATGCAATGCGTAAGGTTCATGGCTACTCACTTTGCGTGAATTAGCTGCGATGGCACTATACCCCTGTTTCCATTGATTTCAATATGGATGTGTCGGTACCAAAAAGGGAACGGTTTACGCGTTCCGCGCTGAAGACACGTCCCTTGCGATGCCACACCGTTCCGGTCCAACCGAGCACTCAGCGGCGTACGTGCATCGATTTGACATTATCAAAGAATGTGATTGCAGTTGCGAGTGAAATAATAACCACCGATGAAGGCAATAAAGAAGTTTGTACCTTTGTTCAAAATTATGTGTCACCACCGTGTCGTGTGCTAAACAGCTTCGCTCGTCAACTACCTTCACGGAGTGGAATGGCTCATGATTTTTTATACATTATATATATACTCTCGAGCATTTACACTTTCCATTGCTTTGAGGCTCAGTTGAACGACTTGTATGACGATAGTATAGCCAAGTAGTTTCGTTTAGCTTCAACGAGTCCACGTTTCTCATTCTGCATTGCCCCAGATTTATTGACTTGCCTATACGCAGGCCATTCCGGCGAAATAAGCTTGTGTGGTGGAGAAGTGTGATTGCACCGTGCATTGGGCTTTACCACCGGGCTTTGTCACTGGACTTCACCACCGGGCTTCACCACCGGGCTCACTGGACTTCACCACTGGACTTCACCACTGGACTTCACCACTGGACTTCACCACCGGGCTTCGTCGCTGGACTTCACCACTGGGCTTCACCACCGGGCTTCACCATCGGGCTTCACCATCGGGATTTACCACTGGACTTCACCCCGGGTCTCACCACCGGGCTTCGTCACCGGGCTTTATCACCTGACTTCACCACCGGGCTTCGCCACCGGGCTTCACCAATGGACTTCACCCCGGGTCCCCCTGAGAGCGAACCGCATCACTCGTCAACCCTTCACGCGTGCAGTGGTGTCGCGGCCCCACGTCTCGAACGCCCACGAGACCCGTCATCAGGGCAGCTGTGCGCCATGTTCGTTGACTAAAAGAACGCGTGCAGCCGTGTTGACGGGTGTTGACTGAAACACACGTTGACTAAAGAACCACGTGTAAACACGTTTACTAAAGGAACACGTGTAGCGTCGGGCACGACTGCCTTTAGCATAATGCCGTTTCTTCGGCTGACCCCCATGGGGTCATGTGGAGCAAGACATGGATGATTGATCTGAGATCCCTGACAGAGTCCTTCGGCCTGCAGTGGTCATAAGTATAATGCTTGTTATTGTTATTATCTTTTTTTCTTCTGCTCAAACAGGAAACAAAATAGAACAGACACGACAAGACAGAGCGCTGAACCAGTGCTCGTCTCTTCTGTGCCGTCTCGTCTGCGCCAAACTAACCAACCTAACAGCACGTTATTGCCTTTAAGCGAGCACCCTTGGGAATCCGGGCCGATTACAGACGTCGGTGACGCGCGAGGCGTCGAGCGTGCAGCGACGTGCGGTCTATACCGCGAAACGCAATTAGCAGCCGTCCGCTGACTGGACCGCCACGGTGCACTGGAGTGCACACCGGGAGAGAACAAACGGTTATGCAATCTGACCACTCTTGCAAAGAAGGTTGCGGCGTCCGAAAAGAACGGGGGAAGGGGGGGGGGGCGCTGATGGTGGTTGGGTGGGCGGGGAGGAGAAGGGGGTGGAAGGGGAGAGAGGGGGTCGCAGGTGGCTCCTCCGCACGAACGAAAGCCGCTCGCAATCGATCGCGGCGGCTCTCGCGCGCTGCACACCGCCCGTTACCCCGGAAACCGGCGGCCCGGGAAGCCAGTTTGGGACGCGTACGTCTCGGCGGCCGGGGTCGTGAGCGCGGGTTTCTTTCTCGGGGGCCCCCGACGGTGGTTGGCCCGTGCCGAAGCGAAGCCGTAAGGTGCGTGTGCGTGCGCGCGCGTGCGGTGCGGCTTTCCCACGAAGCGCCGGTGTGTGTGGAGTGAGCGGAACCGGCGGCGACCACTGCAGGGGCGGCCATGCTCCGACGCCGCCTCATCGACCGGGTCGGCCAGCCAGCGAGACGGTGACCTGCCATCTCGGTGTGAGTGCTGGATGCGCGGCGTCCCTGCTGCTGGTGCATCGCCGCAGCCCACGGCGAGTGCGGTGGGTGCAAGCAGCGGCTCTCTCACTCGATCACTCGTTTCTTCTTTTTTGTGTGTGTGCATCCCAGCATGCGCGCAACTTGAAGGCATGCGCATGCACGTAATACCAGCGATATGCGCTAGCGTCGGTACTGCACACCCACACACACGCACGGAAGAAAAAAGGAATCACGAAAACAGTGGCAAAATTGCAACCTCGCGTAAGACCACACTGCAAAATCCGTTCCTCGAGCCCCCCGAAGCGTGCATCCTCTGCAAACCGTTTCTCTGCCCAGAGAAAGTGCATGTGAAAACATCGCCCAAATGAAATCTTGACGTGCGTTTCTTAGGCGAGCATAGACAGGCTCATCGCGCTTCTTGCCCCATGCGACGGTGCGATGGTGCTCGCCGTCACACCCATGCGAGCTCTGGAGTGACCACGCTCTGTATGCCTAAAGAGAGGCCGACTGGTACAACGCGCTAGGCGGAATGGCTCGCGGAAAGAGTATCACTTGGCGTATACTAGTTCAAGCATTACGGCGACACCCGCTTGGAAAGCCAGGCCCAAGCTGAGAACGTCGCTCGCAACCTGCAGTGAGCTTCGGAAGCCGCCGAGTCCGCAAGTCACGTAACTGTCCGCCAACTGCGACACAAAAGGAGGGGAGAAAAAGAAGGAAAGAAAAGCTACGGCATTCTTTTGAACGTCTTCCGTAGTATATACTCTCGATGCGATAAGTAATTTTTTTTTTCCTGCGAGCATACCGCGCCCATTTCCCATTACACATCAGGTGGTGCCTAAAGACGGACCCTTGCACTCATCCTCTATACATTAGGACTTGAGACTGACTCCAACCAAATAACTGTTATTTGGTAACAGTTATTTGGTTGGAGTCAGTCTCAAGTCCTAATCAATTTCCCAACCAGACAGGCAATTCTGTCGAAATGTTTAGCCTCATCCTCTATACATGCATCCAGTAACGGTCGAAAAGCGCTCTCTCGCGTTCTCGCGCAGTTTGAATCGGTGGCGACTCGAACGCTAAAGAGAACGCGATTGATCGCTCGCTGCAGATGATGCAACTGGACATTTCTCGTGGAAACCCAGTTAATCGGCCTTTCGTGGTCTGCGTCATCGGCTGCGAGTTTCCCGCAACTGTGTCTATGTGCAATCAGCGTAAACTGAAACGGCACCAAGATAAAAATAAGAAAGAAAAGAAAAATCTGCTCGGAAACACGTGTTAATTGCAACCACTATAGAAAACGTCACGCGCAATCGTCCCGTATAAGCTCGTCTTTCTAGCACGGTTTTGGACCCGAATGCGCCCATCGTGGAACCTGAGCCCACCGTTGCAAATGTCAAGCGAACCTGAAAGCGAAACAACGCAGCCTCTACAGTCGCTTTCGACTTGTCCTAGGTTTTGGATTTGTGCGGATGGTATTTATCGCGCACCCGGTCCGAGCGCTCGATCTGGCTATATATATATATATATATATATATATATATATATATATATATATATATATATATATATATATATATATATATATATATATATATATATATATATATAAGTGCGGAGAGGTGGGGCAGGTTGTGCTTTCGGTGGGACTTGTGCTTTCGTAACGGCGGCGAACGCCATGCTCGAAGGTATGACAAAACGCTGCGGCGCTTACGTTCACACTTGGCAAACCGCAAGCGGACGGAAAAGCCAAAGAGGCCGGATAATCTTTTTCGCGCATGTACAAAACGTTCACATTTGTTTCGCCACTGCAGCGGAAACCACTTCCGCTTTCTCACACATCTATCTAGTTTGCGTACGTTTGTCCGCGTGGTGGCACTGTTCATCACACTACTTCAAGACATACGTTCATTCATTGACCCATCAGTTACTAAAAGCTACCATTTCGCGCAACTGCACGTGTCGTTTTTAACTTTCGTCTACCACGGAAGATAAACGAGACACAGTTTCGATAGCTTTGGCTAGTTGCTTTTTCTAAAAATAGACAATGAGCAATGGAAAATGTTAAATTTTACGACCGGATGTTTACATGCGATTGCAGCTTCCGGTAAAGCGGAACGTCTTTCCGCTCCGCCTGGGCGAAAAAATCGGTCCGAGACCGATTTTTTCGCCTCCTGGTTTTCCGCCCGTTTCTCCGCCTAGGCGGGCGGATTTTGTCAAGTTTTTTCCGCTTCCGCCTGCTCCGACACCAAGTGTGAACGGAGCTAGTGATATGCAGCTTGTTTCGTCCTTCTTCAGTGGGCCCCGTTCCGGCCCCGTTCACTTCGCGGCAAAGGCCCGCAGCTTGTGGCGCGTTCCTAGTAGGTTGAACCTTTCAGTGAATAATTACGACCCCTCTAGTTCAGCTTCTCAGAAAACCTCCAAAGTGATTATTATTTACTGTCTTCTTCGCTTTATTATTATAGCTATTATTATTATTATTATTATTTGCACAGCAGCCTTCAAAGCTGGGAAGTGAAAATATACACGAATATTACGCGGCACCTGCATTGTGCTCATGCGCAGGACTCTTGAGTACGTTTCAACTTTACCTTTGAATAGCCCTAGTTAGGCGTTAATTAATGCCCTTTTATTATTATTATTTCTTTAATGACACGGTTAGATGCCAAAGCCGGCATCTTCTTGTATACGGGAAGAAAATTACCGCACATTTCTTGTCGTACGTAAAAAAAAAACACTATTCCTTGTCTAAACGCAGAAGTGAAGAAATGACTTGTCGTGGCGGGCCCTTCCACATACTTACGACACATAACGAATTTTCATGCCAACACGCGCTGTTCGAAACGGGCGATTTTCTTCGACTGCGAAGACACAACGGTTCAGGTGAAATTAGCGTGACTTTTCGCGAACGCTACAACTGGCACGAATATGATTAAACCACATCCGTACAACTCGGCATGCATCGCACTCTACATCTGGGACGAATATTTTTTCCCGGAATCACTCCCAAGGTGATTTTGACGAGGTAATTGGAGCAGTGTTGCAACAGTTACCGATTTATCAGCAGGTCTACTGATTTTTATGATTTTTTTTAGTGGTTCAGTGATAAAGCTTCGTGATCTGCTGATCTTTGGCGTGTTCCAGAGAAAAAAAAAACGATGGCGAAATCTACTACATTTTCAAAATTTTTCTACCTTTCTAGAACTCTCTACGAAATCTGCCAGCTTTTTTTTCCTATAGATAACTGCTAAAGTAAGATACCATATTTGTTTAAGCCGATCAACGAGCGACATGCGGCTTTTCTTTTCTTTATTTCTTTTTTATTTACAGGATCTTTGCTTTTCAGGCTAACCACACTGAACACTTTAGACTGCAAGTACCAGATGTCATTGAGGCAGTTCCAAAACTGCTTTGAGGGTTGAAACAAAACGTCCCCCTTATTAGTTATGCTGTTCAATATTCCCTATATCGCGCCAATGCAATAATTTCAAAGGTCATGGCCAGTGGCACATTTAGAGCCAACTATGAGCACTGGATTCGTGCTGGCAAGAACTCAAAGTAGAATAACTCGTTTACCAGCATTAAAAAATATATCTACTGATTTGTGCAAATACTTCATAAAAAATCGGCTATTATATTTGTGACATTTACCAACAATGGGCAGGAGACAATGTGCAACATTGGTAACCAGTTGGGTACCCAGGGACCGAAGAGGTGCGACAGCAACCTGTCGTAGACAGCTTTCCGGTGATCGGGTGGCCCCTCTGGGAAAGATCCGGTGTACCCGGAATACGCCCAGGCACATCTTGTGCAAATTGGTTGTCAAGAGAAAAGGAAACCCCTCCCCCTCCACCCCTAGATGACCGCACACTCACTCTGCGTGCGTGAATTAATTTTGCGGCGGAGGTCCGAACAGAAGTGTCTTAACGTCGTTATTTTTCAGCGTTAGTTAAAATTTTGAGGGCCTCATCACGAACTGAAAAGCTACGGACATCGTGACCACCTTTCTGCGGCGTCACAACGCGATTGATCATTGGTTCGCGTCGTGTCATGTCCAGGAATTTTGCATATTGCCCCTTCGGATATGTGACAAACTTCACCGCAGTGCACCAGCGTGACTCAATGCGCAGCATTTTCAAGCCACATAATATTCCAGAAGGCCGCCCTAATTTCGGCAACGGTCAGTTAGCAACGCCAAGAGGGCACACCTCTTTATTAACGTGCGTATTTACGGTACTTAGTCGTAACGTCAATGCTGCATTATTGCAGTGTTTTCTTCTTTTTTTTTTCCTGTCAGGATTAAAACGCTGCTATAACGCAGCAGGAAAGTTACGAATAAGTGCAGTAAATACGCACATTATTAGAAGGGCATGTCCAGTCAACGTTGCTAACTGAAAAGTGTTCCAAGTCGGGGCGGTCTTTTGAAATAACATTTTTTAAATGCTGGCCATGCAGTTATGCTGGTGCATTGAGGTGAAGTTCAACAAATGGCCGCAGGGGCAACGTCCGAAATTTCTGGGTACAAATGTTTTATCAAAACTTACTAGAAGAAACTGGCACTAATGTCTACAAAAGCATCAAGTATGGCGGTTCAGCCAGTATGGTAATGATGGACAGTACGTGTAATTCCCCGAACTTCGTCCTTCTGGCTTCAAACGGCCTTGTGTAGGGGCAGAGTTGCATAATTTTCAACGACGGTTTGCGTTATAAGTGTAAGAAATCTGCACGATTGCGCATGCGCGCAGGGACTCACTGGCTTGCTGTGTTTAGAAAACTGTGAATGCTTGGCACTTCAGAAATACCAAACTATTGAAGGCGCTAACATTAAATTTGTACAAATACACGTACTATATCATGAGTCCCACAATAACTGAGCGGCGGCAGTTGTGCAAAGCTGTGTTCTATACTCGACATTGTAAGCAGTATGCTGGTAATAAAAGTGATCTCAAAGGGTGCTTCAGTAGACGACCTCGAGGTAATGGAACCCAGAACCTATTATAATAGAATCGAACGTACGCGTTTATCTTGTTAACTATTAGGCTACACTATACAGACACAGTAATTATACCACATATATACGTGTGTAACATATATTGCCTAAAGCAGGTTTGAAAAATAAAGCAAATGGTGTAAGGGGTTAAATAAAGTTATGGGGTTTTACGTGCCAAAACCACTTTCTGATTATGAGGCACGCCGTAGTGGGGGACTCCGGAAATTTCGACCACCTGGGGTTCTTTAACGTGACCCTAAATCTAAGTACACGGGTGTTTTCGCATTTCGCCCCCATCGAAATGCGGCCGCCGTGGTCGGGATTCGATCCCGCGACCTCGTGCTCGGCAGCCTAACACCATAGCCACTGAGCAACCACGGCTGGTGAAAGGGGTTACAGTAAGGGTCATCAAAAGCATGGCCTCGGTGTTACCGTTCACAGTGAAAGCTGTTTCCACGCCTGACTTCGAGGTACGCATATTAAGTTACCATAGCAACGATTCAATCGTAGGCACAAGTCGTAGCGAGGAGTCGTGCAAATGAGTTGCGACATTCATGCGGGGCAACAGCTTTCTGACGTTGGTCCTTTTTTGTTTGTATTCTTGTCGTTTCGTCCGCCTGAGTGATGTCCTTGAGCCACGGCCGCCATATTTTTTTGTGACGTCCACAAAGGAAAGCATGGCTTCATGCACAACTTGCAAACGCGAAACAAAAGCTCCCAGAAAAACGTAAATCGTGCGTTACGCTAAATTCTGCCCCGCGAACACAGCTCCATCGCCAGCGCATGCATATGCAGCATAGCCTAATGCGTTTCCAAAGAAAAGTTTGACGTCACCCGCACGGAGTCGTTCGTTAAGTGCACATTGTGTGCGCACGCATATTACTCATGCTACTATAAAGAAATGTTTCATTGCTTACGGCACCCTCCGTTACGAAGCCCCCATTTTCCACCGATAAGCGTACGTGTGGACCGCATAAAAGAGGGGTGGAAATAGGGGGTTGTCTGTCGCCTTACCAGGCGCTCTTTGGCCACACTTGGCCCTTGCGCCACAAAACACCACATTCATCTGTCGCCTTCGAACGCGACAGGCAATGTCCGGGGCACTTCTTGCTAGCAGATTAATTGCAAATTTTTGTCGACTATTTAAGCAGGGAGGATTGCAAGAAATAGGGGGCTAAAAAAACAAAGAAAAGACATTGGCTTTCTTTAACAACGATAGCTGCATTGCCGACGGTTTCAACGCAGCACGAAATTTAGCACAAACGTGGAAGTTTTCGCGGGTTGATGATAATTGACGCAGTTTGATGGTGTCCAGAGCACGCGAATGCTTCAAGAAAATGTCGCGCATTCAGACAGCGAAACAGTGCTTACTTATTTACCGAAGTATATATACACAGCACATTTGATAGGCATTATACCGGAAAGAGAAAGACAGAAAACACAAAGGAGAGGGGGGGGGGGGGTTAGGTTGATTAAGACGAAAAATTTCAGGCGGACGACACAGGTACATGGATATTACAACGTCACGTGTTCGCGATCATATGCTATATATCACGGAGACACAAGCTAAATAACATCTCGGAGCAGCGTTACAAATACTTCATCTTGAGATTACATTAACAACATCGCCTGATACGTTCAGTTTTTTCATTAAGTCTAGTTTTACGTTATGTATCGGGATCGATGCCGGCTCGTTAATTTCGTTTAGTTCGCGCACACGCAGTAGATACCGCAGGTGGAGACGAAATGTGCCAGCAACCCGAACTCACGAAAAGAGAACAGAACTTTTTAGGTCCGGGTTTGCGCCCTTCGAATTTGTCTGTACTCCAGAATTCGGCGGATCTGCGGCATTACCGCAATGCGCGATTGCAGCGATACGGGCGGCGGGGAGTGGAGGGGGAGGGAAGGGGTCACGTTCTCGGCAGTCACGCGCGCTGATCGACCAGCCATCCGTGACCTTCGGTCTCATTGCTTCCTTTCCACCGCAGCACGCCAACACGTCGCTGAAGGAGAGCGTCCAAAATGCCAGTGCCTCTGCGCAGGCCCTTTTGCTAGTTAACCTTAGCAAAGGTTCTCATTACTTCCACGAAGTTCACTTAGCGTATACGCGTTGCTGTGCTGTCTTTCTCCTTACGCGCGCGCGTGCGTGTGTGTGCGCGCGTGTGTGTATGTGCGAACGCATGTGCGTGTGTGTGCGTGCGTGTGTGCGTGTGTGTGCGCGCGCGCGCGCGTGTGCGTGTGTGTGTGGGGGGGGGGGGGGGTTGTCACGCCTTAGCAGAGAATTTCGACCACCTGGGATTGTGTAGCGTGCGCCCAAAGCACGGCACACATGTGCTTCTGCACTTCGCCCCCATCGAAATGCGGTCGACGCCATAGCCACTAAGCAAGCAACCAAGGCGGGTGTCCCCGGACATATCCAACCAAGTGGATGATCACGAAGAAAGGCCAGGGAACAACGAAAGGGCGATCAGCTGCTCGTTGCAGCTGATCGCTATATGTCGTCAGTAAGCACGGCGGAGCGATTCCTCGATCCTGTTGCAAAATATAGCTGAAGCAACGCGTGCTGCGTCTGTATGCAAATAAGGGCGCGTAAACTTTTGGCGTGACCACATGGCTGGATTCAGCACCGTCGCTCCTGCATTTGCGTTCGCTCCCCCGCGGCATTTCCGTTACTTCCACTCTGTCGATGCAGTTAAGGCGTAAGCCTTTAGTGGTTCATGAGTGTCCGTGCAGTCCGTGGTGGACGCAGGATAGCGGTGATCAATCATATGGCTGCGATTGCCTTCCATGTTCGCGGTCACGGCGGCGTCCGTTCGCAGAACAGTCCAGACAACAGCAACAGAGGCAGTCATAGATAAGCTCTCGCCTATCGTAGTTCAGCTCAGCAAAGTGCCCATAGATTTATAACGCGGTGTCGTGTGCCTCGTTTCTGTGTCCCGTTATACGGGCTGTTTGCTGAAGAACGTGTTCGTACGAACAAGCCCATTATTATCGAAGCTATTAGATCGCTACGCCTCATAGTATCAGCTCTATCATGTTCTGCCGCAACTTTCGAATATGTATTTTATAAAGAATTCATACGGTATACGAGTTACCAGGCCGAATCGGCATCTACTCTCACTCAGCTAGGAGCACGCCTACCTCTCAAAGTCCACATCGAAAACGAGGCTCGGATCAGTCGAGCCCCGTCAACTCGCGTTTCAGTGACCGCGAGTGGCGTGACCAGGTCCAGAACGCCTCCTAACGATCCGTCCTCGGTACAAGTCACACAGACCTGTTTTGACAAAAGCACTCGACCGATTTGACCAACGGTCTTCTTAACCCAGAAAACAAAATGTTATTGGGCCGTGGAGTAATTAGCGCATCAGCGCAACAAATTGCGTCTTTGATTTTTTGTTGCTCACAACCGCACGAAGCCAAGGAAAGAACGGAATAAGGGAAAGCATAGCGGAACTTGTTCTTTTAAACTGTAATGTGTAAACTGATAATGGACGAAAAGACTATATCTGCCCCCGGAGGGAAAGCGAACCCACATCTCCCGCATTACGCGTGCGCTGCTCTATGCCAATGGAGCCACGGCGACGGCTGTTCTCCGATCCACTTCATCGAACATTTGCGTGTATACGTGTAGAGATAGCGACCCCGGGAGTGTTAGCCAGCGCCCCTTGTGGCCATGGCGGCTGATCTGGAACATTCCGCTAACCGCAGTCTACGAAGTCTATGCTGCAGTATATGCAGCTGCAAACGCCATCCGAATTGCACAATCGGCGGCAGAACAAACCAATTGGCGAATCTGTTCTCAAACAACATCCTCAAGAAGGCTTGCACGTATAAGGCAGCGCGGGAACGTTCCCGACGTCGCCTGAACCGCTTTCATGGCCGCCGGCATCGCGCACCTGCTGGTGACAGCCGCACTAAATGACTTTGTTCACCCTTCCCCCTCCCTTCCTTCTTTTCGGTGTAAGCACTTTTCTTTTGTTGCCATCTGTACGCGTGCCGAATCTTTACTGAGTCGAGGGTATACGTAAGAAGATAGTACAGCAGAACTGGTTCTTAAGAAAAGATGAAGTGTTCCCTAACTGACTGGGCGCCTCAACCTCGAGAAGAAACGCCCGAGGAAGTGTCGCCCGTGCCCGCAATTTAAAGGCCATTGCGCCGTGCATGGGTGGGTGGCCGGCGAAGAGGGAAACGTTGACATTCTACGCTAAAACATACCTGTGCCCCAACGGGGTTTTCTTTTTCTATTTTTTTTTTCGATTCCAGAAGCCCAGTAAGACATGTTGAAGTCAAGGTCTTCTTTGGAAACTTCAGATCAATTTGGGCTTCGTGGGAGTTGGGTATATGACTGCCACTTTCCGACCACTTTCGTAAAAGTAAGGCAATTGGAGGCATTCTAGCACACGTAGGACAACGACAAAAAAAAAAGCGTCAAAATGAAGGTGATTGACACGTAAAAGACGCCCGAAGTTGGCGTATAGAGCTATACGTATACGGAGCAATAACAATGCATAGGGCCGAAATAAGACTCAGGTGCGCTCGTTCAAACTGCGCGCGCTTAGAGTGTGGCACTACTCAAAGAAAAAAATTTAATGAGCCGTTCCCGCACTGTAGTGCAGTGCTAAACAACAAATAACATGGTATACACTAATGTTCAAGTAAAACTCTTGCTTGGACTAGTTGGTCCATGCTTGAATGAGTAAAGATCAAGACGCAATCGAACAGGACGGAAGAATACAAACGACAGGACAGGTGCCGGTGCTGTAGTTTGTGTTCTTCTTCCGCCCTAGTCTATTGCGCCTTCATCGCTACTCATTCATACACTAATGCACCCTGGAAGCACCTTGTCCTTCTTCGATGTCAACCGTTATCCACTCGCCCTTTTGACAGAGAGAGAGAGAGAGAATGGCAAAGGAAAGACGGGGAGGTTAACCAGATATTATCTCCGTTTGGCTACCCTGCACCGGGGAAGGGACAAAAGGATGCGATAGGTGGGAGAGAAAAATATTTGAAAACACAGGATGCTCCGTTAATTGCGTAGGCTTACTGTAGGCCTTACTTGCAAGAATAAGTTTCAGCCCACAATATATTTAAGGTTGTAGGCTAGACTATTTTAACCGTGAAATAAAAAAAAGAACGAGAAAAAAAAACATCGGAGTTTCAATCACTCGAAAGCCGAAGCATTGATCGCAAGAACCGAAGTGATCGAACATTTACCCGGAGTCGATGCTCCACTACGGCGCCTATCTCACAAATCCACTGTGCAGGTTTGGGACATAAAACTCGTATGGCAAGCTCTTTTAGTGCGAATAGCATTCTTGGCAAGTTTTTCGTTGTGTCTAACCGTTTTCGCGAAGCCCACGGTACGCTGACGGGAGCGCCGGTGTTCTACGCGCTGACGCCTAAGCCTTGAAGAAATTTTGGATAAGGTACGCGTAGACAGCAATCGCTTCTGTCATTCGGCCAGAATAAGTCTTCGTTTCAGTATGCTTCACGTACGATATAGCTCGGAAAAAAAAACAGCTATACTTGTGAGAGTGCGAAAGTCAATTCATTAAGCGCACGTAGCGTATAAAGTGGACGTAGCGTATAAAGTGTACGTAGTGCATAAAGTACGCGTAGTGTATAATGTGTACGTAGTGTATAAAGTGTACGTAGTGCATATAGTTCACGTAGCGCACAAAGCGCACGTAGTGTATGAAGTGTACGTAGTGTACGTAGTGCACGTAGTGTCAAATAACAAAGACCCATTAGGTGTACAACACATTAATTTTCATATCAAAATAATGCCATTCGCATTATAACTGGACAGTCGTAATGAGTTCCCCCCTCCTCCCCCTCTTCTCCCGTTGCGCGAGGTTTTATGCCCAGACGCAGCCGCGCGAGTTGAAAACGAGGCCACCGGGACTCGGAAGCACGCGCCGCCTCATCCCGAAGGATCTGTCGCCCGAGGGCGCGCGCGTCGACACACGGGCGGCAGACCACTATAGAACACAAAGAACCAGGCGGCAGACTGCGATCGAAGCTTTGCAAAAAATTCGCAACGTACGATATAGCTCGAAAAAAAAAACAGCTGTACGTGTGAGATTGCGAAAGTCAATTCATTAAGCGCACGTAGCGTATAAAGTGGACGTAGTGTATAAAATTTACGTAGTGCATAAACTACGCATAGTGTATAAAGTGTACGTAGTTCATAAAGAGCACGTAGTGTATAAAGTGCACGTAGTGTATAGAGTGTACGTAGTGCATAAAACGCACGTAGTGTATGAAGTGCACGGAGTGTATAGAGTGTACGCAGTGCACGTAGTGTCAAATAACAAAGACCCATTAGGTGTACAGCACATTAATTTTCATCTCAAAGTAATGCCATTCGCATTATAACTGGACAGTCGTAATGAGTTCCCCCCTCCTCCCCCACTTTTCCCGTTGCACGAAGTTTTGTGCCCAGACGCAGCCGCGCGAGTTGAAAACGAGGCCACCGGGACTCGGAAGCACGCGCCGCCTCATCCCGAAGGATCTGTCGCCCGGGGGCGCGCGCGTCGGCACACGGGCGGCAGGCCACCACAGAACATAAAAGAACCAGGCGGCAGACTGCGATCGAAGCGTTGCAAAAAATGGACGGCGCGAGGGCCGTCTCGCTCCTCCGCCAGGGGGCGGTGCCATCACTGCCCCGGCGGCGGGAGCGGCGTGCAAGGCGTCGCGTGCTCATTACTACGCTACGCGACGCCGGGGAGACGAGGGGCGAAATCGATTCGTCAATAAAGCGGCCAATCAATCATTCAGTTCCGCCGGTGCACGGACACGGGGGAATCCTGATGCTTCTTTCTCGCTCTCGCCTCATTCGTCGCGCATGCGGAGCTCTATCGTGGTGACGTTTTGAAGAGGAGCTCCTGGCGTCTCTCTGATTTTTATGCGAGGAACAAGAAAAAAAAGTATATGCAGATCCGAGGCACATGTAGGAATCTATGAGAAGCGAAGCCTTCGCGAAGCGTTTAATTAAATGCTATGCGCACATTTGTCTGCAATGTCATCCTATATGCAACCTGCAATCGTTGCGCTGCTGAGACCCAGGTGGCTACTTAGATCCCGGCCACGTCGGCCGCATTCCGATGTGGGCGGAATGGAAAAAAAAAAACGCGCGCGTGCCACGCTTTGGGTGCACGTTAAAGAACCTCGGGAGGTCGAAATTAATCGGGAAGCCTCCCACTACGGCGCTGCTTCATAATCAGGTCGTGGTTTCGCCACATAAAACCCCAGAAGCTTCTCATCAATTTTTTTTATTCTCGTGCAATGCTTACGTTTATGCAGCGCACGTATCAACACCTCAATGCCAGGGGAATGTCCTACGTTCGTTGACTACACAGTTTAGAAGCTCTGCCAAAACGCAGGCAGCAGTTCATGCGGATGCGCACTGAAACGTCGACGCAGTGAGGTGACGAGGAGGAACGCAACGTTTGACGATTTTCGAGCGAAGAATATCGAGCGGAGGTTTATACGCTGAGAAAAAAAAGGACGACGCATTGTACCATATAGGAGGTTGTGGCCAAGTACTTCACCAGGGTGGCCAATCCTGCTCTGGTGAGGGAGTGCGTTACCGGTTCTGGTCACCGGGATCAGGCCACACTCCAGGCCTGTTTGTGCAATTTTATCCACACGCGGATTTTTTTTTAATCCGGTGGGAAATTGCCGGCACCGGGATTCGAACCACGGACCTCTTGCACGCGAGGCGGGTGTTCTACCTCTACGCCACCGCTGCACCATGATCGCGCGCAAATCTCTTAACCGCGGACAGCCATCAGAGGGAAGCGGAAGCAACAGAACGCAATCGCTCGTGCCTCGTTCACTGTACGAGCAGTCTTGCAGCAGGGATGCGTATACGTGCATGTCAAGTGCCGTTGTGCCTCGCCTGACCAACACAAGGCGCGGTGCAACGTCACCGACTGAAGCGGCCGTCGACAAATGAGCGTTGCCGCACGCGCTGAGTAGGAGCTTTACAATACGTTCTCTCCAGCGGCGAAAAAAAAAACAGACAACATAGAGAACATGACACGCGCAATCGCACAGTGCGCCAGAGCAGGGCAATGCGTTTCGCTCGTGCGCGCTACACAGACATGGCAAGACATGGCGCATACGTGCACATTAGACAGCTGGTAGCGCGGTGCTTGTGTGCGTCGTGTCCTCTGTGTGGTGTCCGTTTTCACGCGGGTTAAAAATATGTACAGTAAACCGCGCCGACTCGCCCAGCGACAAGTCGCTTTGAGCCGAGCCAAGCTTTCTCCCCTTGCGAGGGGAACACGCCGCTTTTCGGCAGCAAACTCGCAAAAGAGCGTTGTGCGGCTCTGTGGGCAAAGTTCGGGCGCCGCAGCCTTCCCACACGAGGAGTTAAGAACTTCCGAGGCGCACTGAATAAATACGCGAGGCATCCACAGATATCTCGCGGGGACGCAAAACGGATTGCGTTGGCGCTCTTTCAAGCGATGGATGACTACAGCTCTGGCAATTTCTTGGGGAAGCTTAATCTCGTCTCTTTCAGACTGGTTCCAATCTAAGCTCATTCGCTCTTTTATGCGTTGCATATTGCAATCACTCAGTTCAGCCCTTGGGCGCGGCCGGGCAGCCACCATTGAGGGTATGAGCCATTGTTCATTGCTGCGCGTATCATATGTGGGTCTATTCTCTTTTAAGTTTGCTATGTTTGTTATTAAGTTGCTTCTATTTTTATGCGTTGCATATTGCAATCACTCAGTTCAGCCCTTGGGCGCGGCCGGGCAGCCACCATTGAGGGTATGAGCCATTGTTCATTGCTGCGCGTATCATATGTGGGTCTATTCTCTTTTAAGTTTGCTATGTTTGTTATTAAGTTGCTTCTATTTTTATGCGTTGCATATTGCAATCACTCAGTTCAGCCCTTGGGCGCGGCCGGGCAGCCACCATTGACCTTTAGCGCAACCACGTGACGTGACGTCACGACAGCCGGAGGAAAAGCTGGGCCCCAACTCGCGCAATATGCAACGCATTCTTGGCTTAACCAAGCTAAGCCTGGCCATTTTTTTTTTTTTTTTGCTATCCGTGCAAACGTGAGTACTCGGCTGTCTCGCTCTTCTGCGACTCCCACGCCCTGAAATCCACACTGTGCCTGCCTGCAGCCGTGGTTTGTATGGCGCTCCGCTGGGCTGTGAGGCTTTGCGTTTCTGTTGCTCGTTCCATTTGTACGGTGAAAGCAATCGCGAGAAACCGTGGGCCGCACGTACGTGAGCCAGACACACTCTACCGGATTCCGACCGGCCACTTATTGCGGAGGCGGTCACTATAGTCAATTCGCCACGGCTGCGCTTAACTTACCGCCCGTAATTGCTAGGCTCCGGGGCCAGGGACGACTTACTGAAAACGTGGTCTCCGGAGACCTTTGGTGTTGCGTAACAGTCGCGACTTCGTCAAAGCGTCCAGAGTTACGCAATTGGTGACAAGAACGTGACATCTCCCTCTTTCTCTCTGCTCTTTTTTTCATCATCCTACAAAAGCGCGTGTGTTGGTCTCTTCTCGCACTTTCTTTTTTTACCACAAAGCCGTGATAAAGAAAAGAAGCGTCGTCACCCGTTTATAGAGATTATTGTGCAACCACTCTGTTCAAAGGCAGTTTCACGTTTCGAGGAGGACCTGTCGCTTACGTAGCAATAAAGTTGAGAGCAGGCAGTATCACGACTGCAGCATAGACTGCAGCTTTCTTTTTTTATAGACGCAGCAGAATAACGGAGTTTCTTTGAACTCGACGCTTTCACTTTGCGCGAGCGTCGTCGACTGGCACCCAAGAGAAATCAGCGCATCGGCACGGCGAGGTACGCTGGCGGCGCCTTGCGACGCCGTTTCATTTTGGTTGCGTGGGCGGAATATAAAGCTGGGGAAATATTAACATCTCCTCTGGTCCCCCCCACTGTCACCGATCTCTTTCCTTACGTCACTCTCTTCGAGTATGATCACGAGTTGCGTCACAAATAGAATGCGCAAACCTGGAAATGAGAAGTACCAAGGCTAGGTGAAAATAAGAAAGCTCTTGCGCAGCCCAAGGGAAATAAAATGACGGATAGGCTTTACGGAAGATTGCCCCAACCCCCACGAGCCCGTCGCCTGCGCCATTTATTTAGTTGGGCTCTGCCACATATACACTACACTTGCAGTGAAGCGCTCTTTACAACTTGCCACGGGCTTCTAATGCAAAGGGGAGTCCCTACGGTTGGATTCAACTATACTAACCACCGTTACTTGAGCGTCGAGTGAAACAACGGATTAATATAACCTCAAGGAACGTTTATTAAGTGGAGTGCCGCGGAAATGTCGTACTAAGCGAGTTCTGTCTCTGTAACTCGGTTCTCTGAACCTTTTGATCGTGCTGCCCATTGTGCGGCG